>NC_056522.1:333738756-333765178 GCF_019175285.1 Sceloporus undulatus
AGCGCTGCTAAAATTTACACAGCGCTATACATACAATCTTTTTATTGGACAGTTCCCTCCCTCAGGCTTACAATCTAAAAGACACGACACAGAAGGAGAAGGGAGTGGTGTGAGGAAAGGGGCCTGTCAGTAAGATAATGCATAAATACATAGCAATATTGTACAGACACCAGTCCGTATTGACTCAGGGGCGTCTAGAAGAGCGCCCCTTTTTAAAAATGGGACGTCCTGCGGGACGTCCCAACTGCCGGGTGTGTACTGGCTAATATATGAATAGAGTCTGCGTATTGCAGAACGGATTATTATTATTATTAACCTTTTATGAAGCACTGTACTTTACCACGCACTGTACATGCAATCTTTTTGGTTGGACGGTTCCCTGCCCGGGCTTACAATCTAAAAAGACAAGACACAGAAGGAGAAGGGATGGTGGAGGGAAAGGGTAAGAGGTCCAGCAGTTCCTCTCTACCTCCGAGGCCTGCGACCAAGGCAGATGGACTGGAGGGAGGGCTTGGCTTCATAATGGGATGTTCATCATTTTCCAGGGAAAATCATACTCTCAATAGGATAAACATATACAGTACATAGCGATACGGAATGTTTGATAAAAAGGCACCAAAAGAAATAGTAAGCGACAATTATGCGTGCCTGGGAAGGCTTCTCTTAACCGGATGGTTTTCAACTCCGTTTTGAAGCTGGTTAATGAGTGATGGCTCTTGCTTGGTAGAGGAAGAAGGTTCCAGGGTGAGGGGCAGCAAGTGAAAAGGGCGAATCCGGAAGCTGGGGCAGAGAGGAAAGCCTGCGGCTGGGACAGGAACCCTTGACTACCAGAACAGAGGCCCTGGTGGGAAGTGAGGAGAAAGAAGGTCTGATAGTAGGAGGGGCCAGTCCATGGAGGCTTTAAATGTCAACAGCAGGAGCTTATACTGAATGCGAAAGGGAGGGGGAGCCCGTGAAAGAGATGCCAACACAGGAGAGATGGGTCAGACGGTGGGTGGAGTGAATGCGTGCCGCTGAATGCTGGACAGAAATTAAAGGACGAGGTGCGAGAGAGGAAAGCCCAGCCAGGGAGGATGCTGCAGTAATCGAGTCGTGAGATCACTAGGGCATGGGACCAGGATCTTGGCAGTAGGGCAGAGAGCTATGGTCGGATTTTGGCAATAAGTCATAAAAAGATTGACAAGCCTTGGCTGTGGTCTGGATCTGAGGGATTACACGACAGAGAAGAATCAAAGATGAAACCAAGACTGCGGCTTGTGGGACTGGTTGAATAGAAATGTTGTCCACGAGGACAGAAAAGGAGTGTTTGAGGGTTGTTAGGAGGAAAGACAAGAAGCTCCGTCTTGGACATGTTGAGCTTCAACACCGCGTGGCGGGCATCCACTGCGAGACAGCTGTGAGACAAGACGAAACTTGCTGTTCAAGCCTTGGAAAAGGTCGGGGGTGGAACGATATACTAGTGTCATTGGCGTATAGGTGGTAGGAAAAACCAAAAAGAGCTAAGAGTTTTCCTAAGGACCGAGTGTAGATAGAGAAAAACAGAAGGGGGACCCAAGACAAAGCCCTGGGGAACTCAAACGATAAGGGAACAGAGGATGAAGTCTGACCCACTGTGACTACTGCAAAAAGTCTGTCTGACAAATAAAGATCTAAACCAGTCGAGAACAGAGTCTGAGAACCCAATGTCAGAAAAAAGTATATCCACTAGAAGACATGATCAACGGTGTCAAAGGCTGCAGACGATCAAGAAGGATGCGAACGAGTAAAGGCCTTAGGCTTGGCCTGTAAAAGGTCATTGGAGATCTTAGTGAGAGCTGTCTTGTGGTGCCTTGGGGGCGAACCAGACTGAAAAGAGATCGAGGGATGGAGTTGGCTTCAAGAAACTCAGACAGCGGAATAAAACAACCCGTTCCAAGACCTTAGAAAGAAAGGGAAGAAGAAATCGGACGATCGCTAGACAAGAGGAGGGGTCAAGAGAAGGTTTTTTCAGAATTGGGGAAATGAGAGCATGTTTGAAGTCCGAAGGGAAGAGCCTGTAGAGAGAGAGAGAGATTAAAGATTGGAGAAGCGAGGGCAGAAAAGAGGGAGCTATTGAAATTAGAGACGAGTAGGGAATTGGTCAAGAGGACAAGTTGCAAGTTTGGAAGAGTTCAGAAGTGTGCGAGTTCTTCCAAAGAAGCAGGAGGAACACAGAAAATTTGGTAGGCGAGGGCGATAGAAGTATGAGCAGAAGGAGAATCAGGAGGGGCTGTCTCCAGTGCGAATAGTGGTAATCTTAGAGATTAAATAATTAGCAATCATTAGGAGAGACTGATGAGAGACAGAGGAGAGGGAGGTTTAAGCAAAGAGTTGAAGGTGGAGAACAAACGCTTGCGGGCGCCTCTCATTGGCAGAGATCAATGATTTGTAAATTCTGTTTTGCCATAGAGAGGGCGCTGAGAAGGAAGAAAGAACAAATTTGAAATGGATAAAAGCAGCCCACTTTTGGACTTTCTTCAAAGACGTTCGGGCGCTCTCGAGCAAGACCGGAGAAACTTACGATGGGAGTAAGCCAGGCTGCTGAGCCTAGTCTTAGAGGAAGATGTGCGTACAGAGACCGGCAATGGTCAAGAGTCGCGGAAAGAGTGGAGTTAAATAGAGACATTGCTGAGTCGCAGAGTCCCCAACATTTAGCGAACAGAGAGATGAATCCAGGGTCTGACCAAGAAGGTTAGATCACAATTGAGATCACGAAACTAGTGTTGAACGTGTGACGAGGAGGTGGAGTATAGTAAGAGCAAGGAGATTAAATGATGGTCAGATAGTGGAAAGTCAAGTGCCAATAGTCGAAATGGCGCAGTTTGCAGCAAGAAACCAGGTCAAGGCAGGGACCGAGAGATTCTTAATATGAAAAACTTGACTGGGTTTATACATTACTATCTTCTAAATAAAGTTGATTTTAAATTATATGCATAACCATTTTCCCCTTCACTTTGGGCAGGGTGGGGGAGTTGGAAACAACTACAGTTGCCTTCCATTGTCCTTTTATTTTTGTTTTCTTAAAAAAATGGACCCACAATCCATGAGCAGAATTCTGTTTCCAGTATCTCCCACTTTCCGCAGCAACCACCAGTGCAGTCTGGTAATACCCGATTGTGGTATGTCTCAATGAGGGAATTTTATTTACAATCACCAAACGAACATGTTTGGTGATTCAGCCTCCGTCTGAAATCTGGGTTTCTTGCAGGTTCATATGAGGAATATGGTCTTTCAAACCGTTTGGACCAGCGCATAGGGGCCTTTATAGGCACTTTGAATTGTGCCTGGAATGAACTGCCAGATAGTGAATCTATTTTAACAAGGAGTTATATGGTCCCTATACTGGCCCTGATCAGCATTCTATTCACAACATTCTGGACCTACTGCAGTTTCTGACAACAGTTTCTCAAAGGCCGCCCCGCATAGAGTGTGTTACAGTAGTCAAAGTGGAATGTAATCAAGGCACGTGTCACCATATCCCAATATGATATCCCCAAGAATGGGTACACGGCACACTAGTTTAACTGTGCAAAAGCAGGCTGGCCACTGCTGAAACCTGGGCATCCAGGCTCAGAGCCTGAATCCTAGAGATTACCCATCCTGCACAGCCCTAGATTTCAGAGGAATGTAACCCTATCCACACAGGTAAAGTTCCTATTCCCTGACTGTTTTCAGCTGGATCACTCTGTCTTGTCTGGATTAAATTTCAATTTTTTTGCCTTCATGCAGTTTTTATGACCACAGTAATAATTCAGTACTGAGACAGCTTCCTTGGATCAGATGGGAAGGAGAGATAGGTTGGTGTCCTCAGCCACTGGTGACATTAAACCCCAAAACTCGAGATGACCTCACCTAGTGGTTTCAGGTAGATGTTAAATTCATGGGGGACAACACGACATTGAACAGGCCAGGACATCGAGCAGGAGTGTGAAAACCCACGCCCCAGTCCTATGCCAGAGAAGTGGCTCAAAAGGAATTATGGTGATAGTATCAAAGCTATCAAAGGTTCAGTAGAAGTATAGGGACACAGTTTGCCCTGTCCAGTTTCCTGTGTAGGTCATCTACTAATGTGGCCAAAATGTCTCCATCCAAGAACCAGGCCTGAAGCCGATTGATTATATTTGTCCATAGAGAATGTTCACATAGCATCTCATTGACCACTTCCGTCATATGTTCTGTTCTTTACCTTGTAAACTGCACTGAGAAAACTAGTTATGGAACAAAGTACACTGGTGCCTCGGGTTACGAAAATAATTCGTTCCGCCATTCCTTTCGTAACCCGAAAATTTCGTAACCGAAAAGGCTTTCGTTAGCACTGGAAAGCCTATAGCTGCACTTTGCAGCATTTGAATTTCGCGCCGAAATGAATTTCGTAACCCGAAAAATATTTCGTAACCCGAAACAGTTTTTGCCAATCCAACTTTTTCGTATCCCGGAAATTTCGTAACCCGATCATTTCGTATCCCGAGGCACCAGTGTATTGCAAAGTAACCACTATGATAATCTTTTAAACCTGTTTGAAATAGTTCAAACTGCTACCACTCCAGAGTCATGGGGGTTTTCTAGATGTAAAAGTGTGGTTTTGTCTCACATTGACAAGCCATCTTCAGCCTTTTTTTTTTTTTTTTGGACTCCTCCTGTGGTGTTTCCTTTGGTGAGATTGACTAGAAAAAATGCTTTTACATTAACTGGAGTTTCTCGTTATGTCTGAAACCAGAGAAGCCTATGTGACTTGCTTATTGTGTTTGTGGTCTCTAATATGTCTGAATTCTAAACCTACTTCTGAGTTTGAGAGCAGATTCGTCAAAGACAACAAATGAGTGTGGTACTTACTTAAAGTTGGTAAAATGTTATCCATCTGCAGTCTGGCTCTGTTTTTGCGGGAGATGGTATATTTGTGTTGACAGCCAAACACACCTTAGGTGAATTAGCTGGTAAGGAAACAGTTCTAGGTAATGAGCACTGCCATCACTTTTCAGCAAGAGGGTGTAATCTAAACCTGACTGAGGGGAAGACTAGAGAAAGGAATCAATTTTCTATAAGAAAAAAGTAGATTGAGCTGTATGAGAGAGAGAACATAAATATCAAACCAGGTGTTTCTGCTCCAACATTCTTGTTGAACAAAATAGATAATCAGTTGCTAGGAAAACCGAGTAGTAGCACATGAGTTCAGCTGAATACTCCATGTTGCATTCATCAGCAATTTATGCAGAGACATACTGCTTTACTGCCCCTCAGGATAACTAGAAAGCCATAGATGGTCTCATCTTCAAAAAGAGAAATCCACTGAAATACAAGAAAGGCAGAAGGAATGAGATGAAGGATATTTGTTGCCTATTTTTAGTTACTGAGGCAAAGAGAGACAAGCTGAAACCCTTTGTGATAAATGAAATGCAAAAGTGAGAAGATAAAATAGTCCAGTTCAGAATAAGATAGGGAATCTTTGTCTCATAGAGCAGTTGTTCCCATATGGTAACGTTCTACAGGCGCAGGAACACAGACTGATGGTGTGTGAGACAGGTAACCAGCCAAGAGTTCAAAGCTAAGTTAGATGATATGTCTGTTGGTAAAACTGCTTTTGGATAAAGTTATCCTTTACAATAAATACATCTTCATTCCTAAAAACTGCCTAAAGCAATTTTATATTATTCCCTAGCCAATATACTTTTAAGAAAAAAATAGACCAGTATGAGGTTACTAGTGTTTTGCAGCATACCATTTTAGTCACAAACACTGTGAATGTGGCCCTTAGTACTTTCATTTAATGAGTGGCAGGCTGTTGCATGGTTGTTTTACATATGTGCGACATGTTTTTAGCACTTTCATGGATTCTGTAGCTCAGGGCACTAGTAGTGCTTCACCACAGAGTACACAAAATAATAATAATATAATAATAATATAATAATAATAATAATAATATAAAAAGAAGGGGTGCAATAGCAATTGAGGAACAAGGAAAGGAAGAAGGGCTCAGCTATGATGCTACACACAGAAATTGCTCAGGATCGCTTTCTACTACCCCTTCAGAGAAAAACATCTGTGTTCTAGAAAATAGCCCACAACAACATGACAGATAACCAATGAATGAGGCTGTATCTGCAATGCAGAACCAATGCAGTTTAAAACTACTTGAACTGTCATGGCTCAATGCTTGGAATTCTGGGATTTGTAGTACTGTGAGATATTTAACCTCTATTCAGAGAGCTCTACAGACTACAAATCCCACATTTCCATCGGATAGAGCCATGGCAAGTTAGAGTGGTATCAAACTGCACTGATTCTGTGGTGTGGCAGCAGCCTGAAAAGTAATTTCTTATGTGTTAAGTAAGTAGTCCTTATACCCAAAGTAAGGTAGTATTAGGGATGGATGAAAAATTCAGCACACTCAATTTGTATACAAATTTACCTGATTTACTGATTTAAATTTAATTCCAAGTTTGTGTTCTGGTTGACATTTGCACACTAAAAATGCATATAGAATTTCAGAATTATGTACATTATGGCAATGCACACAAATACATACAAAGTTTCCTGGACAAATGAAAAAAATAATTTGCAAATTGTTCTAGAAAGAAAAGGGAAGGATATTCAACAAAGATGCATCATGTTTGTATTATAAAGTATACTATTAATGTAATATATTATAAAACAGTATATATTCTTCAGAAAATGACAAAAAAGAGAAATAGAATGACATATTCATCCATGCCTAGGTAGAATATAAAGTAGGCTGGTAAAGTCTTCTTGTTTATCTTTCTTGGACAATGCCTCTCTGTCCAACATTACAATGCTATTTACAATACTGAAGTTGTCAGATATGTTTGAAGCATTTCCAAGGATTTCACCCCCCCCCAAAAAAAAAAACACACACACACACACAGTTATTTCCCATTGCAAATCTAGTCTCTTGTGTCAAAAGGGTGTTTATGATTGTGTTTTTTAAAAAAATCAAGTTAGTGATGGGTTGTGAATTTTATAACCAGGTCAAAGGTCACTACACTGAGCATACTTCACGTTTTGTCTTGTTTTGCTTCCTTTATATGCAGTGCATTTAGGAGCAAGGGAGGGTGGGGAGATTAACAAAACAACTTCAGCAATAAAAGAAATACTTTCCAAGGACATTTTTTGACCTTATCTGTTCCTGATATGATTTTTTTTGTTGTTGTTGCTGAAGAACAGCACTTTTCCTTAAGTTTTTTTATTGCCCTGGTTGTCGCAGAAGGTCGTGAGTTCCTGTGCAGCTACTAGTTTTGTAATTAAATATCTTGTCTTCCTCACCATGTACGTGTGTTTGTGTTATTGAAGGACATTTATACAATTTTACATATTATATATTTTCTATTATGTAAATTGGCCGCAGCTATCACAGAGGTGAAGGAGACTTAAAAATAAAGTTATGAAATATTTCCTTTGTATGCCACATATTCAGACAGCTAATGCAAGAAAGGGCATATTTCTTTAAAGTTCTGAAAGTCATCATGAATGTAATATATTGCAAGGAATCCACTTCAATTTGGCTCCCATTCATTCCAGTGCAGTCGTGTGGGGAAAAGTTACAATGTCCTGAACTCAGGGTCAACCTGTGTATTATCTAGTATGTTGAGTTTGTTTTATAATGAAAATAATGCCCCTAAAATACTGCCTTTTGAGTTTTTGTCCCAGTCCAGAAGAATTATTCGAAAACCCCCAAATTCTTTGTCTTACCTAAGCACCACATTCCTTTGCAAACCCCCCTCCCCATTTGAAATGGAACTCAAAGATGAATCACAAACCGTTTTTGACACTTCCTCCACTGTGTTGGCATGACCATTGGCTTGTTGGATGAAATACACTAATTCAATCTTTGCTATAAACCTGGCTCAGTTGTGCACATACTAGACAGCAGTATGAAGTATGAAGAGAAAGAAGATTCTTTATTACTTGTTCCCAGGTTGAAAAAATTGGCTCCTAACAGTCAGAAAACTTCCTCAGAACCACCAGATCATCAATAACCTTGTGCAGTTTTCTTCTCATATTTGAACATTCCAAAGTGCTGAGGAGGAACTATTCTGTATAGAAAAACACATGGTCTTTCGTGCAAAAGTCTGTTTTATGTGCAAAAAAATAGGTCTCTTGTGCAACCCTTCTGTTTTCTGCAAGGATTTTTGTGCAGAAAATGGTTTCCTGCATAGAAAACAGAGTTTTGTGCAAAGACTCCACATGTTTTGCTACACAGAATAATTCCTCCAGAACACTCGGGGGGGGGGGGGGGGGGGGGGTTGAATACAGGGATAATATTGTGAAGGAATGTTTCTTTTCCCTCCCTGCAGCAGATTCAAATATTCATGCTTACATGCAAAGATAACATATTTGTACATCCCCAGATGGTAGCCTATAATTTCAGACAGTGGGATAAATAAGAGTGGTTGCTGTGTCCAACCCATAGTCTTCTGGATAATCAAATTCTTCATACAAACATGTACTGATTCTAAGTTTCCCCCTCCTGCTCCTTCTTGGTAGGGTGTTATCTCTAGAGATCATCTGTCTGAATTGTCACTATCCACTGATTTTAATGCCCCCCCCTTGACTAGTAAATCAGTGAGAAGTTATTGGGGGAATCTGTCTTATGCTTTCCACCTATGACTCTGCAGAGACTTTGCCTTCCCCCCACCTTATAGGAGATAAGACCAGGCACATGAAAGAGTGTGAAAGAGAGGAAGTTTGTAAAGGAAGATTTAGCCTAATTAGTAATCTATAATAGTAAAGTGGTATATCTTACATGAAGGGCACCCTCTTCAGGCATTTACTCAAAGTTACTAATTTACAATAGCCTGGATCATATTCACTTAAGGTTTTAAAAGAACAGTAGTTTCCTAAGATATATATCTGAAATATTTCCCTTTTCTACTCACAATATAGACGTATTTGCATCTTGGATGTCCCTGGGACAGGCTGGGAGTCTGGATCGTGTGATTTAGCCTTGACCAAGCATCCATACATGTTGCAGGCACCTAGCCCCCTTGTCCCTCTTTGTTATTCCCATTTCACTGTAGTCATCTGAGGCTATTATACTTTTTACTTGAAATAATCTCAAAACTTGACACATCACCCCAACTGGTCATCTCATTGGGCAATTGTCTCTCGGGGTCTCTGTGATCCCAGCAAATGCAACTTCACACTATCTCCTCGTTCACCCTTTAGTTACCAACCAAAACCACCTGAAAAAGGAGCCTATTTTTTGGGCTGCACTAGCTGCCTTTTCACATCCCGCCACAGTCCCATGTTGGCTTCAGGATGCTCTGGTGGTATGCACTATGTAAATGCCACACTGCCAGAGCATCATGAAGCCACCCACATCTGGGCAGCCGTATAAATGCCATACCCCCAAGCCACTGGGAAACCAGCTTTAAAGTTCTGTTCTGGCTCTATATCACTCAGCTGTGTTGCCCAGATAATGGGAGAGCCCATTTTCACAAACCACTATGAAAATGTGATTATAGCTATTGTTGACAAAAGACCATGCATAAAATGACTTTTAAAAAGAATCAATGTGACAGGAATAGAATTTACAGCATATTTAATTAGTTGTTTACTACATCAGAGTTGCTAATCTCATATAATTTACATCTGTAAGGTCGTATTTCTTACCATGTTTGGGTGAATGTTGTAATGTTGTGTTGGACCCTGAAATAACATAGTCTTTCCTGTTTCCACATACTAACATTTGCACTGACTTAATGCATGTTTATAGTGGTGATAATGGTGAACACTGGGTGTCCAGACTATTCCCTGTTCTGTTCTATGTAGAGCTTCATCTTTTAGGCAACATTGACTAAATTCACCTGCTGTTATCTCTATTGGGAATGCTGAACCAGAAGTCATCCTCAGGTCTTGTTCTGTTTCTTCTCATTCTGGTGGAAGCCATAAGTGTCACATTTCTAGGCAGCATAGAAAAGCACCCACTTTCCATTTGCACATCACTCAGACTCTATTTCCTCTCTGCCAGAAAAGCCAGTATTTGCATTTGCAGCCCCATCCACGCACAGATCTTGTGAAATTGTCACCTGACACGTAGCATTTCATCTCTTAGGCAGGTTTCTTATGTCAGGGATGATGGGAGTTGTGACCTGGCCTGGAACTCACCACCTGGTTGTGCACCACGCTGACCAGTTTTGGCCAGTTGTTGTATCTTTGCAAGAGTTGCAGAGAACTGGCTGAAGACCCCGACAAACTCTCCAAGCCTTCTCACTCTTGCTTCCACAGAAGTCTTCACCCTTCTTCACCAGAGTCCTGCTGGTTCTTGTAGCTTCACCCAAGACACCAGACAACTCAGTAGTCTTATATAAAAGATCTACTTTATTCTACTATATACACAGCTCCAAACAATACTCAACTCCTCACTCTCCAATCCAACTACTCACAACTACAACCCACACAACAATCCACTACTACCCACAAAATGCACTGGGATGTATAGTCCTTATTATAGCCATATCATGGTACCACCTACTGTGGTCTGTTTCCACCCAGTAGGCGTGTACATCATTCCCATTGGTTCTCCTTGTTCATCCCACAATTAATGATTTCATCATCTCAGCCTTGACCACTTAACAATTGTCAGGTGTGTCCAATTATCCACTTTGCAATTCTTGTCCTTGGCATTCAGCACTTGTTAATTGTCTTACCATTCACACCTGTGTGGTTCTCAATTGGGTTCTGCTGAGTCACTCTGACTCTCACATACAAGTTTTATTTCACTACTGTATGTCCCATGTTGCTTTTTCCTTAACATCTTAGCCTAACAAGAAATGTGGCACCACTAAATGGAAAAAGTGGCAGTTCTCTATCATATAAGTAGCAAGGTACCAATTCAAATGGTGGCTTTTTCTAGATTAGGAGAAGGAAGAGGAAAATGTGGAATGACTTTTATAAGGAAAGTATTTCTTTCTCTATCCCCCCCACCACCACCACTTTCCAGAGATCTGTCAGCTATAGTACCTATATTATTTTCAATTAAACATAAACCATGTCTGTCTATACAAAAGACAGGTGTCACTGTGGTGAGAGAGAACCTGTAAGATGCTTGTATTCAGTTAGCCAAGCTGTAGTAATACTCTCTTGTAGAAGCCTATTGCTGCCTTAGTCCACCTATCATTATCAAACCAAAATGTGTACAGGATAAATAGTGATTTTAAAAGAAGAAGAGGAGGAGGAGGAGCAGGAGGAAGCAGCAGTAGCAGCAGCAGAAAATTTTGTTCTGTGCATTTACAGATATGTTTTCACAAAACAGAGAAGTTAGTTTTATGTTGTAACTATCTTTTAAAAGATTTTTAGTATGAGAAATGTGTATGTTAAGTTATGATAAATACAGAAAGTGTATGAATACATGGAGGCTTACAATAGAGGTAAGAATGGGGATGACGGGTGCATCCAATTTTGAAAGACTTTCTCACAGCAAGATGAAAAATGCTGAAATTATTTGTTGCTTCTTTCAAAAAGAAAATGAGCAAAGAATTGCATCACTACACTGGACTTAGAGGAGAAACAGACAGGTGGAAGGGGCAGCTTGAAGCCGTCCCTTCTGAAGACAGATTGGGCCTGCAGCAATTACACACCTTGAATCCACCCCAAAAAGGACTGGAAAAGATCAGCTCCATTTTCAGGTGGCAAAAATCCACCTTTACCTATCCCACCATGCCCCATGGTGGCTTCAGGATGCCCCAGCAACATATGATGTGTCAGCACCATGCAGCCAGAGCATCATGATGCCACCCACATCTGGGCAGCGTCAAGACATCTTGAGGTGTGTGGCATCTAAACGCCATGCCCCTAAGCATCTGGAAAGCTGGCTTTTAGAGCCAGTCTGTTCCAATTCTTGGGTCCAAAACACATTGCAGAAATAATCCAGACTACTTTAAGTGCCCTGGCTCAATGCTAGAGAATTCTGGAAACAGTATTTTGTGAGACATTCAGCCTTCTCTGTCAGAGAGCTCTTGTGCCACAACAAACTACAATTCCAAAGATTTCCTAGCACTGAGCCAGAGCAGTTAAAGAAGTCTCAAACTAGATTATTTCTGTAATGTGTTTTTGGACCTTAGTTATATTATCCAAGGCCAGAACTTTCTTGTTGCTATTCTGCTCCTAAAAGAGATAATACAGTTCTTACTTAGCTTGAGCCTGTGTCTTCTAAGCATGCCATGACAGGTTTCCTCTTGATTCTTGGAAGATGGCAGCACATTCAGTATCTTTTTGGTTGATCTCTCTGCCTCCCTGCCTTTGGTTTGGTTTTTTTTCCTCCCTTGCCTGGTGTCTTCCCCCCATTTTCTGAGATGTGTGGATTTTTCTACTCCCTTTCTTCTAATAGTGGTCTCTCCTCTATTTGATAAGTGTCAGTGTTGGCTTTGACATCCAATCCTGTCTCTCTTGAACCCATTGTTTTTTCAACCCTAATCAATTGCATAGATTTTTGGCTTATAGTGTGGAACAGCAGGGTGAAAGGAGTTATTAACACTGATGGGTTCTGAATACATTGTGAAGGGTGACATCTTTCTTTGTATTATGCTGTTCCTCCCAATCTCAATGTATAGAGGCTCTTTACCATTATCTGATCTTATACTGACAGATTTAGTTATGGCATTCAAAATCAATTCAGGTGGGCTTTGATTCACACTGGGAACAGCCAATGGACCCTCCATGGGTACAGTGTGCCTATTTCTGATTTTACCACTGTTCATTCCACAGTTGCTCCATATTGAATGGGAGCTTTCCCAAAGCTGGACCTCAGGAGGTTGAGCATCAGAGTTTCCATTCAGTTTGCAGCAGCTGCAGGCAAAATAGTAAAATCAAATGTAGGTTTGCCACTACTGCACTCCAATTCAAATCTTTTTCTTGTGTTGAATTCTACAAGAAAGGTGGGATATAAATTAAAGAAAGAAATACATAAATAAAATTAACTGAAAGTGTTGGGTTTTTTTGGGGGGGAGGGGCATTTGTTAGCTTGGATTAAGAGAAAGTGAAGTTAGGTTGTTGGGACCTTTAAAGGAGAATTATGGCCCGTTACAGACCGCCCAAAAGGGGTGGTCTCGGGCCGCTGCCAGTTGCTCCATCCTCAATGTGACATCCCTTCAAATGTTTGAACAAGGCTATCATGCCACCTCTTAACCTTCTCTTCTTCAGGCAAAACATCACCAGTTGTTCCTCATAGCACATGGTTTCCAGACCCTTCACCATTTAAAACTTGTTAGATCAGTTTTTTTTATACCACCTTCTTCTGATAACATGAGGAATATAAATAAATAAGCTATTAGCTCATGCAGTCACATATAGCTTGTTTCGTGACATTCACCGTAGTCTAGGCACATTCTGATATTGAGTTTTATTCTTCTATAGAAATGACATTGTGTATATATGCACATATACATTTCATAGTTATAACAGTACACAATTATCTGATATAGGCCTGTATTGTTTATAACAAACATTTTTTCAGCATAACTAAAACTATCCAGAGAGCAGTGGTTCTTTCTGATAATGAACATTGCAGAATAGGATACACAGCCTAGGCAATAACCATAGGAAAAAATCCATAAGACCTTTCCCACAACACACATATATTCCCCTAAATGAAGTGATGTCGGGGCCAGTGTGGTGTAATGTTTTGAGAATTGGACTAAGACACTGGGAGATCAGGGTCTGAATCCCAGCTCAGCCATAAAAACCCACCGAGTGAACTTGGGCAGGTCACATTCTCTGAGATTCAGAATATGAAGTAATTGGCCAAGAAAACTACCTGATAAGTTCACCTGAGGGTCACCTTAGGTTGATAATGACTTGAAGGCACACAACAAGAAAGTGGCTGATATCCCCTTATCTGATCATCAGGCAATAGGAGAAGCACTTTATTGCCTTTCAGTGGGCTCAGAATTACAGACCATTAACTCTTACTCAGGCTGCCTGCTTAAGACTGAGATCACGAAGGTAGTTTTTACCTGGAGGGATTGGTTACCTACATTCCATATCTCTGAAATGCTTTCTTGATTTTTTTCTCTAAGAAGAAATATATTTGTATAATGCTATCTCTATAGTTAACAAGGATGACTTCCTGGCAAATGTGACACACAGTTTCTCTAAAAACAACTAATGCCTTTAACACTGTAAATTCACCATCCCTTACCCAGTGTGCAGTCACTTCAAACTAACACGTTTTCTTTTCAGTCTTTAATCCACAGGACCTGAAACTGGCAAAATAGAACATCTAATCTACATACAAAAACATATACATGCTAAAGGATAAGCTATGGTCCAATGTCCACTAAGTGTGACTTTCTATTTCACCTTTTTCGTAGATCAAAAATGTAGGTTTCCTTGTTCACAGCTGAAACATATTTTCCTAGTTGTGTTACAGCCATGATTCGAAATCACAGTATATTCACAAAAGGGGTGATTAAATGTAGCCCTCCAGATGTTGTATTTCAGCCTCCATCATCCCATACCACTAGATATGCTAGCTAGGACATCTGGAAATTATATTCCAACTACACTTGGAAATCCACAAATCTACTGTATACATCCCAACCCTGATGTATATAGTATATTGGGAAAGGTTTTTTTTTTCCTTGTGGACTATAACTCCCAGAATCTCATGATGATTGCTAGTGGTGGTTTGTGCTCACTGGATGAAGCCACTACAGTAAAGCCAAATGATCACCGGCAGTGGAGCAAACAACAGCTAGCTGCTACCCAAGATTCCTCCTTTGCAAAGTTTAGGTAGACTTTGGAACCCTTTGATGGATGAGAGCAATGCCCATCTGCCTAGATGATCCTAGCTCTGCTAGCTCCTTGTAACGGTAATCTGTGTAAAGGAGCAGAGAAAAGAAAGAGTGCTTATTTTCTTAAATGAACTGTAGCCCCAGTAGCCTCCAAAATTCACCAGCCACCACAGAGTTATCAAAGCTGTTGAAATCTGGCAATAGTTTTGTTCAGAAACTTGACATGATTTGCTGCTTGTGACATCTGATTTGACAATGAGCAGTGGTTTAGGTCTGCCTGTAATAAGTGAATTAATCTGAGTTAAAACATAGTGATCTGTCATGTTTAGAGATACCTCAACAGCTGGCTGACTTGTCCTCTGTCAGGCTAGTTTGTCCTGTGCAAATTTTCTGTCAAGAAAGAAAAAGAACTGTCGAGAGAAAATTACATGGCAGTTTTAGAGTTAGTGATGATTTTTTTTCTACCAACATACCAGCTGTGCCAGCAACACAGGTTTTCATAATATTAATCAAATATCTCGCTTGCAGCACCTTCACTTTCCTAAAGGCTAAAAGATGAATCTGTCAAAAATTTCACTGGGATTTGCCAACAGCTTTTCTGAGCTCAAATACTAGTGTATGCTCTTCAGATGTTCAAATAAGGCTGTTAGGGATGTGGCTCTGGGAATTAAAAGTTGTACTGGGTAATTTTCCCTTATACTTAACCAGGATTCAAAGCCATCATGATGAAATTAAGGAGCCTTAAGAAAAGGCCAAGCACACACACTTTAATTAATGTATTCCATTTACTGACTCATACCTAGGTATTTATTTTTAGAAGACTTTTTCAATTAGTTAGGTACAAGAACAGTTGAAGGCCATGAAATAGTCTCACTACTTAGCCAACTTTTCAGACAAAACAATATCAAAGAAGGTGTTTTTTTCTCTGTATGCCACCCTGACATCATATGGTATAAACCAGGATAGATAAGTAAATTGTGGAAGGAAGAGCATATCTTATTTAGTTCTGTTAGAATAAACTAAACGTATTCCAATAGTGATTAATTTTTTAAAAAATGTGGCCTTCTCTGTTACTTAAATACTGAGCAGCTTACATGATTCCTCTATTTATTACATTGTTGTGGACAAGTACTGTGTGATTTGAACCTTATTTCTAATTGTCATAGTGGAAACTAATTGTGCATGGTTCCAATTGAAAATGGAAAGGTGGGGCACTTAAAAATGAAAGAAAATCTTGATTTAGCAGTGAGCAAGACTATTAAGATAATGTGTGGTTAGGTGTCAGGTGTTTCTTGGTAGGAAAAGATTTACTGGTAGTCCAACCTAGTAGTTCTTAAACTATATGATCTAGGGGACCTGCGATTTCCCCCCATCGTGCCAAAGATCAGTACCATATTTGTCTCCATCAGCTATGATTGTTTCTTTTTTATTCTAAAAACTCGCTGGGCACTGGCAGCTAATGTGTCTGGGTTTAGCATTTGTCCAAGGGCTACTTCTTTGAGTAGCACTGGCCTAACTTACCTATGAGGGTAAAACATGCAACTGAGCTTTTTGGTGAAGAGGAACAATTAAAAGTAGTGGCTGGGATCCTGTTCAGTGATTACAAGATAGCTAGGTGGACCTATACCTTGTAACCATCTTGTAACTAGGTGAATCTGAGGATTCACATTAATAACCAGACATGCCATCCAAAATCAACCTTTTCAGCTTGGCAGAACCCCAACTGAAGGGTTTTCTCAGGCTCTGCAGATCAGGATTGAAATGACATCTACAGGATATATTGAGACAAGCAGTTGCAACAGGACCCCATAGGCTTTCTCCAGCCACTTGTTCTTGATGCACCCCATGACTGGGAGAGTCATAGGTAACCCCAATCTGGGTATGGAGATAAGTCCGCCAGTCCTAGATGGGGTCACACTTCCCCTGGACTGCACCCGCAGCTTGGGGGTGCTCCTGGATTTGTCGCTTCAAATGGCTTCGCAGATTGACGCGACAGCCAGGAGTGCCTGTTATCAGCTTTGGCTAATACGCCAGTTGCGCCCCTACCTGGAGCAGAGGGACCTAGAAACAGTTGTACATGCTCTAGTAACCTCTCATCTTGATTTCTCCAATGAGCTCTACATGGGGCAACCCTTGTGCCACATCTGGAAGCTTCAACTGATACAAAACATGGCAGCCAGACCGGTCGCCGGAAAATCTAGGTTTGACCGAATTACACCCATTTTAAAGTCACTTCACTAGCTGCCTATTAGCTTTCGGACACAGTACAAGGTGTTGGTTATTGCCTATAAAGCCCTACATGTCCTGGGTCCAGTCTACTTGAAGATACGCCTCCTCCCATATAGTCCTCCCCGTACACTCTGCTACGCTGGGATTTTTTTTCAATAAATAAGAAAGACCAGACTAGCAGTGACCTCCCAGAGAGCTTTTTCTGCTGCCGCTCCAAAAATTTGGAAGAACCTACCAGAAGAGATTAGCCAGTTATCCTCATTGGAGGCCTTCAAAAAGGTAACCAAAACCCTTCTCTTCTGGCAGGCCTACCCAGACTGAAAATGTCCAGAACGGATTAAATCCATCCTCCCTATCATCTTTCTCATTCGCGAATGGTGTAATAATTTTGATGTATTGCTATGTATTTTAATTGTGCAATAATATGTGATTTTAAATTTGGGAGGGAGGGTTAGCTTGGGGATTTGGTGGGTTTTATTGCTTATTTTTGTATACTGTTTAATCGTGCTATTACCCACCTCAATCCTCAAAACAGAAGAGGCGGGATATAAATAAATTTTCATTTCATTTCATTGAACCAGGTATCATTTCCCAGCACTGAAACTTGCTTCACATGGGAAGCATTTTGTTTGAGACAGTGTTGGGATGAAAAGATAAAGTTTTTTTTTTGTTTTTGTTTTTTGTTTTTTGAAAGGGTGGCATCATCAGACATAATTATGCTGATGGAGCTCAGTCATTGTAGTTTCATACAATGATGCAGTATCTCAGCCATATAAGAAATGACACCTGGGAAATGATGTCTGCAGTGTCTCCGGGTTGCAAAAAGGATCTTTCCAGCTGCCTGTACTCAATATATCCCACAACCAGGACGTCACTGCAGATATCATTTCCCAGCACCCTGTCCTGTAGAGTCTCAGAAATCCTTCATTTGGGATATTGCCAGGCTGAAAAGGTATTGGGTTTGAGGGTGGGGAAGATATGACATCATTAGACATAAGTGTGATAATGGCGCTTTTTATGGTAATTAGGTCAGACAATATTAGATCTCAGCCATAAATAAATAAATTTCTCCCTGTTTACAAAATGAACTTTTTAAAGTGTACTGATCATTGATGAGAAATGGAAAATGATCTATAGTAGGGGTGACTAGCTTCATAGCAGCAGGAGTCAATCATTGCTCTCTTTCAGACTACACCAGAATGCCATGACACAATGGAAGCGGTACCACATCACTTTCAGCTGGTGCTCATTCTAGAGATTTAGGGGCAGAAGATAAACTACAATATCTGTGGGTAGTTTACTCACTTTTTGAGCTAATTTTGAGCCAAAAATTTCACTGAAAACTGGCAGGGAACTTTTGGGGACAACTGTGGGACTTCCAGTGCAACAAAAGTGTGGTTTCAGGGCTTCGTGTAACCTGTGGACCACACTTTTCCCCAGCCCCAAATTCCTCCCTTAGTCACTAAATAGAATATCACTGTTGTCAAAGCAGACAGTGCTGATTATCTGCTCAGTAATACATCAAAGTAGGTGGAAGCCCCAGTCAATAGCACAGCAATTTGTGAGCATGGACATGAGCAGCTTCAGTGTGTAAAACTACTTGGAATTGCCAAAACCTTTCCATATTTTTAGTTATTGTTGCTATAGTTTTAACATCAGTGCCCTTTTCTTGATGCTGGTTTCCTCCTGCTTTGTGTCATGCTGACCACCCCTATTTGGTGGTCTTTTGTTGTTGTTTGATGAGTCTATTATGTCTTGTTCAGTGCTGGTTCTAGTAAACTCTTCTGTGTTTTGGCTACAGTTACTTTATAGTGCAACAACTGAAAGAGAGAATGTAGATAAGAGAATGGAAGCATTAGAGCATCTTATAACTGCAGTCCTATATCAACGTATTCCAGAGTAAGACCCAATGAATTCTGTGAGAACATTATACACTTAGTAGACATTTAAAAGACTGTGTTGTCGCTTTTCTAATTGTGGTTTCTAATAATAAATATAAGGTATCCTTTTTTAAAAAAAAATCAAACTAAATATTTATTTTAGCATTTTCTTGGGTTTGCAGTCCACACACAATTTGCAAACTATAATGAGAGACCAAAAGTAGTATGGACATTGTTGGGAAGTGTTGCTTTTCCTGGAAAAGTGGTTTATGCTAGGTTTCTGGTTTTAAATATTTTTAATATTTCTTATGATTATGGCCTTCTGTAGGGCTCACCAGGGCTGCAGAAAGTAATCTACACACATGCAGGAGTTGTGGTGGCCTCTTCATATCACAGCCTCAAGTGCTCTCCAGGCAGAGATCAGGAGGCCCTGGACAACATTTACCATGACACAAGTATTTATAGATGGAAAGGAAAATTTTCACTATCAACCAATCATGGAATATTGTCAAATGACTTTTAACAGCCTATTATTCAATGATAGTGAAATATTTCAAAAGTCCCAGTGTTCAGATAACAGCTCACCTTAGAAATTATCAGAAGTTAATGTTAACAGAATATTTTTAAATTATGGTGGTTATCGTTTTTGTTATTTTTTGTAAGATATTTTGTTACATAAAGGGTTAACTAGCTACATTGGGTTTTGACTTGTCACAATTGCATGTGAATACATAAGCTTATTTGGACTTCATCTTATTGACATATCTTCCTCATAAACAAATCTGTAAATCTATTAATTTTGCTACTGTACAGTTAAGTATGGTTTCAAATTTCTTTTTCTGCTTTCATGGATAGCAAAATGATACAGTTTCTAAAAGAACAAAACCTGCAGTTTTCTAGTTTCATATTTAGTCAATTTGCACAACCTTATCAGCAGATAATTTGTTTGCTCCTCAGTATAATTAGAATAATGTTAGGTTGCTGCTGAATTTTAAACTAAACATAAAACTAGAAAGTGCTGAATTGAAATATCAAAGGTTAGTATGATATGCTCCCCTTTTAACTATAAGAGAATCAAAAATGTTCCATTTGGATGCTGTGGTTGCATCTGCACTGCAGAATTAATGCAGTTTAACACCATTTTAACTATCATGGCTCAATGCTATGGAATTCTAGGATTTGTAGTTTTGTGAGCTGGTTAGCCTTCTCTGTCAAGAATGCTCTGGTGTCACAACCAACTATAGATCCCTGGATTCCATGAGATGGAGCCATGGCAGTTAAAGCGGTGTCAAACTACATTAATCTTGCAGTGTGGCATTAAGCTATGTGAGGTAAAGCAAAGTATTTTTGTATAAAGATTGCCCCTGTTTCTCAAACAGGCCTGCATGTGAGTAAGTGTGTAATGTTTCTTACAATGAAAAAATTGAACTTGCAGTATTTTAAATCTTACTATTGTTTAACAAAAAAAAGTATATTATTTTGGATGTGGTATATTTTACAACTTGACAACCTGGAACTTTGTAAACTGGCAATTGAGAACAAGCAAAAGTATCCATTTATCTCATATATGTCTTGTTGAGGCAAAGCTGTCAGAAGAAATCTTATCACATGGAGCCCCATTTGTTTTCTGTGGTGATTTATGATAGTTTTGAAAAGGTCTTGTGATCCCATAGGCTGCCACAATTCTCTGACTTTTCTCTGTCAATGGATCAGATTTTTGACATTTTTCTGAGAGCATTCAGAAAAGATTTGATAAATCAGCTTGTAGTGTTTATTTTAATTGATCTGAAGCCCATTCCTTCAAAAATCCATCAAATCTTGTGACAGGAGTTGGGTGTAAGGCAGTGAAATGAAAGAATTGGGTTGGCCATGCTCCTGTGATGATGATACAGATATTTTGTTGAAAGTTTATGCTCACAGACAAGAAGATGTCATAACTAATACAGTGTGTTGTAAATCTTTTGACACAGATTCTAATTCATAAATCTCTTCTATCACATGTGATTCATGAAACGATAGACAAACTTTGATGAGAAGGTACTTTCACGGGTGCTCCCAAGTTGTTTGCTTTTCTCTCACTCCCTTTTCAAAAAATAAATCACCCAAAAACAACAATTCTGTTATGAAATAAGAGTAGTAAAAGGCCTTTTGTTGCCTATACTCTTTTCCTTCTGTGTGATTTTTTTTAACAAACACTCTTTGTTCAAGTGGACAAAACACACACCACTTTATTCATTTATTTCTAACATTTATGTAGCACACATTCAGTCTGGTCTTCAGAGTGTTTTACAAAATTTAAAATAATAAAAGCACTAAGCTCTAAAAATCATATAGATTAAGCAATTCAACAGAGTGTAAACTAAGATGAAACCAGAAACAGCAGGTGAACACTCACAGCAGAAAATTAAACACTGGTGATCGCAAAAGATCTTAACATTGATCTTAAAAGTACCCTTAAAATTTTCAGAGTGCCTGGGAAAATAAAAATAGCCCTTGAAAGGATATATGTAAGGACAATTCATTGTAAAGTAGGTTGACTATTTATGGTTTAAACCATGTTTCTTTTTCAGTGTGTTTATTGCTAAATGATAGAATACAGAACTAAAGTTAGTCCTTGCCCATTACACCTTTGGTTTCTTCACTCATCTTAGAATGGCTTTTTCCTTCAAGGAAACTATGATGGATCCAGGGGCACTAAGGAATATCTCTGAAATTGTGGTATTTACATTAACATAATGTCCCAATAGGATCATAGCCTTTGGCTGGGCTAATCTATCTAGTTTCTCCATTTTGAGAATCACTCAGGTAACTATTAATGTTACAGAAATGTAATATGTTAATATTTTTGATCAATTACTAAATAAATAACTGTCTAACTGACTGGAGGTTCTACAAGCTATCAGACAGTTATCCTTCTATGGATGCCATAGGTTGGCTCTGGAACCTTCTTTTTAAAGCATGTTTTCTGTCAGTGAGCAAGCAAGCAAGTGAAGAATACAGTGCCTCTGAAGATGGCAGTGGTTCATCTGAAATTTCTTTCCCAAATCTTTGTATAGATTTTCATCAGTATTGCCAGAAATATACCAAATTTAAAAGCCTTTTTGCAGGTACAGATTAATCTAAAATCGATAGAGCACTTGTGCCACAGAGTGGCTGGAAAATGGTCTAATGTAACTGTCAAGTGTTCGCATGCAATCACCTATCCACCCCAACATATAATGAAAGCCTATAACCTTTGCTTAGATGGCAAATAGCTAATCGTCTCCCAGATGTGCTACTAATCTGCCACTCGTGTCTTAGTGGCAATCTTGCTAAAGTGCCTGTAGCATATCAGAGAAAGTTCAGCAAAGTGTAGACGCAAAAACGTTTAGATGAATTGTATGTTATCCTGTTGTGATACCCTAAATAGCAGAAGAGCAACAATGTCTGGTTTCAAGAGAAAGAGTCTTGGTCCACTCCAGCACCATCCTACCTGTAGAAAAGCGACTAAAAACAAAGGTTATGTGATGCATTGTTCACACTACTTGTCCAGTGTTGGGGGACTGGGCATGGGAGGGAGATCCTCTGGTGTGGGAATATGCCATCTACATTACTTATAGTAATGTCTTATTTTCTATATACATTGCCATGGAATATCTTCAGTAACATTACTGAAATTAAATGCTAACAGACCATGCCTACTGGATAAAGAAGCAACTCATTATAAAGGATTTTCCCCTGTGTTACTGGATACTATGTATGTATAGGAGTTGAGCATAATGAATTCTTAGAACTGAAATGGGTCAATCATGAGGACTTGAAAAGTAGTCAAAATCCTCCCAGTTCTAATTAATTGGCAACAAAGAGTTTTGGAGTGATTCATCTTTCATAATTCCACAGACATATCATTTCAAGGCGTAAAAGAACTCAAACTATTAAGTTCTTCTCAATTCTCTGAAAGCTTAGGGAGTATATGATCACACAAGAGTTTAATAATTATAAACAACTAAGTATGAATATAAATCAGGAAGTCAAATGTGTTGAATTTAGAATCCCTGGATCCATCAAAATAGCCTCCCGCTGTGAATATTCAGTATACCAGTTGATCAGTTTGAGAACTGTGAAGAAAATATAAGGTGGTTGAATGAGTTAGCATTCAGGGACTTCTGGGACTACAAAGATAATTGTGGATCAATTGTGCCAAACAATCTGAGGCAACATAAGACTACATCAGTACTTTAATTGTTTCTACAACAGAATTTGAGAGTGTATTTATTGCAATGAATAATTTGTTAATGCCTTGTTGCTGTGCTTTGTCCATTATTTGTGTATTGTTTTCCTCTTTATTTTAAGCCGGTTAAATCCTCTTTCTATCTATTAAAAGGTTAAAGGTTTGTTTTATTTAGTTAGTTTTCATTTGTTTATACACATTCATGACATGAACCATTCCCCAAAGTCTTGGGACAGATAATAATACATTAAATGACACGTTGTTTTCATGTGGGTGCAAGTCAACTCTAGTTTAAGGCACCCTATCCTAGGGTTTTCTTGGCAAGCTTTATTCAGACCCATTGCCTTCCTCTAAGGCTAAGATAATGCAAATTTGTTCACAAAAGGACAGATAAATTCTTGTTAAATACTTAGAAATATCAACTGATTGAAAGACATTTGAAAGTCAGCTTTCAAGTCTGTTTTTGGTGCTTAATTTTAGCCAACAAATGCCACCCTAAATAATAATGGCCATTTTCAGTTATACCATTTTCAATTACTTGAACTAGGGTCTAATGTGCAATACAGAAATACACTTGTCCCTCCATATTCACTAGGGTTAGGGGCAGAAGACCCCCGTAAATATGGAAAAACTGCAAATATCAAAAACACCATGTTTTTACCTGAGAGGACACCTCTCTAGGAATCTCTAGGTGCAACTAGAGATCTGTGGTCAACATCCGACAGACATTGACTATAGAACTGCACTGGAGGAGCTACAAATGTCTAATGGAGTATTCACTCTAGGAATCGCAAGGTCTTTCAGCACAACCTTTAGTTAAAGTTGACCATAGAGTTCCATTGGAGGACCTAGATATTCCTAGAGAGATGATGATGATGATGATGATGATGATGATGATGATGATCATCATCATCATCATCATCATCATCATTTAATTAAAATATTAATAAAATCTGTGAATAATAACATCCACAAATATCAAAGTTGCAAATATGGAGGAATGAGTGTAATGCATTTTGAGACTACTTTAACTGCCATGGCTCAATGCCATAGTATTCTGCAATTTGTAGTTTGTTGTTGCACCAGAGCTCTCTGACAGAGAAGGCTAAATATCTCACAAAACTACAAATCCCAGGATTCCATAGCATTGAGCCTTGGCAGTTTAAGCGGTGTCAAACTGCAGAGCAGATTAGACCTAGGACTGAGGACTATGTTGCATTGTACAGTTGGACCTCCTTATCCATGGATTTTTTTATCCACTGATTCAAGCATTCACAGTTTGAAAATATCCAAAAAATATATAAATTCTAAAAGCAAACCTTGATTTTGCCATTTTATAAAATGGACACCATTTTACTTGTCATTGAGCATCCACAGATTTTGGTATCCATGGAGGGTCCAGGAACTAAATCCCAGTGGATACCAAGGGCTCACTGAATGTAGAATTTATACGCTCAAGTTGTGTGCTATTGCTCTCTCTCACACAAAGACACGCATACTCATGCATGCACACAACTACTTTTCAGCTGCTGACTGGAAATGTCATTTTAATAAGGATTTAAACTAAGGGTCTGTACAGACCATCCTGAAAGGGCGGCCTGCAGCTGCCTGTTTTTGTCCCACGTGGAGGCCGCACCGACCAAACGGCGTGGCCTCCGGGAAGCATAAAAAGAACCTGCTCCCGGCATGTTCTTTCTGTGTCGCACATGGGGTGCCATTGATCTTGTAGCACCTTTGAGACTAACTGAAAGAAAGAAATTGGTAGCATGAACTTTTGTAGACTTCAGTCTACTTCCTCAGATGCATTTTCTACATCTGAGAAAGCAAACTGAAGTCTACAAAAGCTAATGCTAGAATTTATTTCAGTTAGTTTCAAAGGTGCTACAAGATCTCTCCACATTGGACTCAGTTATTCATTCCTATGTCTTTAGGTCTCACTGCAAACTTTTAAATCCATACATCATGCCCCACAACATGTTGCCAGATGGTAGCCCAAAATGTATCATGTTCATAGAAATTAAGTATTTATTAATAGTATTGTAGTTTAGCAGTAGAGGGTAGCTCTACCTATTTGGTATGTTTCATTTTTCCCCATGTCTCTAAAAAAGGAGTTTGTCTTCTCTTTCACTAACTCTACAGCAAAGAAAACCAAAAACCAAATAGTTCAATTTCTTAATTCTTGACTGGAGGTCTAGTGTTCTTACTACATCTTTCACTAATTCACCAGTGTGCAGCAATGATTTTTTGTTTGGTGTAATGCCAATGCATTTTACCAGTTTTAACAGGAGGCAGCACTTAGTCCATTACCCAGTCAATTTTCAGTTTAAATACCATTCTTGCAGGAATATAACAGATTAAAATTGCTTTGACTGGCACTCTGAGGTTTTTGAGTCTCAGTTGCACAAAACAGGGAATTATTCTATCTCCTTGAAGATACGTTGTGCAGAGCAAAGGAAGAATACAGAATTTCAGTTATTGAATATTTAATTCTGGACAGCAGCTTAATCAGGAGTGGGATTTCAGCAATTGCTGTAGCCCCCACCTAATGTACTACAGTTTCCGTTCTTAGTATTCCTTAATTATTCCTTGGAGATATTTGAAGAGCAACTAGTAGTAAATGAACTTGGCAAATCGGCTATTACTCAAGTAATGAAATACAAATACATATGTTTGACAATTCTGCTGGGAAATTCTGGAAATCAGGATTCTCGGTGGATTGTGTTGGCCAGGAGTGAGAGAAAAAAACAGGTGTTATCAAAAATTTATCTACAAACAATTTGTCAAGAGGATTAAATAATGTGATGCTTTCCCCAGCCTTAGCCAATATATCCCAAGTAGCTCAGCTAATATATGGAGTGTACTGATTGTCCACTAATGAACCAGGAGCTGCTGTGAATGTGCACAGTGATGTGGTCCTAAATATTCAAGGATTTTATATTAACATTATTTGCAGCCTTGCATATCAACATTGCTTCTAATCTTAAATGAAGGAGAAATCAGCTCTACTGAGAGAAAACTTTATTTTATTCAATGGCAAGGCAAGGGAAATTAGTAAATGCAATATTTGTATAAAGAAAAAAAATCAAAGCCCACAAGTCCTGATAGTTTGTTTTAGTAATTATACCTTTATACCAGAGAGCTCTTATTATTTGTGCTTAGCAAAAATGCCTAGAATGCTCCATACCAGCACTCTTTTCTTTGCCTCTTCATCTCACTCTGCCATCAAAGCACTTTTACCAAAGCTGTTTTTACATCTGGAAATTTAAGGTTAAACTTGAAACAGTCTTGTGTCTTAAATCACTAGCTGCCCCAATTGTTCTCAGAGGGGCGGGATAAAA
>NC_056522.1:333765188-333785188 GCF_019175285.1 Sceloporus undulatus
ATTATTATTATTATTATTATTATTATTATTATTATTATTATTATTATTATTATTATTATTATTATTATTTTAAATCCTAAAGGATGTGAAGCAAAACCTACATGTGAGTAGCCTCAGATTCAATATTATTTAAGTTGTCTGTGATGTCAGAGACAGAATAATTTAAATTATCTGAGGCCTCTAAAAATATTCATGGAATCACAAACAAAATGACAGTATTAGGATGAATCTTTCAGAGTTTATCATACAGCATTATAAAGCTGCAGAAGTCTTCCAAACCCCATAGGTCTCCATTTTGCCATTAGCTGTACCAGTTTAAACAGTATGCTCCAAGAAATATTGACAGGTCAAGTACAGCTGGGAAGTGTGTGTGCCCCAGTGGCCTTTACACTGACAGTTTCCCCTACATTAAAGAGTTAACTAGCAGCCGACCAGCTCAGAGTGCAAGCTAATGAATGAAATGGAGATTGATATAGACTCTCTTTGCAGGTGCATCGATCTGTATCTTCTGAACTCAGTTTAGGAATTCTGCAGTCAGTGTTGCATGAGGAACCCTGGCATGGTGCCCATTAGTAAATAACTCTTTTAATGTTTGCCATCAATTGATTCATTCATTATTGTACAGTCGTACATCCAAAACCTTTGTTTGCATTTTGTCATTGTGATTCCAAGGTATGAAAATGTTTTTACATTGTGAATTTATGAAGCATGATCTATTGGGAGTCTCAATTTCAAAATGTAGTGATACTGATGATGGTGGTGGTGGTGGTGATTATGATGATAAAAGTCTATGAACTTAGTTGTGAGGGCTGACGTTGATCCTTTTACTTTATTTAAGATTTGGGAGACTGGGTATTTTCACAAGATGGAAAGTATTTTATTATTCTTTGTTTTTTCACTGGTAAAAATGCATCAATATTATCTATACTAGCTGTTAGACTTGAGATGCAGCCACTAGCATAACAGAAATTGCTGGAACTCTGCCTTCTGGTGTTGTGATGGGAAAGTCAGTCACGTTAAAGAAATTCAGACTTCCTTGCATTGTTGTTTGATGTGTCAGTAAGTCTGACTAAGTAATGTTCTCTACTAACATAGTGCTTGAAATGCCAATCTGGTATACTTACTTAAGAGATCTGCTTGCAGACAGGTACTTCAGCTTAACAATGGAAAATGTGTTGTAAAACCAACATAGAAATCATAGGGCTGTCTTGGTCCTAGCTCTAACATAGAGGTTGCTCTCAGACCTAGCAAGGGAAGGCAGCTTTGGAACATGATCTTCCTTCCCTCTTACACATTGATCCTATTCATACATCTACCCCTATTGTAATCACATAGACATTTCTATGCATTTGTTCCATGTTAGAGGCAGGGGATGTGTATGTGAAGGTATCATATATAGAAAAATTTTGGTATTATTTATTATTATTTATTTGCCTTGCTACTTTTCTCCTATACTGTAGCTGCAACCTATCTGTTCTGGGGAATCATTCCTTCCTTGTGCCTTTCATGTGTGAAATCCACCTTCCAGGAGTCACCAAGAGAAAATTGTTTTAGAATCCAGCATGTTAGTACAGTAGGCCCTTCCCATCTGTGGGGTTTTGACCTCCCCCCCCCGCCCCAGATGGGAAAAAGTGTAGGAGTTCAGGTCCATATTTGTCTATGGGCAGTTATGTGCAATTCCCTCACCCACAGGCATACCCCACCGTTGAGTAATATGAGGCAGGGTGATCCACTGGAGTTCCAATCCATGGATAGCTAGCTCATCAATATGGCAGCCTCATTGTAGTACTGTGGGCAAGTCTTTAAAGTTGAAGTATTGGATAAGGTTGTATATTGTCCACTGGACAACTTTTACCTGGTGTTTAGCCCTGCCAACCATAGGTTTACACCAATAACAGCTCCCAACTCCTAAGGATCACAAACTGTACACAAAACACCTTTGTGGGACATACTACTACAAACTATAAACCCCTGCATTACAGGCAAAGTAACTGGGGGGGGGGGAATGGGGGAAAACCCAATTTTCTGTTTCCTAGTAGTAAAACAACTTTGAAATGGGCGATTTTGAATGTGGGATTAATGAAAGGGGCTAGTCAAGCATTCCCCAATCCACCATATGATTTGTATGATTCGTATTGTGAATAATGAGGCTACTTCCATTTTGAGGACTAGAATATGCAACCCTAAGGCTGGGGCTGTCCAAAGAATTTTTGCCACCTAAAACAGAATAGAAAATAGGGCCCTGTGCCCATCCTGGTCAAAATGTATAGTACATAAACTTTGCCAAATTTTGCTGACACCTAAGGCATAAAATTCCACAAACATCTTTTCACTGAGGAGGAAAAGAATACTCACAAATTTTCTCATCAACAACAAAAAGGACAGCTCAACATATCACAACACCTCTTCAGGGAAATTGTCTGTTAGGTTTTTCATACTTCAGGACAAGCTGTGTTAAAAACAGAGAAATGCCAAATTAAATACATAACAGTTCGCTGGTCTTTTTTAATGCCTGCACTCTGAAGTAGATGTCTCACTCTGCCTATGTTAGGGCAATCTGACCAGACGAACCCAAAGGGTGCTCAACAATGACACCTTTTCATCCTGGAGAGAAGTGACTAGTGGGGTCCCACAGGGCTCTGTCCTGGGCCCAGTACTGTTCAACATCTTTATCAATGACTTGGAGGAAAAAATTGGGGGAATACTTATCACATTTGCAGATAACACCAAATTAGGAGGAATAGCTAATACTCCAGAGGACAGGATCAAAATTCAAAATGACCTGAATAGACTAGAAAGCTGGGCCACAGCTAACAAAATGAACTTCAACAGGGAGAAATGTAAGGTACTGCACATCGGGCAGAAAAAGGAAATGCACAGATATAGGATGGGGGACACCTGGCTTAAGGAGACAACATGTGAAAGGGATCTAGGAGTCCAAGTAGACCACAAGTTGAACAGATAGTGTCTAGATCAAAGGAAGTAATAGTGCCACTATATTCTGCTCTGGACAGGCCCCACCTGGAATATTGTGTCCAGTTCTTGGCGCCACAATTCAAAAAGGACATTGAGAAACTGGAGCGTGTCCAAAGGAGGGCGACTAAAATGGTGAAGGGTCTGGAAACCATGCCCTATGAGGAACGCCTTAGGGAGCTGGGTATGTTTAGCCTGGAGAAAAGAAGGTTAAGAGGTGATATGATAGCCCTGTTTAAATATTTGAAGGAATGTCATATTGAGGAGGGAGCAAGCTTGTTTTCTGCTGCTCCAGAGACTAGGACCCGGAGCAATGGATGCAAACTGCAGGAAAAGAGATTCCACCTGAACATTAGGAGGAACTTCCTGACAGTAAGGGCTTTTCGACAGTGGAACACACTTCCTCGGAGTGTAGTGGAGTCTCCTTCCTTGGAGGTCTTGAAACAGAGGCTGGATGGCCATCTGTCAGGTATGCTTTGATTTGGATTTCCTGCATGGCAGGGGGTTGGACTGGATGGCCCTTGCAGTCTCTTCCAACTCTATGATTCTATGATTCTATGAGGTACAACTTTAGTGAGATATCTTGTAATGAAATAAAATAGCTTGTGATTTACATCTAACCCTAGCTAAACTCATAACTTGACTTGAGCAAGCCATGATTCTCTTTTCCTTAGACCCCATTGCTCAATGTGACAAAAAAACCTAACCCATAGAGATGTTGTTCTTACTGTTACATTGCACTGAGTATAGTTTGCTATTTTGAGATGTGGCCTCATCTTTGATGACATCTTCAAGGTCAGTAATAATGTAAAATTAAATTCATACAATAGTTTCCTAAATAAAAATACCTGTAGTGTTATATAGAAGCTCTTATGGTACAAAGTAGACTTTATATATCATACTCTCAAACTGGGCTGTGCAAAATGAAGTCAAGTTTGGGATTTGGATGTGGCAGATGGTAATCAATTGAATGGCCATTGCCCGAGCTCTGTTGGTGACCTCTATGAGCAACAAAACTTTGCTGAAAATAAAAGTAACCCCCAAATGATTGAGCCAATAAATTTATCTGAAAAACAGTTTGTTATGCTTAAGTAATACAGACAAAACAGAAACAGATTCAGGAATTTGCATTTGAGACCTGAATCAGACTTATTAAGATATCCCTGGTTAGTACTGGAAGCTTCAGCATAATCGTACCCTGCAGCCGTTAGTAGTATGGATAGTTATTTATGTTGTTTATTTGTATTATAGTGTATGGTTCTATTACATTTTTCTGTTTTGAGACAATTTACTATTTTATTACAAGATATCTCACTAAGGTTGTACAGCATTGTGGCAATATGCTTTGACTAATAGTTTGAGAACACCGCAAGTTGGAAACAATACCTTTTGTGTGATCTGTAAGCTTCCTTAATCACTTCAGCCTACTTCATCCCTTACAGAGCTCTACCTCCCATTTTTAAAAATATCTGAATTGTGATCTCTCATACACTTATGGAACTCCAAGGAGCTCCATGAAAGTGTTTCTGATTTACTCTGGGGCAGCTAAAATCTGAATTAGATCTGATACTCGTATATCTTTCAGGACACAAATAACAAATAATTGTAAGTAGATTTTGCATGCTGAATCTAATGGATTGTCAGGCATGCTTGACATTATTGTATAGGCAAGGCCACAGAAAATCAATACATCTTAGGGAAGGTTTAATTTATTTGTAGGTTCTTAAAACTAATGACTTTCCTTTTCTGTTTGTTGATTTTCTTTTTAGCATTCACATTCATGAATAGTTACAATTTTATTGCACTTATTAGTAAGCAAACAACAGCTTTGCTGCCATTAAAATGTATACAGACTATTGGCTAAATGTATGAAAAATGTTTTCGTATAACTGAATTTGAATCTAACAAAGCTGTAAATGATGGGGGTTTTGACAACATAGATTTGGATACAATGTATATTTTTTAAATTTTCTTTTATTGTAGTAATTAAAATTCCACTAAAAGTATCAGCAGCCACTGAATATTAACATAGGAGCATTCAGTAGCTGGCCCAGGAACCACAAGCTTGTATTGTATTGCTTTTATTATTGTTACATATTTACATGCATACAGCCCACTATTTTTCCTGGACTTAACCTCAGGACTTTGATTTCATACTTTCCCTCTCTTGAAGATTATCACACATGGACTCACCATCAAGGAATCATGGGGGAAATATTAGGAAAGTGCACGTGCATGTAACCCTGAAGTACTGCCCCAGTGTCATGTAATCGTCAGCTCCCTCTAGCGTCGTGGAATTATTCAGGGAGAGGTGATTTGCTATTAACGCAAAGTTTCAGTTAATAGCACATTGTCTCTTCCTGAACGATTCCATGATGCCAGAGGGACGCTAGAGAGAGAGCAGACAATTGCATGACACTGGGGAAGCGCTTCAGGGTTACACACACATGCAATTCCCTAACGTTTCCCCGGTGATCCCAGATGGTGAGTCCATGTGTGATAATCTTATGTATCCTTTTCCCATTGGGCCAGTACCACTGATAAAGTTACACATTCTTCTTACTTAATAGCAACAGCAATTCAGGACATGGACAAGGCTGCAACTAATTACTCTGCCATAAACTCATGTGCTTTGTCAAGATCACCAGCCCTGACATACATTAATAGAAAATGAATGTGAAAAAGTTTAACCAGCTTAAACAGGTTATAATTAATATACCCTCCCCAATCCTCCTAACATCACCCATACATACACACCATCTTACCCCTTAAGTCCTCTTGTCTATGAGTAAGGCTCCCTCTCCCCACAATCCCACCTTTTAACAACTTTTAAGTGTCATAGATGGTGAGGTAGGATGTTCATCTTTGTATGATCGCTGGACTTGGATCATGCTCGTCCTTATTCATCTTCTAATACATTCTCACCTAAGTAGGCATTGCTTATCAACAATGAACAAAACTAGAAGGGAGGCACCTGCTTTATGGAATGAAATGGAACTTTATTGACCATTTCTGGCACATAATGATTGGCTCCCAGTAGTAACAGTATCTCCTGCTAACAAGTTGCTCCCTCTAACCATTGGCAATGGTGGAATTACAATCCATGAACTATCTTCTCAAGAGAAGTTGCTTCTCTGATGCAATGGATGAAGCACCTCATAATTTGACATCCGTAGTGTCTTACGCAGAAACAGAAGCTTTATCGGAATGGGGAACCAGATGCTTATGTAGTAGACAGCTCTGCAGGCCACATTTCAGTCAATTTTCATCTGAGAGTAGTTGACTTAAGAAGGGAAATGCAATCCTAGGGAGTTTTTGAAGATGTTCTGGGAATCCCAGCAAGCTAAATTAGGTTTGTGGGCCAAATGTTTCTTTTATCTGGTAGAACATTGTACCATTTTATCTCTCTATGTCTGGTAAAACATTCATTCATGTCAGTTTATTTATGTCTTGTTCTCATACCATTATAAAGTACACCTGTAGTCAAATGCATGATTATACAAGATAACACTACCTATAGCCATCATATAAACACTAACATTTAGGAAATTATCGCACTAGCATCCATAATGTTCCAATCACATTCCAGAAACGCTCTGTAAACTAATGATATGGGAACCGATGTTACCACATTTGACTCATAATAGTGAAATGTTAACATGATGACAACAAATACTACCCTTTGCTGTTCTAGCAGTAATGATGCTCAGGTCATTTGTAATGTCTCCCTTTTTTCTGCATGTGTACTGTTGCTGTGAGGTTTATAGTACTGCAAATGTGGGCATTTGAAGGAATGCTAACAAAATGTTTTGGTCGTGAGCATGTATTCTTGTTTTCATTAACATAGCGTGATAATGGCTATAAAAAAATTAAAAACAAAATTAAAACAATGAGAAAAAAATAAAATTACTTGTGTTGCCCTCCTTGTATCACCACCAGAAGAATAATAGAGTTTGGGGATGTTCTAGGATGGGAGGGGAGGAAGTAGTCCCGACCAATCAGAACACAAGGATGGCTTGAGACCGGTAGAATTATCACACACACATCACCTGGAACAGTCTGAAAGTGATCATGTCAGCTATGAACAGAATTTTCCTGTTTTTGACCAGGAACGGGAGAAGTCCAGACTAGATGTGGGATGAGTACTGAATGAGAATGGGGCTATGTGTTGACATTCACTCCATTCAGGTTACATTCCATGCCCAGCCCGGTAGGAAAATGCAGTGAAATAATCTTCTGAAAAACTTAAAAAATTGCATTCACACAGAACCCTTTAAAAAAAAAATCTAGCATTAATTATTTATTTTTATGTCTCTTTAAGTTAGCTCCAATTTACTGTGGGGCCATTCAGATTACCTTTTGTACTGAATTGTAACCTGGATTAAAAGTCGGAAGTTCCCATTGGCACCAGTTTAAACACATCAGAATTAGGGTCTTTAACACTTGATCCAGGGCAAATCCCCCTTTGAGCAGTTTTTCCAAAAGTGGATTATTTCCCGTGTCTTTTAGGAAAACCCATTTCTTCCCTGCTGCCGGCAAATGTGAACTTGGCCCCAGTCATGATCGGATCAAGTTCAGGGGAGGGATTTAGGCCAGAGCAAGGGCAGAGGGCGGAACATGCCTCCCCTCTCTCAGGCAGCTTTCTCTCTCTCTCTCTCTCTCTCTCTCTCTCTCTTTTGTAATTTTATTTTTGACAGATTATGCAAATGCTTGTTCTACAGTTGATACATATTGATAGAAGGTGTCTGCTTGTGCTACATTTCCTCTTTGTTTGCTTGCTGCCAGCATGGCATGTCACTTTGCAAGTGGCATTTTTTAAAAAAAAAATTGTGTGTGTGTGTGTGACAGAATATGCGAATGCTTGTGTTTCCTTTTAAATTTGGCAAATTGATACAATGTGTGAATGCTTTTCCTACATATGTATATGTGTATGTAAGGCATTCTGGGGTGGCAGTTGAAGGGAAAGCAAAGAAAGAGGATGCAGGGATGGCATTCTGAGGTGAGGCATTGTTGTTGTTGTTGTTGTTGTTGTTGTTGTTGTTGTTGTGACGGGAAGAGGATGGCATGGGGGGAGGCACGGGCTTCAGAGGTGGCATTGGGCTTGAAGGGAATGGAAGAGATTCCAAAGAGGAGTAAATGCTGGGCTGGAAGCAAAGGGGAAGCTACAGGCTGGCATTCAGAGGGAAGGTTGTGGAAACTCATGACTTTGGGGGAGTCACACTCTCTCAGCCTCAGGGGAAAGGCAATGGCAAATCTCCTCGGAACCAATCTTGCCAAGAAAACCCCAGGATGGGGTCATTATAGGGTTGCCATAATCTGTAATGACCCAAATACACACAACACGCACACACCTGGAGGTTGTTAAATTTGACAAGTTGACAGAATATGCACAGACTGCCTCCAGTTGTTTTTTTTAAAAGGAGGGGAGAAAGCACCCATTCCGTTGGCCAATGGTTGTTGGATATGTCACCTTTGACGAAAGCGGAAGTGAATTTGATTGACAGCAAAGGAGGCTCCATTTTAAAGCGGTACTGCAAATGTGAACTTCAGGGGGGCAAATTGCATCGATCAAGGTAAATGGTAGTATGAACTTCTTTCCAAGCAGATTCAGTATGGGGGCAACCAGCTCTGCCCAGTTCTATCCATAGCAAATGGGCTAGTGATAATGGGGCCTGTGACTCTATCAAAGGGGTTTCTTTGCCATATTTATTTAGAGGAGATTTGCCATTGCTGAACTCTTAAGCAGAGAGTGTGTGATAGGCCTGTGACTGAGTAGTGATTTGAACCCTCATCTTCAGGGGTACTAGTCCAACTCTCAAATTACCGCATCATGCTGGCTCTGCCATTAATTACTACATATCAAAAATACGAAATCTGCAGAAATTATATGTCTGATTTGTCCACACAATCAAAACATTCCAGTCTCACTAGCAAATTAAAGTTGTTTAAAAGTGTTTTACATAGTTTGAATTGTTTACAGTGATTTTCCTGGCTGTATCCTATCGTGAGACCTGATTGTATAAATGGATCATAAATACTTAAACACATAAACTCATCTACCTTATTTTCCTAAAATCCAATCCAGATGTCCTATCATCAGTAGATTGTAGAGGGAAAAGTAAATAATATATTCAAGGTCTTCAACTTGTCCTGAACCAGGAGGGCCTGTATGTTCAAGGTATGACCTATTCCCCAGATCATCCTGCTAGAGCAACCAAAGGAATCAAATTTAAATGGGCTCTAGTAAAAGCCATTCAGTCTTCCTGTTTCTGCAAGACTTCACTCTAACAATGGGGAACACTAGAAATATAGCAGAAGTGCCTATAGAATACTGCTCTTTCAGAGGGTGACATTTTTTTCATGGGGGTGCTGTTGTTTTTCAAACTGCATCCCAACATGCTTTATATAGAATTAAGATTCAGACATAATAAATACCAGCCAGAAGTATCATTGATCCTAAATATTCAGAATCTTGCTTTGACACTTTAAAAGTAATGTCTTGTTAAAAACCATGAAGCTAAGAAACAGAAATGGTAGTGTGGGGCTACCCCACCCACTTTTTTGGTTATAGTAGAAGTGGACTACTATAGGGAAAACAGGAGCTAACTTTCTTGCCTCTTACTAGCCACACCACCAGATTTTTGACTGAAAACATGTCCTGAAAGTATCTGGAAGTCTAGCTCTGTTTTTCACACACAAGTTTTTGGAGGAGCTTGGAAGGAAGATTTTGGTTATTTTCAGTAGTTTGAATGATTGGTGGTGTCACTGCAAACATCCCAATCTAGGGGTCCCTTTCACACTACACAATTATAGTCCTATTATTTCACTCTCTAGCCAAAAATTCTACATACTCTTCCCTAAACTGCAACCCCAGGATTCCATACGACGCAACCATGACTGTTAAAGTGGAATCATATTAGGCTTGCCATGACCTGATTTTAGGCAGGACATTCCTGGGTCTGACTGGAGGATGGGGCAGGACTTGTGGCCGCAAAGGCCTCTGGGGCTGGTAGTTGAAGCAGATTCCTATTATCGACTACAAGCCCCAGAGGCCTTTGTGACCAGAAGTTCCACTCCCAGAAGCCTCTCTGATTGGTTGTGAGGCCGGGAATGGGTGGGACATCCACCTCGTCCCAGTTTGGAGGAAGAGGGATATGGCAACCCTTCCTCTTGTCCTTATTGGAAATATATATGAATGACCAGGCAATTTCATATTTCTGTGCACATTCCAGGTTGACTCAGGGCATGGCTACACAGACCAATTAAACCAGTTTCTCTCTGCCCTCACCATGATCTGTCTACACAATGCAGGGTGAAATCTTCAATTTTAGTGTGGACTGTCTTCATGAGGGATGGCCAATTCCACCCCATCCCTGCCCAAATAGGGTTTTAAAAGCTCACATTTTGCTCGATTTTACAAGAAAATCTAGAGCAGGGGTAGGCAACCTGCGGCCCGCGGGCCGGATGCAGCCCGGCGAGGCCTTGGGACTGGCCCCAGCCCGGTCCTGCCACCGATTGCCGCCGGGGCCTTTGGCCTCTCGCGCGCAGGGGCAATTGTCTATAGAAGCCTCAGAAACATGCATTTATATTAACATTTTTTTAAAAATCTGCAAATTTTTTCATGTGTCCTCCACTTTTTTAAAAAAAGTTTCCACCATTTGAAAATTTTGTCCTACATTTGTCCCAGTTTATTTATTTATTTAAATTTTTAAAAAATTATTTAATTATTTACTTTTTGGCTTCGGCCCCCCAGTTGTCTGAGGGACAGCAACCTGGCCCCCGGCTCAAAAAGGTTGCCTACCCCTGATCTAGAGCATTCCTAAGTGGCTGTTTACACATATGTCCTGTTTTGCCTCCCAGCACTGTAACTTCAGACATGATCGTGATCCAGTCATCACTGGAGCAGCCTCCTGGCAGGCCATCTGCTTCACCCTTAAGACACAGAGCGATGGGTTGAAACCAGGACTAAGGAGTAGTGATGATTTTGGGGTTACTCCTTATCCTACTCCAGAGTAAGACTTTTTTTCTTAACATTACTCCCATTCCTACTCCAGTAGAAACCTCTTACTCCTTTACTCCTTACTTCTTACTCCTATTCCCCAGCCCTGGGGGAAAACCCTGGTTGTTTTGCAAGGCTAGTGTGTGTGTGTGTGTGTGTGTGTGTCTTTGCCTCCCAGTCATTTCCCTAGTGCAATATAGAATCATAGAGTTGGAAGAGACCACAAGGGTCATCCAGTCCAACCCTCTGCCATGCAGGAAATCTCAATCAAAGCATACCTGACAGATGGCCATCCAGCCTCTGTTTAAAAACCTCCAAGGAACGAGACTCCACTACACTCCGAGGACGTTTGTTCACTGTTGAACAGCCCTTACTGTCAGTTCCTCCTAATGTTGAGGTGGAATCTCTTTTCCTGCAGCTTGCATCCATTGTTCCTGGTCTTGTTCTCTGGAGCAGCAGGTTGCTCCCTCCTCAATGTGACATCCCTTCAAATATTTAAACAGGTCTATCATATAGTATAGAATAAAGTTGTTTTTTGGTGTTTGCATAATATAATAACAGGAATAAGGAATGAATACACACACACACACACATATACTGTTACTCTTATTCCTACTCCTACTCCTGTAAAAACCTCTTACTCTTTTACTCCTTACTTCTACCCCTACTCCCCTGCCCTGGTTCAAACTATAGGAAAGACATTCCACCCCAAAATTAGGAAGGTCTTCCTGATAGTAAGAGCTGTTCAACAGTGGAACACATTGCCTCAGAATGTGGTATGGTATCCTTCTTTGGACATTTTAAAACAGAGGCTGGATGGCCATCTGTTGGGAGTGCTTTGGTCATTTATTCCGGCACAGCAGGGGATTGGATTTGATGTCCCTTAAGGTCTCTTCCAACTCTTTGATTATATGATTCTATAGCTTCACACATGAGGTGACCATGCTAACCAGATTTGTAAGGATTTTAAAAGAAAGTCTGAAACAGAATATATGTTTCTCTGTGTGATTCTTGTGCAACAGTTATTTTTAAAGCTTGAGCTATATCTGTACTACCCCTGTGAACTAGGAAAGGTGTCTTGCAGCTTGTCCTACATCTTAGGGTTGGAAGTGCAAACATAACAGTTTGTAAAAAACAAAAAAAAAACTCAGGTCATGTTGCCAACATATAACAAAAACAAAAGAGGGAGGTGTTCTATCATTGCCACCTTTACCAATGTGAAACTATTCAATGCTAGACTGAAATTGTTCAAGAATCATATAAAGAACTAGAGAGCATATAACAGTTGGATCATGCATTTCAAAGTAATTCTCTACACTCATAATGGCTGTAGCAAATGTGTGGATTCTGTCAGGATTTCTTTTGACAGCCATGAACACACATTTTTTTTACTGTAATGTTACTGTCCTAAATCGCTGGTAGGGGTACAGTAGATTTTACTATTGTTTTTCAGTGAAGCAGTAACACAACATTTATGACTGACAAATTCCTTAGTTACTTGAATATATAGCAACCATTTAACTTTGATTAGTTCCACTCCTTGTTACAGTAAACTGATAGTCTATGTATGTAAAATTAATTCACCTGCATAAATGTAAGTACTGTATATTTTCACAAAGATGTAGTAAACAGGAAAGTGCTGTATATTCCTCTGGGACTTGCAGTTTAGGAAGAGGCATTTAGAATATTCAGCCTCACTGAACTACAAACCCCAAAATGCAACAGGAGACAGTCAGAGCAATTAAAGCAACCCAGCTCCATTTTAAGAGTGTAATGTGATAAAGTCCTTAGCATGCTGATGAACTACTTAGGATCCTACAAATTTCATCAACAGTTCTGAAAATAGAGAACTACTGGTTCATGGTTGGAACGTGTAAATGAAAAGCCAGTTCTCAATGGACAAGTGAAATCTCTAACTGAACAAGTCAGAAAAGGGAGTTCTAAACATCTAAGGGTAGTGGAATATGATTGTATAGCAGAAGCTTCTGTTTTCTCACATAGCATTTAAATAGCTTCTAAAGTGACTAGTTTCATATCCTGGATGTGATTATTCTGGAGGCCTCTGGTTGACCATGTGTGGAACAAGATGCTTGATAGATCTTTCATCTGATCAAACCAGATTCTTATATTCTTAGGATATATCATTTCTAAACCTGCCAGTTCTTGTGCAGTGACTGAAAGGGGATGCTTACATTTTGTATGCGGATCCCATATTAGATGTTGACCTGTGCCACTAAAATACTCCTGTTTCTATTGGTGTTGCTATTTGTATTACTGGAGTGGAACTCATAAAGACTCATCAGAAATAATCTAAAGGCACCAGATCTTATCTGATCTTGGACGCTAAGCAGAGTCAGCCCTGATTAAGTACTTCATGGGAGCCCTTCAGCAAATACCAGATGCTGTAGGCTTTATTTCAGATGAAGGAATAACCTGCAGTAACTGGTACATCCCAGTGTGGCCAGGTAGTATTGCAAGTTCTTAAAATACCTAATGATTTCTTTTGTTCATAAATGTCTTTATCATACTGAAAGAGACAGTATAATTTGTTTTTGCTTTTTTAAGTGAAGGTGTGACTGCTCATATCTTTCTAAAATATTTTACTTTGGATAACAGTTTTCACTCTAGATCAAGAGTCAAAGTCCAAGATTAAAATTCAGGGTATATGTTTGATATTGCAACAATCTAAGTTTCAAAAAGTTTAATAGGAAATTATATAACAACTTCAATGGGAGTAAACTTTTAATTCCTTTATTCTTTAAAGGCCAGCAAACTTAAGAGTATAATCTATCCATAAATTTGGAATAACAATCACTTATTTATTCATAGCTACTTAAAAATTCTTTTTCATGATTTTGTTAGTTACATTTGCTGACACTAGGAATATTGAGAAGTTGGTATAGTAGCTTTTATGTACCCCAAAACTTTTCAGTACAGAGAGCATTCTCTAAAGGCTGCCTCTGTTATTAAATGCATTGTTTGTTAGTGGGAATAAAGCTATAAATTAGTGAAGATGTTCTGCCACAGGAGTCTCCTAACAAAAGTTAAATAAAGTTTTTCCTTCCAATCTTGGTGCTGGGGAGAATTCTACTCATTAGGTATAGGCAGTTGTTTTATGTAATATATATATATATATATATATATATATATATATATATATAAAAATCAGTGGGTTAGCTAAATTGAATTTATAGTTCTAAAGGTAGCCACCATTGCAAGGGTAGGAATCCCAAATATATTTTCCATATTTAAAAACTAATTTAATGTCATAAGCAATATATTCAGATCACAATGTATATACCTGCATTTTCTTTCACATGCTGTGCCATATCATATATGTGCCCCATCTGTCATGTAAGCCAGGAACTATTTAGAAGCACTTTTATTGGTATTTACATAGCTATTATTTTTATTACGTCCCTGGAATTTAATATTATTTTTCTGCTTGTGATAAATGAGGTAGCTAGTTACACACTGAAGACATTAAGACTGCAAAGCAATGCAAGATGGAGCTTAGCCACTGGTTGGTTTGGCACAGAAAAAGGAAACATCCCTGAAAATGTGTGTGCTCAGTATTGCTGTCCTGCTGATACTTCTGTCATATTCTATTTTAGAGCTTTACCATTATTCTTTTGCTTTATTTTCTCAAATTCCCATTCTCTAAAACAGTATATCTCAAGCAGCCTAATGTAGAGGGACAACACTTTTTTTTCCATCAGTGAAGGGTAGGGTGCTATATTGCTACAATTCTTTCCTACTTACTTACTGGAAACTCACGTGGGACTGGCACCCAGTGGGTTATGTACAAGTACCAGTCCAAGAACCTCCACTTTGAGTAGCACTGCTCTAAATTAAGAGTGGCCAACTGTCTCCTTGGACTCTCCTGGGGCCATAGATCCTATTCATTCATTCATTCATTCATTCATTATGCTGCCTTCCTCTCAGAGTGGGACACAAGGTGGCACACAGAAGTAAATTAAAGCAGATAATACTGGATGTACTGGCTGAATACTTTGGCTTTTTGATACTAGCCTTCAGAACAATAGGGAAATACAGTGAAGTAGATGGCTGGTTTTAAGCTCCCCCATCCACCTCCATGCCTATTAAAGTTCATGCTTAGGATCCTGTTCAGAGTCCCATTGACTTGAAAGATCATAACATCTGCCTTGATAAGTAGTGGTTTCCCCAGCCCTACAATATATTTCCTGAAAGAAATAATCTCTCTGTGCTTTTTGTTTAAAATGTTGGACATTTGTAAGATCTGTTTAATTAAGCAAGCTTTTAAACACAGACAGAGCTTGCATTATGACACCCCACAAAAACCATTACTTAATACTGCATGCACAAACACCAAGCAAACTCAGGCTCCTATGCGCCCCCTTTCCACCTGTGGTACATTTATAAGGAAGAGAGGAGAAGTGTTTGCTTCTTGGGGATCTGGGAAATAAAGGGTGAACCAGCAATGGCAGTAAGAAAGATGGTCACAGTACCATGACTGCTGATGTCTCAGAACAATTAATTGGACAAATTAATATAGAGTGCATATTGAATGAACTCCTGAGGAGTTTAATATGTAGTAAAGTGATCATGTTGTAGTTCCACCCATATATATTCCACTGATCTCAAACTATGGAGTTTATTGCAGAGGGATTGTAGAATGGGACCAGAGCAGAACGAAAGGGGGCAGGAATGGAACGGAAAGAATGCGGAAAGAATGCATATTACTACATAGGAAAATGCCGCTGAAGCCACCAGAAGTCCCCAATCTGTTCCCCATCCGTCCCACAGCAGCCAATTTTCAAGAACTGTTCAAAATTGTAATTGAAAATCGGCTGCTGTGGGATGGATGGGGCACAGATTGGGGACTTCCGGCAGCATCAGCAGCGTTCTCCTGTGTGGTAATAAGCACTATTTCCCTGTTCTGTTCCCTTCCTGCCCCGTTTCATTCCTCTCCGGTCCTGTTCTACAAGTCCTGTGCAATAAACACCTATGTTTTAGCAACTTCATATTTTGATGATGTGTAGTTACGTGTGTACAGAGGCTTTTATTGTTAGTGCTGAAGAAGGATTCTAGGAATAATTTGGACTGCTGCAGACATAAGTAAATGGTCCTAGAGCAAATCAAGCAACTCTCCCTTGAAGACAAGATAACTAAACTGAGACTCTTGTATTTTGGCTATATCATGAGAATACATGGTTAACTAGAAAGGACAATGATGCTTGATAAAGTAGAAGGCAGTAGGAAAAGAGGGAGACCACTTTCCAGATGGATAGACTCAATCAAGGAAACCATAGCCCTGAGTTTGCAATATCTGAGCAGGGCTGTTGATGATATGGTGACTCAGAGGTCTCTCACTCATGACATCCCCATAAGTCAAAGTTGATTGTAGGCAAATAACAACAAATAACAATTTTGTTAAGATGTATATATCCTGCCTTTCTCTCAACATGGGATCCATGGCAGGTTTAAAAAAAAACAAAGCTAAAAAACATGATGATACAATGGAAGAAGACTGAAGTCTACAAAAGCTCATGCTGCCAATTTCTTTCAGTTAATCTTGAAGGTGCTACAAGATCAAAATTAAACAAGTTATCACCCTAAAGGCACCAGATTCTGTCAGATCCTGGAAGCTTAACTTGGTCAACCCTGGTAGTACAGTGTGCCCTTACCTTACATGGGGGATCTGTTCTGGCCCCCCCCCCCCCGCATAAGGGAAAAAGCATATATGCTGGAGCCCCATTAGACGTAATGGGACTAGTTCCCGCGGCGTGGTGCAGGGGCACGTGCCATGGGCACACGGCCCATTACTTCTTCCTGGTGCACTGAGGCTTCCAGAGTATGCTGGAAACCACATATGGCATGCCCGCGTATAACGCGGACACACTGTACTTGGATAGGAGACAGCCAAATAATACCAGGTGCTGTGGGCTATATTTCAGAAGAAAGAACTTGCAAAACAACCTCTGAGTATTCCTGGTCTAAGAAAACGCTATGAAATTTAAGGGGTTGCTGTAAATCAAAAGGTAACTTGAAGGTGCATGTGCATACACACTGAAATCCCATTAATTTAATATATATATTAAAAACTTACCGTTAAAAATCCATAAAATAAAGATAAAACCTCATTAAAAAGACTCCTTGCAACCAAGATTAATCTCTGAAGATGCCATCCACAGATGCTGATGAAATGTCTGGAATAAACTCTTCTAGAACATGGTCACATAGCTGAAAAACCCACTAAAACTATGGATGCCAGCCATGAAAACCTTCGACTTCAAATTAATCAGCTGTTTGAATAAAAAGGTGTTTACTGGTAGAGAAAGGAGAGCAGAAATGGGGGCTGTCCCCTGGGAACAGCCTCTGAGAAGGCCCTTCCCTTTCTTCTCACCAGGTCTGTGATAGTGGTGTGATTAAGGAAAAACCCTACCCCAAGGATCTTAAGAGTCAGGTAGCTTCATATAAAGACTTAAGCTGTATGTGGCTTTATAACTCACCAGCGCTGTATTTTACATCTGCAGAACTTGGAATAGGTATTGTTTGCAGAGAGAGTAGTGGTTAGCTCTATCTGAATCTCACACATCTGCTATCTGGGTTTTTCTGGAAACTGTAGCTCAAAAAGTAACTTTTCTAAGCTGTGATTATATGGCTTCTTCACCATACGGCACATTTTCCGTAGACCCATTCAACCTACACTCTCAGCATGCTAATTGGCCATGTGAATTGACTTTTGTCTTTGCCCTGTAGAACATCTTCCTCATGGCAGTAATAATTGTGCCAAGCCCTGATGAAAAACTTCTTTGGAGTGATTGAGTAAGCAGTGTAGGGAAGTCCGATATGGGCTTTGAGGACATAGGATAATTGTTCCTTAGGGACAGTGTTCTTTAATAGTCATGCTTTAAGAAAGCTCTATTAAACAAGCTGTTAATGTCCCAGTAAGAGATTTTCCCCTCTCTAAATTTCAGCCTCAGATCCTAGCATAGTATTAGTGCTTTGGTCACACTGGAGAGATATTTAAAGTTCAATATATAAACTGTGAGAAATAGATTATCTTACTTGAAAAGATAAAGACAGTAATTCAGCTGCATTTTTCTTCTTAAGAAAGAACACCTTTTTCCCATTTGTGACAACTTCCTTTTTAGTTTCAGAGTAAAGCCATAGATATTTTTAGAGCACAAATATCTTTACTAGTACTGAAAAACTCATTTTGTGATGGATTTCCAGCAAAAAATAAAATTTGATCTTGCCTTCATTTGCACTTCCTTATATGTTACTCAGTGATTTTTCATATAGTGAAGCCTAATTGATTATGCAGTGTTCATGTGATCCCTGACTGAATATATTCTCATATAATTAATTCTGGAATGAGAAACCAGAAGCAGGCAGGAGGTAAAATGACACTGGAAAAACAGCAAACTTATTTAGGGGCAGTCATGTTGTCCATGTAGCAAAATACAACAAAATCCATAAAAGAGTGATACCTTTATTGGCTAAGCAAAATGCACAAAATCTATCATGCAAGCTTTGAAAGTATCACTGGCTTTTTAATCTGGCAAAAAAGTTTAAAATCATACAGGAGAAGAAAAGTAATTATATTAGAGACACAGGCTTATATTTGTTTCAGATGTTACTTCTGTTATCAGTTAAGATGGTCTGGAAGGATCTCAGTGCAGTCAAAGATCAGTCTCCTTGTTGGATACTTAGGGACTAGGGACAAATGTAAATAAAAGACAGGTGATCAAATTTCAACTCCATTAACAACAGAAAAGTAATTTATCTTGAGATTCAGGCTATCTCTATTCAGTGAGAAGTTAGCTGCTCATTTCTTAGGCAGAGAACACTAAATTTCTCAAGATATTCTGTTACTGTTACATCTGGAAAAAAACTTTTCGGTGCTGCACAGGTAAATTTTTTCCAATTTTAGTCTGACTGGAAGAGTTTTACCTTTGTTGGATTAAAAGCCTCAAAGAGTCACATCCCAGTCTATTAGCTTCTTCTTGTTAAAGTTTCCTCTGTTGCAGCAAAATTCATAACGGTGGAATGTTGAGGAACAGCAGCAGTTCAGGTAAATAAAACTAAACAATTTTCAGGTGGAGGAAGTTAGTAGAAAGTAATTCAGTACAGATATTTCACTATGGATAAAGCAAGTACTTCTGTGTCTCTTCTGGAGCGATGTTGGTCTGATGTACTAAAAGGGTGTTCGTCATCAGATTAATGTGTTCTAATCTGTTTTTCAAGTTAATCTCAACTTTAAGGCCAGGATCCTTTATTAATTTATACATTTTTGCTTAGCCTTCACTGTACTGACAAAGGCAATGATGACTGTGGTAGTGAGAAAGAAAGGAGTAAAAAGATGGTAGCAGTAGAACAGTAAGGCTGCCAGCTCTGTACTGCCTGTTTCCTGAATGCCTGAGTGTGGATGGGGAGCTCTACAGAGACATGGCAGTATGGAAGGGCTGGCTTGAACAATCACATATACTCTTGGACAGACCTCCTCCTCATTTGCATAATTATTCATGGATCCTTGTGGGAGGTACCTTAGCCACTAGCTCTGCTGATTGGCTAAGGTACCTCCCATAAGGATCCCATGACTCAGCCACTGCCATTGCTGAGTGGCTAGCACCCTCCATCATAGATACAGGCAGCTGGCATCACTGGAGCATGCTAGCCGGCCAGCAATAATGACCTCACAAGAAGCTTTGATTTGGAATTTCTGCATGGCAGGGGGTTGGACTGGATGGCCCTTGTGGTCTCTTCCAACTCTAAGATTCTGTGGCGCGTTACAGACCGCCCAAAACGGGCGGTCTGTTGCCGCCACCATTTACGGCACAGAGGAGCCCCAGCGTCTAAACCGTGGCGCTTCTTTTTGCGGTGTGGTTATGACGCCGCAAGGTGCTAATAGTGCACTCATGGCATCATTTGTGCCATGCGAGGTGCGGACGCAATGTGTCTGCCACATCAACATGGTGACGCCCGTGTGGAATGGGTGCCGCCATTTTGTGCGCGCTCTGCGCGTATTAGGGTTAGGGGC
>NC_056522.1:333790188-333826168 GCF_019175285.1 Sceloporus undulatus
AATCCATGGATTTTAGTATCCACAGGGGATCCGGAACAGATCATCATCCCACCTTTCTCACAAAATTAGGAGTCAATGCAGCTAACAATTTAAAAAAGAATAAAATTAAAATGTATAAAAAGCTGTACATTAAAATTGAACTATTAAACAATTAAAATGATTTAAAACTACCCAAAAAAACCTTTTTTTTTTAAAAAAAAAATTAAAACCCTTTAAAACAATATAAATATTATCTGTAGTTGCCCTTTTTGCAGTTAAATCTGTTGGTTTAAGGAGAAAAGAAAAACTCCCCATTTCTTTTAAATTTAGAACAGTTCCTGTGTATTTGTTACATGTTTATATGGTTTATCCCTATTTGACAGAAACTGGAATTCAGCTAGGGCTATCCACACATAAGTGTCCCTTACAAGTACAGGCACGCTTTCTTGGGTGCTGCAGGAGTTGGTATTCCCTTTCACTCTACACAGCACTCAAAACCCCCAATTTGCCTCACCTGGGCATTCCTTTGTTCAAGGTGAGCAGGCAGGATTGGAGAAGCATCAGATAATGCTCCTCCCTAGCCAGATGTACAATGACTCCATTAGTACTGAGACCCGTGGAGGACCCTCATGGATCTAAGCACTATGGAAAGGGATAGCCAGACCTCCAATCACTATGGAATTGGGGTAGCCAGACCTTCTCCAATCCTGTCTGCTTGCCATGAAGCACAGAGTGGCTATGCAAGGCAACTTTAAGGTTTTGCAGCAAGGTTAATGGCTCAGTGTAATGTAGTCTCATATTTAGATATTTACACTACATTGAGGGGGATGTTAAATTGGGTCCAGAGTTTGTTGACTTATTAATTATTATTTTTTAAAAAATATCTTACCTTACATGGCCAATAAATACATAACACTGTAAAAATATTACTCATGAAAAATTTCCCACATTCAAATTATTTTGGCTGAATGCTGGAGCACTGTTGCAACCACTAGTCAAACCTTTCCAAGAGACACATAGAGGACACTTTAATATATGTGACTTTCCCTTCCCCAGACAAGGTAGAATGCCAGTCAATCAAATATTCTACATGCTAACTAAAGTTTTCCTTAACACAGCTCTTTTATTTGTTATATTTATAAACAGTTATTACATCCCGTTAAGAGGTGGTGGAACTGGTACTGACGTGATGAAGTGCTTGGAATTAAGTATCAGTGGAACACTTCTGCATTCCCTGTCTGTAATAATTTAAAATCAGGAGATAACTTGACAATGTAATATCTATGCAATATTTACATTTTAAACTCACCTTTAAGCAAAAACAGAATAGTCTATTAGCTACATTATGTGACAACCTGGCTTCGTTTAAAACTAAGTAGTATTCTGACAACACAGCAAAATAAGCCATAAAGGAATGTCTGTAGATTATACTTGTGTATGTCCTTATTGCCATAGGCCTCTGGGTAGAATGATTAAATGAAGATAGCTTAAAAGGACTGATACAAAAGCAGTGTGCTGTTGGTCTAATATAGATGCCATTATATAAATTTTTATAGCAATGTGAAGACTATAGTAATAGATTTATTTCTCAGCAGTTATAAAGTAAAAGGCATAAGTAACAATCACTAAAAGCATTAAGTATTTGGAATTTCCTCTTTCTGTTTGCTTATTGAGTGGGATTTTGAAACCTTACCAATGCAGTCTTTTATTATTATGCATAATGGACTGCTGCATTTAGTAAAAAAAAAAAACTGGTTTAATGATTCCTCTTCCCACCCCCTGTTCCATCAACTGTACAAATGCTGTATTCTTCCAATAAACAAATGGAAAAGGAGCACACAGCCAAATGGTTGGATTCTTGAGTGAAATCTGCAGCAATTTCGTAGTAATGTATGGCTGAGAAGTGATTATTTAAACGGGTTTATTGTACATCCTTGTAATTCTGGCAATCCATTACATCTAATAAAAAAGTATGTTGATGATGTTTCTAAAGTCCACTTCATAAAACAAATCGAAGGGAGAAATTCTAGACTATTTATAGATGCTTTCTGCTTCCTTCATAAAAATACCAGTAAATACAATTAACACTTTCAGACTTGCATACTTTGAAATTTAATTGTACTACCAAAGAAGTAACTTCTGTTTGTCTCAAATGAATATTCTCAAATGAATATATTAAATCTCATATTTAACAGAAAATTAGATCAGTAATTTCTTGCCTATATTTAAATGTAAAATAGACTAAACTTACATACCACAAAGATATCTCCAAACTGGTTGCTCTGTTTCTAACTTAGCCTCATATGGAAAAGGGATAGATCATTTCTAGACATCCAGGGACTTCACTCCATCTCTGGACCTCACAAGATTCACCCCAGTGGGACATTGAAGGACCACCCCCCTGGTCTCCCTTCATGCTCACCATGAAGCAGCTATAAATGATCAGCTTTACCCTCTAGGATACAAGTGAAAAAAATTGGTCCCATTGGCTGCATGCAGCCCTCAAGCCCAAAGTCACCCTGGCAACCTCCCAAAGCTGTAAAAAAAAAAAATCCTGCTAAATTTCTCACAAATTCCAACCAGAAATTTTGACAAAAAGACTCAAGTGCTGATTATAGTGCTGAGTAAACCCTAGGGGGCATTCTGTTTCTGTTGTTGCCGTTTTTTACCTAAGTCATTTCCATTTGTTATTATCCCATCTTAGTCCCAACACAGATAGGCAAGATAGAGCAGCTTCCTGCCACTTTGGGGGCAAGGCATGCACATGACACACACCCCTGTAGCGACCTGAGACCCAATGCTGCTGAAATAAGGAGCACAAAATAGTGCTCCTTGATGGCAGCCCATTCTTGACTGGGGCACTGGCTGTCTTTGGGATAGCAGCAGCCAGTCAGTGTGATCCTGCACCAATCAGGAAGCAACCAGGAGGCCACTCCAAACTGGCCATCTGCTTTGTCCCTTAGTTTACTGGTCAGTAAGTTCCTCTAGAGGAACATGGCTGCATTTGCTTCAGTTTAACATATTTAAGATCTATATGCAAAGGGATCTTGTAGTACCCTTAAGACTAAATGAACAACAGAAGTTGGTAACATGACATAACAGCCCTAGTGATGCCAATGGGTTTCATAGACTTGAGTCTACTTCCTCAGATGTATGTGATGGAGTGGAAAGCCCAGAGACAGTCCCTAGGAATGCAAAACTTTGTGGGTGTGGAGATAAGGTGATAAGTTCTGTTTTAACTATGGTCATTGAGAGACAAGGGAAAGATGTTGCCTAAGGCAAAGTTAGTAGATAACCATATGAATGAGTATTGAGTTGTTGGAGCCAAAAAGAAGATGTCAAGAGAATCCCCATGAGACTTAGAGACTAGTATAGCTAGTGTTATAATGTGTGTATTGTGCAAGAAAACCATTGTCTGTTCAACGCACGGCTGATGGACTGCAGTTGGTTGATGTTTTCCACTTCTGCTATTTCTCTTTCTAATCTTTCTTTGTAGTCTGTTTGTTCAACGAACCCTGTTTTGAGTATTTAAGATGTAGAAGATCTCTAGAAGTGCAAAATGTTTTGGGTAACTTGAGCAAAGCATACCTGACCACGTTGTTTCATTTCACATGTCACATTGTTAGTTTTGGATAAAAAAGTTTCTTTAAACATGTTGAACTTCTCTTCTTGCTTTGTAGTGTAGGAAGCAATTCCTTTTCTTCCTATATAATTTTTGACTCTGACATAGGTTTTTTTCCATTAAAGAAGTAATCCCCAGAAACACATCTACTTTCTTAACTGAGTATGCCTATAACGTCTGGCGGCCATGTGCATAGAGTTGGCTCTGAGAGGAATTAGAGATGGTCAAAAAATAAATAATAATTGCTCCATTTGTTTTCATTAGTAATTTTTTAGTAATTTCTTTTCATTTTTCAGCATTATTCTAGTTAGTTCATTTGATTTGTTGTGTCTAGTTTGATTTTCCCATTGATTTAAATGAAAGACCCAGCTAGTTGTCAATTGTATTAATTTTGTTTTCCCTGCAAATGGCACAAGATTTTCAATCATTCACTCCTTCCCCCAGGTCATCAGATCTGCCCAGGTTCCAAAATATTGGACAAAGGAGTCTCAATTGTACTGAAAATTTTTAAAGTTGTGTCCTGTAAAATTCCTGTTAATTTAAATTAGAAATTCAGGAACAATTCTGCTTGTAATTTCTGTGTTTTGCATAGTAGTGATACGCCAAAGTTCAGGCGAGACACAGGATCCACATATTATAGGTCCAAATCTGTATCTGATAATTTCACTGCATTCTCTCTTCCCCTCCCATGTATGTGACCTATGCAGACTTGTTTCAGTATGCTGCAATTTTTCATTCCAACAGAAAGTAATGTAAAATTAATCAAACAAATGAATAACTTGTAGATTTCTTGTTCAGAATTAATTCATTTGAATCCTTATTCACTTTTAAGGAATTGAATAAATGGAGCTAATTCATTTCACTTTTCATTAGCTGTTAACATAAATGGACAGCCTAAGAGGAATCATCAGAATTGCCCACTGCTGATGCAACCCTAGAGGTTATTCACACTGTGAACATAATCAGGGATGAATCTGGGTTAAATCTCCATTGTTCACATGCATCCTGAATTCACCCAATTAAGTTTGGAGAGAGGCTGCAAAAACCCCACTTAATCTGGGATAATCGATATCGGGAGGTTTGTTTTTTTTAAAGAGCCACATTGTCAGTAGTGTGAATAACTGATGTGAATAGACCTGACTAGACCTGGAATAAAAATGCTGCGTACCAAAAAAAGGGGTTCCGATGCATTGCTGACTCCATCTTTATTAGAACGTTTGCATGTGTGAGCAACCAAACTCACAGAGATGGGCATCGATACAGATCTATACAGTTCCATAGTGTGAATAACAAACCTCGAATGTGTGAGTGAGATGATTTGCATCGTTGCATTAAAAAAAAGATGTCTGAATGACCTGTAGATGTCTTAGCCTTGTACGGCATCTTCCACATGGCAGTAATAATTGTTCCAAGCCCTGATGAAAAACTTATTTATAGTGATTAAATAAACAGCGTAAGCAAGTCCGAAATGGGCTTTGAGGACATAGGATAATTGTTCCTTAGAGACAGTGTTCTTTAATAGTCACGCTTTAAGAAAGCTCTATTAAACAAGCTGTTAATGTCCCAGTAAGAGATTTTCCCCTTTAAATTTCAGCCTCAAATCCTAGCATAATCAAACTTCCCAGCACAGGTGAGGCTGAAGTGGCAACCATCCTCTGGAGAAATAATCTCCAGTTCTGTAAGTGACCTGCCATTGCCTCAGTACAGTTAATCTGAGTCAAATTAAAGTTTTAAAATTCATGCTTTGAAATTTTGGAGATTTGCCAGTTCAGATATTTTTCTATGTATAAACTATGTAGGTTTTCTGGTAATTGTGTCTAAAGAATTTAGTCAAACTATGCCTAAATTGTCATTATTTAAGACCTCCTATTAATTTCATTAGCACTATAAATGGATCTTTTATCAAAACTAGGAAGGCTCAATGCAATCCTTGCTTTGAAGGTTACTATGCTTTGAAGCCTACTATTCAAAAATACAGATTATTATCTATACATTTTCCATTACTTATTAGCATTATTATATTTATATGCCTCCTTTTTCCCAGTTGTGACTCAAGGCAGCTTTCAAAAATTAAAACAGATACATCTAAAAAATTTGTACAACTAACCATTAAAAATAGCAAATATAAACAACACAGCACATGGAAGGCCTTTCCCCCTGAGCAGTCAGCTCTCAGAGGTCTGGCAAAACAGAAAGGTTAACAAAATCTGCCTATGAAAGGATAACAAGGAAGGCACCAGTCTAACCTTTCTAGGAAGGAAGTTCCAAAGCCTGAGAGCCACCACTGAGAAAGCCTTCTCCTATGTCCCCACCAGATGTATCTTTGAGTGTGATGGGATAGAGAAGGGCCTCCCCATAAGATCTCAGGACACAGGCGAGCTCATATACTTAGGAAAGCCTAACTGGCTCTACAGAATAGAAATTCACAGAATCCTATATGCAACTAATCTGCACTGCAGAAATAATACAGTTTGACACCACATTAACTGCCATAACTCAATGCTACCAAATCCTGAGATCTGTAGTTTATTGTTGCACTAGAGCTCTCTGACAGAGTAGGCTACATAGCTCACAAAACTACAAATCCCAGAATTCCATAGCAATGAGCTATGGCAGTTAAAATGGTGTCAAACTGCATTGTTTCTGTAGTGCAGATTAGATCTTAAGGTTCAAATAGAAGGCAAGGGGAAAGTCTCTTGGAAGTATCGAGAGTTTCCGGTTGTTTTTTTTAATCTGCATGTTTCCAGGTCAGCATCCAAAGTCTTCCTTGAAATATTCCATGTTCGTCTTACTACCTCCTCCTTTGTGTTCTCCCTCTTCCCTGATTTCATGTCACATCTAGATTCACACAACATTTCAGATATTGATTTTTTACAAATTTCCAGTGAGCCTTCATTATTATTTTTCAGAAGTTATAGCCAAAGTGCTAAAGTACTTTAGCCAATATCAGACTAGTTAAGCATTGGAATTGTTTTGATTTGGTGCAAACATTCCTCTTTGACTCACTTAGCTAATTCCAAGATAACACAAATAGATGACAAAGTAAATTAACCTAGGAAGTAGGCATGAAAAGTTCTTGGCAACACTTAGAGTTTCCAGGAAATACTTAAGGAGGAATCATGTGGCTCTCCAAAATGAAATCATCTGGATCATCATGTGGATCTTGAAAATAAAATTTATTTTTACTGGAACAAAACCCGGAACAAAAACTTTTTGGGGATAGGGGAGTTAAGCCTCGAAGGGCTCTAAGTTCCTTATAGCATTATAGAATGTTCAACTGATCAGAGATTAATTGCAGATTCGTTATTTCACGTTGCTCCAACTTGGGGCCAGTTTACACCACACAACTGTCATGCTATATCTCTTTTTAATTGACATGGAATATCCTATGGAATTGTGGGATTTATAGTTTTGGGGAGGCACTAGGACTCTCTGGCTGGATTCCATGGGATGTTGCCATGGCAGTCATAGAATATAGCTCTATAATTGTGTGGTATGAATGTGAGTTAAGCTTCACAGAGAAATACACACTTTTTCTTTGTATCTTTCTTTTTGTCATAAGACTTATTTTCTGAAGTGATGTGTCTTGCTGATGCAGCCTGTGTATAAAATAGATTTCTGTACCTTGCATTCCTACAAAATAAAGATAGATGAGATATCACCTAGAAAGCAACAGATCTAGCAGAGAGCCTCTGATATTCTGCTGAGAAGATACATAGTTGCCATTATATGTTTCCAACGTATAAATTAAACACCGAAGCACATTCCATGTTTCAGGTTCTCTGACAGATATAGCACTTAACGTGTATCCAGACTTCTACAATACGCAGACTTCAGTCCAAGGAATAGTTACTGGCAATCAAGTGGAAAATGCCTGTAGTTGTTTAGATAGGAGTATCTAATTCCATGACCCATATTAGTATAATCCCTTTATTAGACCACGTTAACTACTCAACTGTCACTTTGTTTTGGAGATCAGAAAAAATCAGGTTGGATTTTCCTAAAATGAAAGAGAGGAAAGGGGGTAAAGAGAGAGACTGACTGGATGGTGAAGTCAAATCCTGGAATGCAAAGTTACAGAATTAAAGGATTTCTAGATATCTAAAAGACCTCACATATTCTGTTCAAGTAATAGACAGAAATAACAGCTGTCTATTGTACATACAAGAAACTTTATGGTGACCAAAAATCAGCTATTTAACAGCTCATATGTTTTGTTTGTATTCACCTAATTACTTTTTGTGTAGGCTTAGAATGCCAGTTGTATGATCAAATACACTACTATCTAATAGTTCTGGCCTGAAAAGTTTTCCTGAGCATTTGAACTGGCCCAAAACATACTGCAGATATAATCCAGTTTGAGACTGCTTTAACTGCCCTGGCTCAGTGCTAGGAAATCCTGAGAATTGTAGTTTATTGTGGTACCAGACCTCTATGACAGTGAAGGCTAAATGTCTCACAAAACTAAAGTTCCCAGAATTCCCTAGCATTGAACCAGGGCAGTTAAAGCGTTCTCCAACTGGATTATTTCTGCAGTGTTTTTTGGCCTAAGTGGGGAAAACCGAACCTGTATCATATGGACTTCAGATCTTTTTTTTTCTATGTGGAGGGTTTTTTTAAAAAATCATCTTAGCATTTCACAGTATGAATGATCTGTAAAAAGATTTCACTTTTCAGCCCAACTGTACATGAAGCTGTAGGCACTGAGCGCCATGCTTTCTCTTCACCTCTTGTTTACCAAGTGTTTCGTCTTGGGTTGAGAAAGCAAAATTTGTAGGATTTATAATATCTGCTAAAGCAAGTGTACATCATTGCTTCTAGCAGCATTTACTGAACTAATACGAGCAAGAGAATACCCATGGAAAAATCTCCAACCAGTTTTATGTCGATATGAATGTACTTCTATATCTGGTTTGCCACATTTCCCCCCAGTTATCATTAGGCAGATCCATAAGCCACCATGTAGATTTTAATCTTTGCTCATAAATCAGTCACCCCAGTGACTTAATATTTTACAGCCTTTCTCAAATTCCCTTCAATTTATTGGCATATTTTGAGTTTTGACAAGCCCTGGAGACTTTCTAAAACTGGTCATGCTCATATACTTTTTGACAATGTGCTTTCTGGCTAGACAATACAACACTGCTTCCTTTTCCTATACACACTCTTACTGCTGCACACCCAATTTGTTGCTTTCTTCCATTTCTGGGTCTCTGTGAAAGCACTTTTATATAGAAAATGGGCTTTAAAGATTTGAAGTTCACACTATCCCAAATGGTGTACATCAGAAAACCATAGTTATTCTGGGCTTATAATTAAGTAAGAAATATTGTTGTTCCTTTGTATTCTGTCATAATATCATCTGTACTTTCACTGTAATTACAATGCCTTAATATTTCTTTGGTTGTGAGTTTAATTCACATTACCAAACCAGCAGAGTTTCCTTTACTATTTTTGGATCTTTCAAACTATGAGTGTAGCAGTGCAGACCAGATATAGCTGTCTGGCAGGTGTATCAGGTCCTGGAAATGGTATTTTATAATGAATGCTTAATGCAAGGCAACTGAAGGGAAAATGAGTTCTCTAGCAATGGAAGATTGTTTGCCAGCATTTAATGTAAGTGTCAGTACACAGCGCATGACCACAAACACCAGTTTCACTTTAATCTTGCATTGTTCCTTGTGAAGATTATCTTACTTCATTTTCCTCACAATTGTCTTTTCCTTTAAAATGGAACCTGCGTCTAGCTGAATTCATTAATGTCCCCTAAGGATAAACTGTATTTTCCAGACTGAAAAACAGAACTTGAAAGAACTCTAATGCTTTAATTTAAAAGATTGTGCTTTTAATTTGCATGTTTTGAATCATTTTCAGGTCCCAATCTAACTTATTTTCTTTGTACATGCTTCGTAAATTCTTTGCATAAGTATCTCCATATAAGCTCTTCATGTATGATGGCTCACTGATATGGAAGAGTGGGATCAACGTTTGCCATGATATATTTTTAAAAGAAAAACATTCATAATTTATTCTGCATAGTGCAGCTAGGGCTCATGCTATGTTAAAAAAAAAGTTTTGCTCTCCTTTTTGTGGTAATCTCATCTTCCCTTGATCCATAAGAACAGCCTTCTTTCTCATTGCTCCAGAATTTCCAGTGACACCAGTCAGAGCTAGATTGTCACTCCATTACAAAGCAAAGGGGTATCCATGCAATGGAGGGAAGAGGGATAGATGAAGACAGAATGCAGAACTTAGAGGGGAAACTACATATGGCCATATTGTCTGGGGACTCTGGGAACTGTAGTCCAAACAGTACGTTTTCCAAGTTCTAACAGGAAATCTTAGTAGTTGCAAGTCTAGCAAGTTGGGCCAGCAACACACCATTTGGGCTCTACAACCAGAAGGCCATGGCTAAAACAGCTTTTATGCAAATTCTCTGTCCCCATTTAGAAGCACCTTCTCAACTCTGAGTGGCTTTACTGTATTACTCATGCTAGTCTTTTCTTGCTAATTTTATGATTATAATGAGGCAGTGGTATTCTGTTTAGCAGAGAATGACCTTTTTAATTGAAAGGCTATAAATTCATTCTTTGTGGCTTGTGTTGAAACAAAATTAAAATAAACAGAATAGCAAACCTCTTTATATTGCCATGTCTTTCTGACCAGGTCACTACCAAAATCTTAGCTGACTAATTTCTCATCTAGCACTGATTTAAAACAATCCAGTATTATCTCATTGGTAATTTATATGCTTATTGTCTACAAACCAGGAAAAGAGACTAATCTTTCACTGGTTAAATTGAAAGTAATTAACACTGGATTTTTATTTTGTTTTATTAACATCTGGCATGCTGCCTCCTTTCAAATGCTTCCTAAAATAGTAATCAGAACCTGGGTGGTATAAAGCACAGCTCAGATAGATCTACTGTATATTTTTAAAATTAGTCTCACAATCACATGCCATATGCCACTTAATTTCCAGATTATGATAAAATGAAAATTTAGACAAAGCATTCTTGCTGCCCCTTTATGTCAGTTTTCCTTTTGCTGATCATGGGCTTATTAGTTATGCATATGTTATTATCTGAAGGAGAAAATAGCAAGAGGGTTCTTTTCAAATTAGTACTTGAGATATTGAGATACTATAGTGATAAAGGCTATATGTAAGTACCTCATGATAGACAGAAAGATAAATTGGTGGAAATGGGATACAGATTGCATTCTTTGAATTGCTTACCCTGCCAAGGTGCCAGAAAAATCATTAACCCTCTAATTTTACATTTGTCAGCATTTAAAATCATTGAAGCAGCTTCAGATTTGTGTGTCCAAGCATTGCTGTGGTGCCATCTTAAAAGTTGCTCACAAAGCATAGCCATAGAAATATGTAAATGAATATGTTATGATCATCCTCTAGATGATATGTACTTACTTAAGTTCATAATGTTGAGTTCAAAGGCAGTAATAATAACCAATAAGAACTATAATCTCAAAAATAAAGATAATTGAGCACACATATCCCTATTATGAGTCCATCACACAAGAGACAATAGAAATTTTCCATATCCTTTAAACTTTTGCATCCTGTATATTCGGTTGTTAGACAAATAGAGCAAGCTTTGCTGACTTCATTTTCATTCTTGGCAGCATGTTTTTATCATAAGGCAGATAGTCATTAATTTACAGAATCAACGCTGGGAACAGCTTTTGTGATCTCATATTAAATTTTCCCCTGAATCCGCCCCTTGGCAAAAATTACTCACATCGTTAAAAAATATTTAATTAGGCTGTAGTTTATACCCAGCTCACTGGGGAAATGTTGGAATTAATATGATTTGCATGAATTCTGTTTCTCTTTTTCTGCTAGAGATTAGTTTTGAATTCAGTTCAGAGGGTCATTGACACTGCCAAGGACTCACAATCGTGAAGGTCAAACAGGTAGCAAATACATCCCAGGGGTGGTTTCCCTGAAAAGACAGCTCAAAATTGCTTTTAATTATGGGTTACCTAAAAGGCCATTTGCTGTTTTTATTTTCAACCCATATATCGGAAACATTATATAGATGGATGCTTTAGTTCATGTATGAGCCAACATTGTTTCATCTCACATGGGAGTCTGTTATTTGTATGTTTACTTTAAAAAATATCTTGTTAAAGTAAGCACTATATGGCTACAGATGGTTTTTGATACAAGGAAACACCTTGACTGTGATTGCTAAAGACTGAGGAGGGAGGATTCAAAGAATGTTTTTGAAGAACATGAATTATGATTCTGTCTTTCTTAATAGTGCATCCTAGTTGATCAATTATCCCTTACCAGATTAGATACAACGTTTAGTTATGCATTATCTTATTATTTCTAGGATAGAGGGAAAACCCTAAGGAGTTACACTCTCCTGCTTTAAGAGAGAAAGAGGGGGGGGGAGATGATTTAATGGAATATTTAATTAATAATCTAATCAATTAATCTCTGTTACATAAATGGTGAAATCTAATTCCTCTCTGCAGCGATATCAATAAGGGAAGTGGAATAGCTGCCCACTTATCAGGATAATAGGAAACCATTACAGATACAAAGAAAAAGTGAAATTGTATTAGTTCTGCTATGCTAGCAAAGATGCCAACAGCTTTCATAAAAAACTTTTGTAGTTGAGAGGGGGTTTGCTTTTGTCTTCCTCTGAGGCAGAGAGAGCGTGACTTTCTCAAGGTCACCCAGTGGGTTTCCATTGCTGAGTGGTGATTCAAACCTTGATCTCCAGAGTTGTAGCCCAATGCTTGGAACACTACACCACAGTTTAAATTGGTACATTTTCAAAATATGTATATACTATCACTGCATGAGTGCTTACTGCAATAATGATCGCAAACTTATCTGCCTTTCAAGAAATGTTGTTTCTTACATGCTAAGGAGTCAGTCCAGACTTTGAAAATTTTTGAATCTTGTTCATAGGATCTGCAATGCTAATTGCAATGTCATGAATAACAAACCAGATGAAAGTAACTTTGTGAGTTCACAAGTTGTTGTGTTTCATTTCATACATCAAGCAAGCAGGGCAAATAATCTACCTATGGGACTCCCAAAAATATCTCCCCTACCTGGAAATAGCCAGAAGTCCACTTCTAAATTTGAAAAACAGGGTTTTGTTTTGTTTTTTAAATGTTAAATAGTGCAGCAGCCCCTGCAGCCTATTTACAAACAATTTGGAATAACTGATTCCTCAAAAACAGTTTTGTGGGATAACAAGTAGCCACACATTGCCCATCCCATCCTAAATGGTCTTCCCATTGTTGTTGTCTTCCTGCTTTCTAGTATTCCTGAAATTTGGTTTGTCAGTATCATGAGTAGATTTTCTTTTGTCCAGATGACTGGAGTTGTATCTGGACTCGGTGTGTGTTTGTGTGTCTGGGTGTGGGTGTGTATAAGACCACCAAACCAATTTTGCAAAGCTTTTTACATAAAAGTGTCTGGGGATGTGTCAGAGAGGGTAGGGGCCTTTTCACACTAGACTTGGATGAAAGAATACAGGGCATGCTTATCAAATTTGCAGACGACACAAGATTAGGAGGAGTAGCCAATGCCCAGAAGACAGGATCAAAATTCAAAATTACCTGAATAGATTAGAAAGCTGGACCAAAACTAATGAAATGAATTTCAACAGGGAGAAGTGTAAGGTACTGCACTTAGGCAGGAAAAAAATCTAATGAGTAACTATAAGGATGAGGGGGACACCTGACTTAACAAGACTACATGTGAAAGGGATCTAGGTGTCCTAGTAGACAACAAGTTGAACATGAATCAACAGTGTGATGTAGCAGCTAAAAAAAGCCAATGTGATTCTTGATTGCATCAATAGAAGTATAATGTCTAGATCGAGGAAAGTAATAGTGCCAGTCTATTTCTGCTTTGGTCAGGCCTCACCTGGAATACTATCCAGTTCTGGGCACCACCATTCAAAAAGATGTTAAGAAACAGGAGAGTGTCTAAAGAAGGGCAAACAAAATGATGAAGGGTCTGGAACCATGCCTTATGAGGAGAGACGTAGGGAGCTGGGTATGTTTAGTCTGGAGAAGAGAAGGTTTAGAAGTGTTATGATTAGCCCTGTTGAAATATATGAAGGGCTGTCATACTGAGCCTGGAGCAAGCTTATTTTCTGCAGCTCCAAAGAATAGGACCTGGAGCATTGGATTCAAACTACAGGAAAAGAGATTCCACCTCAATATTAAGAGGAACTCCTCAGAATGTGGTAGAGTATCCTTCTTTGGGTTTTTTTAAACAGAGGCTGGATGGCCATCTGTCAGGTTGCTTTGATGGTGAGTTCCTACTTGGATGTCCCATGTGATCTCTTCCAACTCTATGATTCTATGAGGCTCTTCTCCCAGTAAAATAGCATTGTTTTTAAAGTGCTATGCAATTGGGAGTGATCTCTTTCCTACTGCACTTTTACAATCTTTCCAGCATTGCAGCCTATCACCCAGTACTACCCCTTCTCCTAGTTTGGTACACATGCACAGAGAGAGATTGAGAAAGATTCCACCCTATGGAAATATAAATTAAAAGCAGTCTTACATTTTAAATGGCCTTCTTTTTTTTTCCCCTTGTGTGGGAAGAGAAATTTCTGATTCGGAATAGACCTGATTAATCGCTGGTAGATAAAAAGCCATCAGCTAAAGTAGCGATTAATCTGCCAGCAATAATCTGTCAGTGATTAATCAAGTCTGCTTGGTTGGGAACAGGCAGAATAATGAAATAAATGCTCTTTTAACTGTAAGAATGTTTTCCACTTACATTAACTGTAAGACACTTTTCCACATTCAGAGAGAGAGGGGGGCTCAAAAACTGGACTACTCTGCTGGAAAAAGAGATGGGGTGGGAAGCAAATTGTCCTTTCTCAACTTCCACCTTTTCTTCTTCTCTCTGATCACTGATAAGCAAAGTGCACTAAATCACACTCACAGCACAGCCACCAACCACCCAAAATTGGCATAAAAGCAGAATTGAACTTTTGCACAGCAAATAGTAACACAACAGAAATGGGAAAGGAGTCATTACCAAATGGTCTCCAATGGGAAAACAGGGTTTTGCAATAAGGCTGAGACAACAGCAGGACTAATACCTTCCTTTTGATGCTGTCTTGTATCTTGTAGAATGTATGCCATTGGCAGTTTTCATTTTTATCAATTTTATTGTTTGTATGTACAGCGCTATATAAATAAAGTATAATAATAATAATAATAATAATAATAATAATAATAATAATAATAATGATAAATGTTATAACACCATGATGTGATAAGGCTCAAGAGAAACAAGCCTGAACAATTGGCCAAGGTCTGGAAAATGTATATTTCCCACTAGATCAGAGAGGGTCAAACTTCTGTCCCATCAGTCCCCCCTTGTTTAAAAAAGAATGGGGACAAAAACCCTGTTGCACCTCATAGAAGACTATGGGTGATTTGGCACATTTTGGGCTCATTGATTTTCATTGTAAAACAATTCATGGGGACCAATTCATAGTGAAACCTATATCTTCCCTGGATGATGTGTGTGCTTTTTTAGGTTGTTGGTGTTTTTTTAAAGATTGAATAATGGGTGGGGCCATGATGTAAATATGCCTATTTAAATTGAAATTGGAAGGTGTCCATAAACATTAAAATATTGAAATTATACTATATTTGAAAGCCAGTATGCATAAACATGAAGGGAAAAACATTAAATTCTTTACACTAAATTAAGAACATGCATCAATGAAACTGAGGCTGTTAGTACATTTCTGTTACGGAAGACTATATCAAGGATCTTATTTAGGGACATGCTAATGTGTATCAGACTTTTCTTGTAATATAAAAAAATCTACACTTTGCCTCAGGAATCAAGAGCACCCATCTTGTAACACCCCCTAACAGAATCTCTTTCTCTCACCACCATCCCCGTTCTTTTTATACTCTTATTCTTTATTTTCCCATCCTTCTGCAAGATCCTGCTCCTAGTGATTCACTATTACCAATTCTGGCAAGAAGAGCCCACAGTTTTATTTGCAGGAGAAAATTGTCCAAACATACAAGCATTAATTATGCACATTATGTACAAAAATAATGCTGCTAACCTTGCCAGCAGGCAGACGTCTTCGTCAGTAAATAGCATTCCTCTCCAGCAGTGAGAGATTGAATTCTCTTCTCTGTAGGTGATAGTAATATTGGCCCCTCCCACAGAATTACATTACTTTGCAAGGTAAAACAAAAAATGCCTTTAGTTTTACCTAATACGTATTGACAATTTGGGTTCTCTTTAGTTTATTGAATCCCACTTTTCTTAAGTCATGTTTTACTGTCTTCTCACAACAGCCATGTTTTATACAGCTAGGATTTTGAGATGATTTGCTCTTTACTATTTAGTCCGATGAATAGTTTCTTTTATGAACTAACAAAGGGGACAATATTCGGTGAGATACTGGATGGGGCAGTAGACATGTATGATTTAGCTGTACCAAATTGACAAAGATCAGTTTTTAGTCCCAACCATTTCATCCACCATAATAACAGTTGTCTTGTGTCAATTGTATTTTGGAGACAACATCAAAAGTCTTTTAAAAAGCTATTAAACTAGTCTTCAGGGAAAGAGAACTATGATTCCTGCCATTTTGTTTCCTGCAGAAAGCCTTGTTGTTGAATTCTGGGCATTTCAAAATTACTGCAATTACAAAAAGACCACATTACAGGAGATAGTAGTTGAATATTGACAGAAAATTTACCCTACAGCATCAGGTATTCCTTTGCAGTTCCCCCATTCATATATTAACCAGGCCTACATTGCTTAGCTTTCAAGGACAGATGAAATCAGAGCTTTCAAGGTACACTGCTCCCTCGGGTTACGAAATTAATTCGTTCCGCGGCCGCTTTCGTAACCCGAAAAGCCTTCGTAAGCCGAATTGCCATAGGCGCTAATGGGGAAAAGCCGCGTTTCGTGCGAAAAAGCGCCGAAAAGCACCAAAAAAATTTTTCGTAACCCGAAAAACATTCGTAACCCGGAACAATTATTTCCAATGGGATTTTTTCGTATCCCGGAAATTTCGTAACCTGGGTATTTCGTATCCCGAGGTACCACTGTATTTATGACTATAGTATTAAATATTCCTCTAAATTCAGGGATCTGTAACCCCACAAAAAATGAGTTTTGTTGAATGAAGCTACAAGGGGGAAATGGTTTCAGTTCAAGGTTGTGGGAGATCAGCATTGCATGTAGTGCCTTTGTGCATGCAGTTGAGCATAAGATTGGCACAGGTATGAGATGTACATGAATGTGATAAGCCCCATCCTGTTTTACTGTTGGCTATACAACAGTATCTGTTCAGTTGCTAGGGTTGTATAGCAGAATCAGCACATGAATCCATGTCCAGAGACTTAGGTTGTACAGGATCTCAACTATGGTTAAAATAAATTTATTCTTGATGTCACATCTTAATTAATTTTTTCCAGTCTAATTAACTTATGTTTATTTCAGCAATTTTACTAACACAAATTCTTAACCATGTTTAACACTAATTTAAAGGCAATAGCTTGGCTGTGCCTTGCTACTGCTTGTCTTCTGTAATATTTTCTAAATTGCTCCTCACTTTAAGGAAGAAGTAACCTCACTGAAAGCTCTCTGAATTCAACATTTGTAAAGGAATATATTTATTTGTAAAAAAAAAAAACCCTCTGTAATTAATTAGGATCACACTTTGGTTGTCTCTGCTTTATAACTACTTATTGTACATGAGTCCAGAACAACAGTGAGTATTTCAAGTCCACAACAATGATTAAAGCCAGGTGTTGGTATGCAGTCATACAGAATTGTATAACTAAAAAAAGAACAACGTGCAGACAAAATCCTTTCAATTTAAAAAGAAAAAGAGAGATGATGCAACAGCAGATTGGGGGAACTGGTTGTGTACAAGCCAATGGCTGTGAAACTGAATTTACAAAGGATTTTTTCGTTTACCTTTTCAGAGTCCTTGAAATTGCAGGCTTTGTATTTCAAAAAAATAAGTAAAATATCCTGAAAATTCATTGCAGTACTAGATGTTACATTAGCTGTTTCTAGTGCATAGATGCTTTACAAAGCAGAAGATGGTAAAGACAAAGCCTTTGGGTCAATCTATCAGGAAGATTTAAACAATAGCCCAGACTCCAGTGATGCCAATGGGAGTTTTCCAGTTTCCAGTTTGACTTCAACCAAGTTCATATTACCAGCAATAAAATATATAAAAATCGAATTATGAAAGGAACCAAGTTGATTTTCTTTAAGGGATAAGTAGGGATTTTTTATTTAACAAATATGAACTGTTTGAAAATTAGGGGTGTAAATTGATGTCAAAATTCTTCTTGTCCCTGAAGAAGTGTGAGTAAATATATTTATTTATTTATTGTTCTATCCAGATGTGAAGTGTGAGGGAAATTAAAATGTTTCTTATCTCACACAGGGCAGAGGCCATCCATATTTGAAATTCCAAGTTTGGGATAGTTTTGTGGTTTTATTCCATCAGTACTAAGGGACTGTACAGACCGCCCTGAAAGGGCAGTCTGTAGCCGCCCATTTATGCCCCACATGGAGGCTGCACCAACTAAATGGTGCAGCCTCCAGGAGAGATAAAAAGAACCCGCTTCCAGTGAGTTCTTTCTGGGACGTGCCCAGGGCACCATTGATGTCCTCACACACACTGATGACGTACATGCTGTGCGGTGCCGTTTGGAGGCAGCGCCACACGTACATCATCGTGGCAGCCCCCATGTGGACAGGGGTGAGCCATGATAGTGCCAGGGTGCACGGTAGGGCTCAGGAGTGTGCAGATACTCTGCATTCACAAGCCCTAAAATTAACCCCAGGCCACTGCTAAGCAGTGGGCTGTACCAGGCCTAAGTCCCTGTACAGACCGGTGAAAAGTGCCGGCCTGTGGGTGGAGTCAGGGTGGAGCATCTTGACGCTCAGTGCCCTTACGCCACTGCCACAGTGCGCACCATGATAATGCACCTCTGGTGCAGCACCCAAACAGCGCAACACCAAAGGGGCATCATCACGCTGCCCTGTCACAGCTATGGTGCTCCTTCTAGAGCGCAAAAGGAGCTGCTTGGGCCGGCTTCTTTTTGTGTCCTCCGAAGGCTGGAACGGGGCCACGGCATGCAGTTGCCCTGATCCGTGGCAAAAAATGGCAGTGTCTTGCCGCCCCTTCCAGCCAATCTGTACAGCCCCTACGTTTAGCAATTAAACAGCAAAGGTGCAAGTGAGTCTGTCTCTTACATGAGTCTAGCTTTGTTGTTCTTATGTGCCTTCACAAATCTTTTCTGATTTATGGCAATCCTAAGGCAAACCTATCACAAGTTTTCTTGGAACAATTTGTTTCAAGAGGGTTTGCCATCGCCTTCCTCTGAGGCTGAGAGAGTGTGACTTGCCCAACGTTTTCCAGTACATTTCTGTGGTCTAGCTTGCCTGGTGTTTTTGGGGCCATCTTAGATCACAATATATAAAGGCAGAGTAGTATAGATATATATTGACAATGAGATGTTGAAATTATATGTTGTTGTTTTTCGCAAATGACTGGACTCAAATTGGTCAACTTTAAAACATAAAATGTCACAAAATGGTGGGGGAAGGTACCTGGGTATAGTTTATGAAAATATACTGAAGACAAACTGGGATCAGTTTTCCAGTTCAGCTCCTTACATGTTGTATTCCAACCCAAATAATCTGTTGAAGAAGTGTTCTGTGCATCTTAGGAAAAACACACACTGTGGTGTGATACTAGTCCTCAGATCTTTCTGCCTGAAAAGGTTACAAATATTCATGCACCTGTATTGATTTTTATCGGTCAGAGCTTGGAAACATTGCCTTTTGGGGACTACAGCTTCCATAACTAGGGCGCTCTATAGACAGGGCCTTTTGGCCGCCATCGTTATGTGCAAGGGACGGTGCTTCCTGATGCGCCTTGCCCCTCGCACATAACGAGGGCGTAAAAATGGTGGCACCCTATACACATGGCCGCTGTCATTTTGATGTGATGGACGCCTAACATCCACACTTCGTGGCGCCTTGATGATGCCGCAAGTGTGCCATTGGTGCCTTGCGGCATCATAACGGCACCGGAAAAAGAAGCCACTTTTTGCTGCACGGGGGAGCCGCGCAGTTTGTCTGCTGTGGCTCCCTCGCACAGCAAACAAGGGCAGCGGCAGACCAACCTTTTGGGCAGTCTGTAAAGCACCTAGGCGAGATATTATACAAGCTGTACTCCAAAACTTTTCAAAGCTCTAATTCTTTCTCTCCCTTCCCCCTCCAGTGCATATGCCCAATTTGTCTGGATCACCTAAAACAGATAGAAAATAAAAGTCTGTTGTAGTGGTTAGCTTGTCGGACTTTAGATAGAAAGATCTGAGTTCTGACCCTTGATACAATTTAAATTTACATTGTGGATTTATGGCAGTCAGTGTCAGAGCTCAATGCCTACCTTACAAGATTATTATTAGCATAATATGTGGGTGTATTGGACTTAATCCAAGCCTGTGTATTCTTCTGTGAATTCAATGGAAAATATGGATATCGCATTTAATTATGCAGATATTCCATTTTTAAGAAAAATGGGACTCATTTTAAGCAACTTTTGAACCACTGGGTTATTTTGTCCTAACATATGGCCTTCCAGCTATTTTTCGACTACAAGTTCCAGCATCCCCTAGCTGGTGTGGCCAATGCTGAGAACTGCTGGGAACTGCAGTCCAACAACATCCAGATCATGGAAATTGTGTTACGTGAGGGCATGCGCAACACACACACACACACACACACACTTTGCAATCTCAGCACACCTGGAGCTTATGATCTAAGATGCCCCCATAATGCACCAGGCAAAGCCTCAGGAACCCACTGGTTGACCTTGAGAAAGTCACTCTCTCTTAGCTTCAGAGGAAGGCAATGGCAAATTCACTCTGAACAAATCTTCCCAAGAAAACCCTATGATAGAAAAGACTTGAACACACACAACAACAACAAAACTAGACCAGTGCAATAGACAGATGCAACTGTACCCTGCTCAACTTAGTACAGAAGCAATAAAACCATAAAACCATCCAGGACATCAAATTTCCAAAGCTCAAACCACTACATACACCATGCTGGCTCATGTGTGCAGTCAAATATATGTGCTATCATTTGGTAGTTATAATTTGATAGTAATTTTTCAGTGCTACTCAATTTCCCATCCCACTGAATGTTTGAATATTCAAGCCATCTGAACAATTCTGTCACAACAAATTTGTTCCCTAAGTTCCAAATAAGAAATTCCACTGCAACACGTGGAATGGTACTGGCATCATTTAAGCTTATACATGTTCTTACAGAATGCTATAATCTACACAAAATCACTATTATTTATTTATTTATTTATTGAGATGTGTATGGATTGCTTTTATGCTCAACAGCAACCCCAATGCAATCTACAACTTCAGAATCAATCTTAAAATAAACTAATCAAATTAAGCAATGCTTTTCAGAAAGTTGAACAAACATTACAGAATCGGGGGGGGGGGGTTTGGCATAAGAAGTGGGTGAAAAGAAATAGGGTCAGTTATGGCTAAGAAGCTACATAGCCAACCATAATGTAAATGTCTTGTAAGAGGAACTATATAAGGAGTGAGTGAAAAAAGAAATGGGACCAGTTATGGCTAAGAATCTATGGCGGGTTACAGACCGCCATAAAGTACGCACTCCGTGCGTACTAGGGTTAGGAAGGGCCGTATTAGGGTTAGGAAGGGTCTTACCTTCCTCATGGCCCTTCTCCATAGTACGCGCGGAGCGTGTCGTAAATGGCAGCGCCCATCCACATGGGTGCCGCCATTTTGACATCTTGGACGCATAGCGTCCAGACGTGTTGTGGCGGAAGTGATGCTGCGAGGGCACACTTCGCCCCTCATGGCGCCACTTCCGCGTTTTGAAAAGGAGCGCCATTTTGGCACTCCTTTTTCGCTGCGCCAGGAAGCCTCGCAGTCTGGCCGCTGGGGCTTCCCTCCGCAGCAAATGGCGGCAGCGGGAAAACGGCCGCTTGAGGGCGGTCTGTAACCCGCCTACATAAACAACCATAGTCTAAAAGTCTTGCAAGAAGAACTACACTGTGGTTTCTTTCTCACCACCTGGGTTCTTTGGAGGTTGTTGGGGGGGGGGGAGAAGAGAATAGCAACCTGTGCAGCAACCAAAAAGAAATAAAAATAATGACATATGTATGAACATGTTGGATTTATGCTTGCATAAATTCTGGGCTGTGTTTCATAGAATAACATTCTAATGGTCATGGGAAGCCCTGCTTCCCTTTTGTGCTGGAACAAATTTGCAGAACCAGTTAATGTATTAAGGAGGTTGATGACTGGTTCCCACACACATTGCTGTCACTGACACATATCTTTTGTAATTCAGACCATTTCTTCTGCCACAGCAGTTGTCTACTTTTATATCTCACTTTTAAAACTCAGCCTTTCCCCCATTTCACAAGATCAACATTTTACTGTTCCCTTGATAGCACTATATTACACTAATTGTTGACATCAGTTACTTGAATGCCAATATTAAACTGAGTTGTTTTCTATATCTGATATACAGTTCTGTGAGAATGGAGGCCAGTGTTTTATTTCTATGTTGCAATTTTACTAGCTCATGAGGAACAACTACATCATGAAGTGCATGGATATGCATGCACAGATAAAAACCGGTGTGGAGAGTACTGAAAAGCACATTAAATTGAACATCATAGCAATACACTAATTAGAACCTGATTTATTTTCTGCTTCTTATCAGGTTTTGACCATAGTTCATTTTGGCCTCGTATCACTGTGTGATAGTAAAATGATAATTTTAAAGTGTAAATAATGACAGATAGGGTATTTGTGTTTTGTTGCCATAACCAGAAGTATGCAGATTGAAGGGAGGAAAATAGAGACATTATCTTCCTCCATCAATCCTTTGATTTCTATAGACATTTTTTTTCATCCAAGCCTTTATACAATGGAAACATATTTAACAGGTTACAGGTGGATATGGGCAGGATTGCCAAGGATAGAAATCACTAAACTTCTGATATTCTCTACAGTTACTTGCTATTCATTGACAAAGTTTTGCAAGATTTTTATTCAAACCAACATGTTGCAGTACAATATTAGGGCCATACATTTGGAGTAACCAAGAAAAAAACCATTCATTATATTTTCTTCAGATATACCAAAAGTTTGGAGTCAGCATGTTTACTATCAATATTCCTCTAAAAATTGCCAAAACACTGAAATGGGGTATTCTGCTTCTATGGTATAAGGGGGAAAAAAGCCAAACTCAATGAAAGATGTTGAAGGTGTTATTTTATAGCTAACAAAATGTTCATAAAGAAATGACTGCAATAATTGGTTCACTAAATTTATTTTTAAATCATAAAACATCTTACAAAAGGGTATTACATTCTGCACACTACTTTGAATGGATGCTATGATTTCTATAGACATTGATTGTGACAGTTCAAACTATGCACAATTTTATGTAATATAATTTGCTAATATCAGTTAACACTTGCACAAGATGTATCTGCACTGCAGAATTAATGCAGTTTGATACCACTTTAATTGCCATGACCCAGTGGTATGGAATTATGGAATTTGTGGTTCTGAGAGATATTTAGCCTTCCCTGACAGAGAACTTTGGTGCCACAACAAACTACAAATCCCTGAATTCCATAGGGTGGAGCCATGGCAGTTAAAGAAGTGTCAAATCAAACTGCATTATTTCTGCCAAACAGATGCAGCTTAAATCAAATAAAATTCATTTAAAAAAGAAATTCCAGAAGGAAATGAAAACTGCATAGCTCATCTTTCCTCTTTCCTTTCCCCTGCACCCCAAAAAGCCTCTCTGCAGAGTCAACATGCACTGTATCATGGTGGCTGCTTTGAGAGAAAGGAAAGAAGAGAATCAGACACAGCCGATGGATATAGCTTTGGACCCAAATTTTTGGAGCCAACACATAACATTTTGCCTTATAGATTCTCTAAAACAATGTTTTTGAGTGACATCCAGGAAGCAACTTTGTATATAAGCACTTGGTAAATGTCCACTCAGTCCAACTTCTATCTTGAATATGAACAGCTCTCAGTGCTCACTTGAGCAGACATGATTGAACACAGAGACTGGCTAACAATAAAGACTCTGCCTTTTTCCTTTCAATCTTTCATTGTGTTTCAGGAATTTGTTCTTCTTTTTCTGCTACTTGTATGAGGTGGAAATTCATCTGTGCAACCTTGTTTTTAATTCGTGTTTTCAGAAAACCACATTTGCATGTCCTGGGGAAAAAAATCAATATTATGAATAAGTCTTCCAGAAAGCCCTTAATTATGTGTCTGTGTATCAGCTTGTAATATTTTGTGTTTCCTCAGATTGTTCTCCTTTTTAGCTGACATAAGTGGACTTTGAAAGGAGTAAAATCAGCAGTGTAACATGGAAATACATGCAGAAGTTGTTAAATGTGATAGCAAAATAAGAAAAGCGTCAGTCAGTATGATCAGGTTTTTTTTTTTTAAAAAAAAAAGACAGCCAGCAAACTGTCTATCATGTGATGAAATTTGACAGTAGGGATTATAGCTTTGATGGACCAGAACAGCTAATAGAAGAAGCTGACATTTTTGAAACCCTGCTAATTAAGGATTCCTTCCTTAATATTAAAATAAAGTCTTTGTCTGGGTTTTATGGTTGGAGAATCAGGTGTTTTCATTAATATATGCCAGTCAGTCTTAATAAGCTTGGAGGGCAGAGGAAGTTATTATTGAGTGACCTTCTACAAAATAAGCATGTTGCTAAGGGCTCTAACCCTGCCCTGTTCAGACTGATGAATCTCATTTCCAATGCAAAAGCTTCACAAGAAATCCAAGTATTCTCTGTGCAATCACAGAAAATAATCCTTGTGTCTCTTGTAATGTCCAGAATTGCCACTTACTATACTTCTACTGTACAATGAATATTACAATACATATTATTTTTCCAGCACAATTGTCTACGTTTCTGAATTGCTAAGAATAGAAAAAAACTTATTGTCAAGATACTTGTATTGAAAAGTCAGCTCATTTTAATACTTCTCAAATAGTCATCTACTCTGTTCATGAATTATAATGCACAGAACACATCCAACAATACTTGCTTTATGGAAAGAGATGTGTCTATATTATTACATATTCATTTTCAAATAGATTTTGAACAGATTTTAAACCGTGCATTGAAATTCATTGAAATGATAAATTCACAGTTGGATTTTGATTTGCTTTTAATCCAATTTTAGGTATAATACATTTTCACCTTTTTGTAGTAGTTTTGCTTTTCTGTTGCCTTGTGAAGAAACAGAAAATTGTGGTAGGCTTTTTAAAAAAAGAAAATAATACCTAAAGATGAAGGGTAGAAAATGAGCTGGTCAAATAGATGAAATCAGTCGAGCATCAACACTGTTTATGATCATTCTTACAGTCATTCTGTGAGCACTGGATCATCATCAGGATTAAAGGAAAACTCTGGAGACATTTCCAATGTATGGGATATCACAGAAGGCTTAGAAAACACAACAGGCAGGAAGCTAGAAAAGAACTTTATTTACAATCCAAAAAGAATGGAAAGTAATAGGAAACTCTTGACTCTACCCAGATACAACTAAGATTAATAAACTACTTACCTAACAACTAAACTATGAACTATGCACACTCCAGGACTTCTTGCAGTCATACCCTGCCTTATGTGTTTAAATTTTCTCTTTTATCAAATCAAAAGTGTTATCTTCAGTGGTTCTCTGACATGTTCCATACATAAACAACTCAGCAGACAAAAGAAAAGAGTCAAAACAATACATCAAGCTTAATGGCCTGAGAGCAATAAAATTGCATGGCAATGTAATAAAAATGTCAGAATGGGGAAGGGTTGGTTCCCATGTTATTTCATGTCTGTAAACAACAACATAGTATGTATTATGTTTCAAGACATCCTTGAGTTAAAGGATGAAAGACAAGCATCATAAATTTTATTTCTCTGGCTAGACGCATTTCATCACAGGGAACTTAAGGATACATTCTCAAAGCTGCAGAATACTACTTTTTCAAAGGTTCTGAAGAACATGTGAAGTGGTATGCAAAAGAAGCAGGCGAATCTTCCAAATATCCATCTTCCAAAAAAAGGGTGGGGATCTAGACAAGTACTGATGGGTCAGCTTGATTTCAGCACCTGGAAGGAGTTGTAAACAGGAGCCCTGGTGGCGCAGTGGGTAAATGCCTGTACTGCAGCCATTCACTCGAAACCACACGGTTGCGAGTTCAAGACCAGCAAAAAGGGCCCAAGCTCGACTCAGGCTTGCATCCTTCCAAGGTCACTAAAATGAGTACCCAGACTGTTGGGGGCAAATTAGCTTACTTGCTGTTCACCGCTATGATCTTTGGAATAGCGGTATATAAATAAAACAAATTATTATTATTATTATTATTATTATTATTATTATTATTATTATTAAGCAATTAGCCTATGAGTGTTTAAAAAGAGCACTGATTACAGGAAGTCAGTGCAGTTTCCCCCCCAACAATCTACCTTATATCCTTTATTGATACAATTAGTATCTTGGTGGCTCTTGAGAGGGGCTGTTGATATACTATGTCTTGATTTTAGAAAGGCCATCCAAAATATTCTTTTCTAAAGATGGTAAGATGTAGGCTAAACAATGAACTGGTTGAGTTATAAATCTTTCTTCTCAAAATGATCACATTTTAGCTGCTTCAGGCCCCTACTCCATGACCATTTAGTGGCAGATTGAGAGGATGAGATATTGAAAAAAACTCTATGTTCCTAGATGTAGTATTCTTACATCATCTGCCAGGATCTGTGGCATGTTCCACGGTAATTTTGGTCATAGTATGCATTTGGTACAGAATGTTATCCTCAACAACAACAACAACAAGACATACAGTGGACTTACAAATCCAACATAAGCCATCATAAGTCACTAACAGGATGCAGACAGGGTTTTCTCATGATCATTGTTGTTCAATACCTTTATAAATGATTTGGGTGATGGAGCACAGTGTAAGCCTATCCAATCTGCAGTTGACATCAAGATGGGAAGGAGAGATGCTACCTTAGAAGACAGAAAGAGGATTAAATAAGATCTTAATCTAAATGAAGGATCTAAAAAATTATCATCCATTTGTCTGACATCAATACCAGGAAAGATTTTAGAGCAGATCATTAAATAGAGAGTCTGTGCACATTTAGAAAGCAATTCCATAATCATATAAAGTCAACATGGATTTCTGAGTAACAAGTCTTGCCAGACTAATCTAATCTCCTTTTTTGATAAAATTACCAGCTTGGTAGACAAAGGGAATGCTGTAGATACAGCATATCTCAATTTAAGTAAGGACTTTGACAAGGTCCCCTATAATATGCTTGCAGACAAGCTAGTAAAATGTGGGCTAGACAATGTGACTGTTAGGTGGATTTGTAATTGGTTGACTGGCCAAACCCAAAGGGTGCTCAGCAATGGCTCCTCTTCATCCTGGAGAAAAGTGACCAGCGGGGTGCCTGGGCCCAGTACTATTCAACATCTTTATCAATGACTTGGATGAAGGAATGGAGGGCATATTTTTTCAAATTTGCAGATGGCACTAAATTAGGAGGAATTGCTAATACCCCAGAGGACAGGATCAAAATTCACAATGACCTGAGCAGAGTAGAAGTCTGGGCTAAAACTAACTAAAAGAACCTCAGCAAGAAGAAATGTAAGATACTGCATTTGCATAGAAAAAATGAAGTGCATAAATGTGAAAGGGATCAAGAAGTCCTAGTAGTCCACAAGCTGACCATGAGTCAACAGTGTGATGCAGCAGCAAAAAATTATTTTAGGCTGCATCAATATAGTATTGTATCTAAATAAAAGGAAGTAATAGTTTTTTGTGGGATTTTCGGGCTATGTGGCCATGTTCCAGAAAAGTTTCTTCCTGATGTTTCGCCACCATCTGTGGCTGGCATCTTCAGAGAATGCTTTGCCTGGAAAAATTGGGTGTATATATATTGTGTGAGCCACATAGCCCAAAAAACCCACAAAAAACTATGGATGCCAGCCATGAAAGCCTTTGACTTTACATTGGAAGTAATAGTGCCACTCTATTCTGCCTTGGTCAGGCCTCACCTGGAATACTGTGTCCAGTTCTGGGCACCACATTTCAAAAAAGATGTTGACAAATTGGAATGTCTCCAGAGCAAGACTCCCAAAATGGTGAAGGGGCCTGGAAGCCATGTCTTGTGAGAAAAGACTTAGGGAGGTGGTTATGTTTAACCTGGAAAAGAGATGATTAAGAGGTGATATGGCCCCATTCTTACTTACAGATAAATCGGTCCACTCTATTCTGGTTTGGTGAGACCTTACATGGAATATTGGATCAGGACATCTCAATGTAAGAATTATATCTGCAAACTATAACATGTCCAAAGAACCGCAATAAAAATGGTACAGGTTAAGAGAAAAATCTCTTCTCTTTGCCTCCTTCAAGTCCCTATACTATTTCCCTTCCCAGGGTTTGGATTACCTGGGGGATTAGCCCCATGTCCTGCTCTTCTGGAGAACTGGTTGGAGAGCCACTCCGACTCACGTTCACACTCCTCTTTTCCACGACCGGAAGTCTTTAAACAGATCAGCCTGTCATCTGCCACACCTCGCTGCTGCTGCTGCGCTGCCCCAATGTTGCTGGGATGGGGAGAGAGTCAGCATTTTAAATCAGCTGAATGTAAACATACAATTTTAATTATAATAGAGATTTATAAAAATAAAAAAAAATAAAAATGGTACAGCTTCTCTGAAGAAAAGCTGAAGGAGTTGGGTACATTTGGTCTGGAGAGCAAATGATTATGACATAATATGATAGCAAGATATCTGAAGTGTCAGATTTTGGCTGTTTTAGGGGCAAAAATGCCAGAAAATCAGCCTGAATTTTGTCTGTCTGTTTTTAAAAAATGGGGTTGGGGACTTCTGGGTAACCCCAAGGACCATTTGCAGCTTGCAGGCCACTTCTGATCTAGTCTATGTTGTTTTTGATTCTGTGCTTGATCACAGAATGATCAACAGAGCCCTTCTATTTTTCATGCTTCCCTGTGTTCTCAGATAATGTACAGGCTGTACCTATTACGGCAGTAAGGAAATGAAAATCTTTGCTGATCTCCATGCCTCCTTGACGTTGTGTTCAACATCTTGATGAAATTTGTAGCTTGGGTCATTTGAGCAAATGGAGCAGGAGGACAAGAGGGAAATTTCAGAAGTCACAGATCTGTTGTCCCTTTTAATTGTCTCTTCTACTGCCTGAGTGCACAATGAGGAGAACTATTGGTTTAAAAAAAAAAGCATCACTCCATATTGCTCTATGTACAGATACTGTATTTATATGAGGAAAGATTTTGCCACCGAAAATATTTTATAAAATGGGGGACTACTCAGTCATACAGTCTTCTGTGTATTGTCTCAAATAATACAGGCCAATAATATTTTCTGCAAACAATGAGCTCCTTACTTGATTTGTGAATGTATTATGGATACTGTTGATGGCTTTAAAAACAGCTTGCAATGAACAGTTTGATTGGAACATGGGTCCATCATCTGGTGTGCTATAGAAATAAAATAGAGGAAACTGATCTTGACTTGAATCCTACTGCTACTCCCATTGAATCACTATCACATGGTGAATCTAAATATGTGTTAATCTCATTGATTGGAGTTCTGTATTCTGATTCTGAGTTCCAACAGAAATCAGACTGCTAACTCCTGGGGACTAGTGTTCCGTCTTTCTTTCTGTCCCTTGCTGATGTTAATGTAAGATATTAAGCTGGAATCCTGTAAGGATTCCTTATGAATGTGTAAGCACCATAAGGTGCTACACAGTGAATCCTTTCCTGATCCCCCCAATCCCCTGTTACCAGGCAGAAAATGCTGTGAGCAGTGGGGGTCTGTTCCCCTTTCAGTTGGATAGGAGATAACTGATGTTCCTATCTCCTCCCATGAGTGATCTCCAGTGTGACAGTCAAATGTGGGGGTCTCTCTTGCCATTTTCTCCTGTGCCAGAGATCACTTGCATGCGGGTTCTGGAATGGTGGAAGACGCCCAATCGATTACACTGAGTGTTGGCTGGAAAGTGGGGGAGGGGGGGGAATGATCCTTACATATCCCCTAAACTAGGGATTATAAAGGGATTGTCATGTTTTGCATGTTTTGCATAATTATAGGTTAAGCATTAGTAAATGCCCAAGACGATTCTTGCCAACCTCAGTGGAACTCCAGCTGCCTTATAAATGCCCAGGTGACATTAACATTAACAATGTTCTTAGCTGTCTCATATCATTCACAAAGTAATTGGCTGAGATTCTGCATCACATAGCTACATCTCACAATGCAACCTTGAAAAACTCACTTTGTAAACAGCACAACTCCCCTATACAGCCACCCTTTGCTGGAGAGCAAGAGGTGGGGCTGAGCAGGGACATATCCAGCTATTATTCTGTATCTGGGTATGTTGCAACAGGAATCTGCAGAAACTTCCAGGGGTCTTCATAAGGACTCTCCAGGTGTCACTGCTGCACATGCAGCTGTAGCTGGAGCTCTGCTTGCTCATCCTCCCTTTCTCACCTGTTGGAAAAAATGTGCTGTTTACAGGGTGGGTTTGGTGGGATTTTGGTCACTACATGTTTGGAACAGAATTCCAACCTCCATGCTTACCAAAAATGTGTCACAATGGCAGAAGTCCAGCTTACATCATTGTAATTCACAAACAGAATGCAAACCATTATTTTAAAATGAAGACTGAGGTGTCAAAAAGAGAAAAGCATATTTCTATACATTTTTTTAAAAAAAATTACTATTCCTAGTGTGTATTATGTGTGAGAGAATCACACTGCAACATATGCTGTTGGATAGTTCCTTTTCCAAATGTCCATTATGAAAGCAGGGTGGGGTGGGGGAAACTTATGGTAGGCGAAATGTATTCCACACTGAAAGTGGACTACAGTGACTTGCTGTCAGTGCAGTGATTATTTATAATTGGTATAAGTGTGATATGAAATCAAGTAATGTCTGCTCAGCTTGACAAATTTAAATTCCAGATCTGAAGTCAATTAATCTGAGTTTTGATACTTAATAATTTAATTTGAAACCATAACTACAGCAATATTATGTGAATTGTGAGTACCACACAGAGATCATCTGTCAATGTTCTTTACTGATTATCTACATTTAGTCCTAAATTCCATGTAAATGCATTTTGGGTATCCTCCTCCTTGGAAACTCAAACACTGACAAAAGTGAAGCAAAATAACACAGTGGACAAAACCAGTTCCTATGTAACATTAGGTAGCTTCAGATCATCATCTTAGAATATGATATAGGAAAAGAAAATATTCTTAAACAGAATAAGAGTCTTAACATTCATTGAGAGAGTCTTTGGTGCGTTACAGACGGGCCCCTTGAGGCGCCGTCATTACGTGCGAGGGGCGGTGCTTCCTGACGCGCCTTTCCCCTCACACGTAATGAGTGCGTCAAAATGGTGGTGCCCTATACAGATGGGCGCCGCCATTTTGACGTCACGGACGCGCAGCATCCAGACGTCGCACACCGAAAGAGGCGCCGCAAGTGCGCGCCTCGCACCTTGTGGTGCCTCTTCCGGGGCCCAGGAAGAAGCACCATTTTGGTGCTTCTTCTTGCTCCGCAAGGGAGCCACACAGTTTGGCTGCTGCGGCTCCCTCGCGGAGCAACCGGCAGCGGCACGAGACTGCCCCTTCTGGGCAGTCTGTAACGCGCCTGTGTGGTTCAAAATAACTCATAGACAAGCCATGTTCTTGAGTTTGTTGATTTTTAAAAATTCTATCTTGGGTCCAAAACACACTACAGAAATAATCCAGTTTGAGACTGCTTTACCTGCCCTGGATCAGTGCTGGGGAATCCTGGGAATTGTAGTTTATTGTGGCACCAGAGCTTTCTGACAAAGAAGGATAAATGTCTTACAAAACTACAATTCCCCAAATCCCCTAGCATTGAGCCAGGACAATTAAAGTGGTCTGAAACTGGATTATTTCTGCAGTGTGTTTTGGACATTCATTAATTTAGTTCAGTGGTCTCAAGGGGAGGCAAGATCCCCCTGGGGGCATGAGAGCTGCTCAAGGGATGTGTGCAAAATGGAGACATCCCGCCCATCTTCCTCCTCGCAAACATTTTATGTGTAAAATTTACACATGCACTGAGTTAAATGTTGAATTTACTTAAATAAAACTATTCTAATCTGAACAATGGTATATCCTTATTAAAATATGAATACAGTGGCCCCTTGTTATGGAGTTCAGTTCCAGGACACACATACACCGTGAATACCAAAATCTGTGGCTGTTCAAGTCCCATCAAATACAATGAATAGTAAAATGTTGTCCCTTACATAAAATGGCAAAATCAAGGTTAGCTTTTTAGAATTTATATATTAAAAAAATAATTTCAAGCTGTGGATGCTTGAATCCATGAATAAAGAATCCATGGGTATGGGGGGCTGACTGTATAAGATGAATGTGCAAATGAAATGTGCAAATGAAAATATGCACACTGAATAATCATATACTATACCAAGGAAGGGGTATGATTTCTGCATGTAAATGTAAAGGGGGGTCCTAAGGGTAAAAAAATTGGTACCACTAGTTTAGCTTCTAGCAGAGGGGGCAATGTTTAGAATACTTTGAATAGTACATGTGGGGAATCCTTTTCTCACATATCACATTCCTGGCAAAATCCCCTACAAAGGGAGTATTTTTCCTAGAAGAGAAGCTTCCAGAAGCTTTCATAAATTTTGATGCATAATAATTCAGTTTATGATTATAGCAGCTCAGTAGGAGCTTTTATCACATGCTTTGGAAGAGCAATTTTTGTGGATGTTACAGTATAAGAAGAAACATTTAAACCTTCCCATATACTGTGATTCTGTTTCTCAAAATTTATCTCACGACCTTAGTGACTATAGTTTGCATTTTTTAATAATTCAGAAAACTGCAAGGGATGTCAAAGTGTAAATTTAATATCACATGTAGTATGACCTTTGTACAATCATAGTGTTTCCAACGTGTAGACAGTTTGGCACAGTATGAAATATATGTTTGTTTTATCATGAATTTTCTAGATGTTTTCCAGGAGGAGTTGAATTAGGAGTGTGGTATTAAGTCTGCCTTCTTTGCCTTGTGAACAACAATGAATGCCATCTTCTCATCTGTCCTATTAGATTTCTCAGTAGATTTCAGTGCCATTTTGAGTCATTTTTCTGGGTTAAGACTGAGGAGCACACTTTTGCATCTTTCCAGTCCTACTTTGAAATACATTTCAGAAGACCATAACCAACTAGGTATAGACTCTTGGTCATTGGTTTGTGTAGTCCAACAAAACTCAATATTGCCGCTCATGTTTTGACCTGTTATGTCAGTGTATGTATGTATGTATGTATGTATTTAATGTGCCACCTTTTTTCCTATATGAGAGCCAATGCTTACACTACTAGAAGTCTTAGGATTTGGAGTGTGGCGTTATTGATATGCTGGTAAAACCAATTTCTCTCTCTATTTTCCATTTACTTTTTGAGGTTTTTTTGGATGTTATCTCATACTTTATATGGGTTAACAAGCTGAGATGTGAAGTAGATAAGACAAAAGTGTTCAACCAGTGCTGTGAACCTTGCATAAAATAAACTTATGCTCTAGGAATATTTCTACACTTGGCTGTGATCTTAGCTCTCACTATACCTGGTCACTGGTTTAGGTGCTATCACTTGCAAACCATTTCATTACAACCAGTCTGGATTTTTGCAGTATGAACTCTGATTTTGATGAGTGTTTTGAAACTGCTGTCAAACTGCTAACAGGAGTTGATTACTTTGTTACAGTTCCTATTCGTTCCCTATTGGAACTTTGTTTTCAAAATTCAAAATGCTGACAATGACCCTTAAATCCTTAAATGGCTTGATCCCAGTGCTTGCTTCAACATCGTCCTGTTCATTGTCTCCAGAGAATCTCAATGATAGTGCCCAGATTCTGGGACTTCTTCCCCAGGAGGTCTTTTGGAATATTTATCTGTCCTTTTCAAATGATTTGCAGTCATTTTTATTCTGTGTTTTGAATTTCACAGTCTTATATGCTGCTGTCATATTGAAGATGTTATGTAATTTAAAGTTGTCTTGATGTAGTTCACTGTTATAATATTTCTAAATTAGGATCCTGATTTTAAACATAGATTATCTTTACCTGGCAATTATAGGCAAGAAACTTCCTAGGCCACTGAGCAACTGGTTAAAATAAGGAGTTGCATGTACATTTGGTGAACCATCTGTCACCTTTGGGTGCCACCAAAGCAGCTAGCTGAAAGGGAGAATTCTAGACACAGTGAGCCAGCATCAGCAATGTGTCAAATAACTGATGGAACTGAATAATGCCAAAATTAAAGAGGGGACCCAGTCTATTTTGATTTGTTGTTGTTGTTGTTGTTGTTGACTTCTTTAGCTACAATTTTTGAAAGCTATGGGGATAGCCTAGTTTTCAAATGACAAGATAACTAATTCTGTTTTGTAATAACTAAGGCATAACCAGGTTGTCATGTAACAAGAGACAACTCCTTTTATGGTGTCATTGTAATGGCAGAGATAGATTAACTCCTCTTGTGGTGTAATTGTAAATGTTTTGGTTACTTTTAAAGTTACATGAATGTAGCCTCACTACTTAGGTATGCTTTGTCTTGTAACATTCAGAGTTTAAAAAAACCAACACTGAAATATATCTGGAAGATAAGGCAAGAAATACAATAGTTTCTCTTGCTAAAAATGAATCAAGAATGGAAACTTAACTACTTTGTATCTAGCCTTGTAACTAATTAGCTTTGTAACTGTAAATAATTACCTTTCAAAGTAGCTTTTTAAACTTTGTCAGGCATATTTTCACTGCAGTTGGGAGGATTTTGAGATGGGACTTGTGCGTTTAGTAAAAACATCTCCCATCTTTCCCCACTGTTGGAACAAATTCAAGTGTTGGAACCAACCAATAGGTGGAGTGTACTCACATCAGTATCAGTGAGTTAGTGAATCCAGTTCACCAATTCTAGTTTGAACATTAAAGGAGCTATCAAAGCTGCTTAGCTCTTGATTGAGTAGCACCTTTAACATTCAGACAACAACCTAAAACATATTCAGCTGAGATCCTCATCAGCTACAGAGATATAATGACATCTTGTAGCTACATCTTCTGATGCTACCACCCAAAAACAAACCTTTAGTGATTTGAGAAACCCATGTTTTTCTTCTCGTTCATTGAGAACTTGAGGAGAATTTCTTTTAAAAATATTCGTTCCACAAATCTCCCTTTCAAAAGGTGATTTCTTCTCTCCCTTTCAGCAGCTAGCGAAATATTTTTCACAGACTTCTCGAATGACAATAAAAGGCAAGTCGAATAATTACGCTAATTACTTTGCATTTCAAACTCAGTTACCATGTCAAAAGGAAGTTTGGCAGATGTTTAGAGAACATTCCTATGCTTGAAAAAACCTTAAGGCACACACAGAAAAGGGGGGGAAGCCCAGTCTCAACAAATAAACTGTGATTGAAGCCCCAGCAAGAAATAGTAGAGTTGGGGTACCCTCAAGGACCATCCAGTCCACCCCCCTTCTGCTATGAAGTAATACATAGGAATAAATGGTATCCTAGAGGACATATAGTCTGACCCCTGTTCAACATCAGGATGGCACTGGAAGATGGGACAAACCCAGGGTTTTCTTGGCATAAAGAGGAGTTTTGCCATGGGCTGCCCCTGACGCTGAGACAGTGTGACCCACACAGATGAGAAGGGGAGGGGTGGGTGGCAAGTGGCAATGCTCTTCTGCCAAGCAGGAATCCTCAAAAAGGAGCGGAGTGGGGTGCAATGGCAGGAATTCTGCCATGGATAAAACCTAGCATTCAAAGGGATTGCCAGGGGTCATCCAAACCCCCCCTTCTACCATGAAGGAATACCTAGGAGTTGGAGTTGAAGCTGAGAGCATGTGACTTGCCCAAGGTCAGCCAGTGAATTTCTATGGTGAACTGGGAGGCTAGAGTCCTGATCCCAGCTCAGCCATGTAAATGCTTATGGTTCTGCCCTTTGGTTTTGTTTCATATCAAGAAAGCCTCTTTAAATAATAAAGTTACAATTTATTTATTTATTTATTCATTCATTTTATGATTGGTTTGCATTTGGGCAAGGATGGTTCAGAATGTCCCTGAGGCTGGATTTACGTGGCTGAGCTGGGATTAGCACTATTTATGTGGCTGAGCTGGGATTAGCAC
>NC_056522.1:333826178-333835118 GCF_019175285.1 Sceloporus undulatus
TATTATTATTATTATTATTATTATTATTATTATTATTATTATTATTATTATTGCCCAGCTCTTCAGCCAAAAGGCTATCAGAGCAGCTTACAAATTGTTAGACATTTCCCTGCCCTCTCTCTCTGCACCTCTCCCATGGTGATGCTAAGGTCATGCAATAATAATAATTGGCAAGGAGAGTGCACATTCTCTCAGCCTCAGAAGCAGGGCATGACAACCCTCTCTCTCCAGCTCTCTCAAGGTGATGCTAAGGCAAACCTACTTTTATTTTGCATATATATATAGCAAGGAGATTTCAAAATATCCATGAATAAGAGAACGTGATGTATCCAAAAATGGGGTTGGATGAGATGAGCCAATGCTAAGATTTCACCCTTCTTCTCTTCTGTGAGAATTTGAATAGCAGAGCATGGCATAAAGGGCAGAAGGTCTCCCCTTTTGTTCTCTTTTGTTTTTCAAAGCAAAGCTGTGAGTGAGCAAAGATGGGGGGGGGGAATCACCCTAACAAAGGAAATAGCCTCTGGTAAAACCCAGGATAAATGGTAGCTTTTCTTACGCAAAATACCCAAATCCTTCCCATCCAATTGTCAGCTGAAAGTCTCGTCTCTTCACTTCATTTGGAAATGATTAAAAATCAAAATTCTTACTCATGATCAAGAAGTGATCAGAATTTCTTCTCTATAAAATGCTTTCGAAATTTTCAAATTAGACATATTTCTACTAAGTTTCTAATTTTGGAGAATATTCTTTACATCCCTACCTTTTAATACTCACAATTCCCTCCAACACGGCCATTTCTGAGTTGCCAGAGAGCTGAGGATGAGTTCATGTCTTGCACATCAAGCTGGGTTGCACACATGCCCAGCTACAGTAAGATAGGTAGGTGCATCACTTCCCCACTATCTGGCAAATAGGAAATGATTGTGTTGGAGGGATGGCTTAAAAATGGGTTTTAGGGGGACATTTTATTATTTGGATAGCACAATGATGGTAAAAGTGAATTGCTATGTCCCGTGTCAGATTTATGACATCTTAATTGCTGAACAGATGCCAGTCATTCATCATGTATTGACATGTTTTCACTGCAAGAAGCTAGGTAGTTTTCATGCTAAAATTCCAGACCTTGCTCTTTATCTTCAGTCTGAACAGCTTGTCCTTTTCTGATATGTACAGCAGCGCCTGCTTCCCTGTCCTCTATTTTGGCCCCTAAATATGCTTTAGCCTACCACTTTTCTTTTCAACATTTCAGAACCTGCTTCTCAGACCCCTGTACCTTCTCTACACAGACTTGATTCTGCTATGACTTAGGAATTTCAAATTTGACACGACTGTTTTACTGAGGAAGAGAACATCAGAGTTCAGAGTTCTGTTTAAATAGTAATCAATATTCCATCAAGTTATGCAGTGACTAAGAATTTTAAAAAGATGGTATTGAGATATTCATAACTCCAACATGGCATATACATTAGTCAAAAAATGCCAATATGATGCTCTAATCTGCCACATCATGTTATCCACTGTGTTCTTTTATGTGGAAGTGAAAAGACTCAAGGAGTTCTATTGAGCAGCAATGGATTACAAATACATAACTGAATTTCTGTGGATTGAGCAAAACTTGGGATGTTAGTTTTGAAAATTAATTGGATAATGTTAAGTGTTACGAATTGGAAAATTAATTCACTAACATAAACACTAATTCATCACAATGACTTTAATTAACTAGTTGATTATGCCATTTGTTGGGCCAAGTCATGGGATTTACAGTGAATAACATAGAGGTTATCACAGTGTAAGGAAAGAGGAGAAACCAAAAGAGGAAAAGGAGGGATGTGTTTGAGGTAACCTTTTTCATTTTGCTCTCCAAGTGCCTCACACTGCATGAGTAATACATTAATGAATTATAAAGTTCTTTATATTTCACCCCAAATTATATTATAATGTATATTATGTGATAATGTATAATATAAACCAATCCAGAACATACTCAGTAGAAGAGTATGGCACTCCAACTCACCCTCAGAAGGACTCCATACACTTTTCATCCATACAGGCCCATGCGGGCATTCTGAAAGGGCTTTGGCTGTTTGATTGTCTTGACACTACTTTAACTGCTGTGGCTCCATCCTACAGAATCCTGGGATTTGTAGTTTTGTGCAATACCAGAAGTCTTTCACAGGGAATGCTAATGACCTTGTAAAACTACAAATCCCATAGGATGCAGCTACGGCAATTGAAGTTGTGTCACACTCCGTTATTTCTGTAATGTAGATGCAACCGCAGTCTCCTGCTAAACAAATGAATCATTCCCTTACATTCCAATTCCCTATTAAGAAGCAAAAGTTTCATCTTATCCTTTCCCCCCCTTCTTTCTCAACCCTATCCATTCTTCTGTTTACAAGACTAACTATCTGACCTGGCCTCCAGAAAATTCTCTTGCTTTCCCTAAGTCCTCCCTGCTGTCTTCTGAAAGAAATCACACAGATTAGTCTGTTTAACAACAAAACCATAGGACTCATTTCCTAAAATTTTAGTATGTATTTTCCTGAGGCAGCAGCCCTTTCTGTTTTACTGAATGTGACAGAGGGAGCTGTACCCAAACCAACACATTCTAGTGACCCAATTCACTGAGGCATTAATTTGGAAAAGCTAGACAGTTTGGTGAAATCATTAGAAAAATAGTGGTTTCATGGTTTAATGACTTAATTAATGAGTTAATTGCAAGCTCTGGGACAGAACCAATTAAGAGTCCCCCCTCCCATCCTAAATTTTGCTTTCTCACCATAAATTGCCAGACTTGATCTTAATCGAGTGCAAGTCTTAGACTGCAGCCACACTGCACAATTAATGCAGCTTGACACCACTCTCATGGTACCATCCTATGGAATCGGGATTTGTAGTTTGTTGTGGCACCAAACCTCTGTGACAGAAAAAGCTAAATATCTCACAAAACTGCAAATCCCACAATTCCGTAGCATTGAGCTATGGCAGTTAAAGCAGTGTCAAACTGCATTAATTCTTCAGTGTAGATGCAGCCTTAGATCAGTATGAGCAAATCTTGCCCATCAGATTTTTTTATTCCTTTAAATACATACATACATACATACATACATATGTGCATACATATAATCAATATTTATTAATTTATATCCCACTTATTGTTCAAGTACAAAGATTAAAACAAATGCAGATGTAAATACATACAAAATCTTTGATAAAAACATATCAAAGTTATTATTAAAATGCAATTAAGCTACATACACTAAAATTAATTAAATGCTGTTGTTGCAATCTTTATTTATACTACACCTTTTCTCTAGAATTGGGACGCAAGGCAGCATTAAAAGACAGAGTATAAAAATCAACAGAACAGCTCACTATTAAAAGCATATTACAATCAATTCCTACCTTAGAGCCCAGGCAGGTTCATTTTTCACGTTTGATTTGTGTTACCCCATTTCTATCACTCTTTAAAATCCATGATTACCAATATAGTAATAAGTATGGCATGTGTTCCTACTGTGAAGTAATCTGCAATGCCAATATTTCTATAAAGGGAATAACAACATTCCGGCTTGTAAATTTAATTGTTGCTAGTTTGGTTGTGGGTTTTTCTAATATATCTAGTGGTGATTTAACAAACTACTGGCAGCCATTAGTGCTTTTTAATGTGTCATTTGACCTCTTTTCCTACTATAGGTGCACATTCTTCAATTTTACAGAGTCCTTGCAATGACATAGACAAGTCTAGTCATTTATTCCACCTCAGAAATATTAAATCTTCATTTTTCCCTCCTTATTCTAAAATCGAACATCCATAGAGTCATAGATGTTTATCACACTATGCTCTTAAAGAGCTACTATTCCAGTGTGACTCCTCTAGCAGCCTCCTGTTGCATGCTGGGATTGGCAGTTTTAAGGAGCTGAACTTCTCTGCCTGAGAATTCTAAATACCCCTCCTTAAAACTGCCAATCCCAGCATGCAACAGGAGGCAGCTAGAGGAGTCACACTGGAATAGTACCTCTTTAAGAGCATAGTGTGATAAACATCATAGAATCATAGAATCGTAGAGTTCAAAGAGACCGCAAGGGCCATCCAGTCCAACCCCCTGCCATGCAGGAAATCCAATCAAAGCATCCCCGACAGATGGCCATCCAGCCTCTGCTTAAAGACCTCCAAGGAAGGAGACTCCACTACACTCCGAGGGAGTTTGTTCCACTGTCGAACAGCCCTTACTGTCAGGAAGGTCTTCCTGATGTTGAGGTGGAATCTCTTTTCCTGGAGCTTGCATCCATTCCTCCTGGTCCTGGTCTCTGGAGCAGCAGAAAACAAGCTTGCTCCCTCCTCAATATGACATCCCTTCAAATATTTAAACAGGGCTATCATATCACCTCTTAACCTTCTTTTCTCCAGGCTAAACATACCCAGCTCCCTAAGTCGTTCCTCATAGGGTATGGTTTCCAGACCCTTCACCATTTTAGTTGCCTCCTTTGGACACGCTCCAGTTTCTCAACGTCCTTTTTTAATTGTGGTGCCCAGAACTGGACACAGTATTCCAGGTGGGGCCTGACCAAGGCAGAATAGAGTGGCACTATTACTTCCCTTAATCTAGACACTATACTTCTATTGATGCAGCCTAAAATCGCATTGGCCTTGTTAGCTGCCTCATCGCACTGTTGACTCATGTTCAACTTGTGGTCTACTTGGACTCCCAGATCCCTTTCACATGTACTTTTATTCAGCCAGGTGTCCCCCATCCTATATCTGTGCATTTCATTTTTCCACCCTAAGTGCAGTACCTTTTCTCCGTGTTGAATTTCATTTTGTTAGCTTTGGCCCAGTTTTCTAGTCTGTTCAGGTCATTTTGAATCTTGATCCTGTCCTCTGGGTTATTAGCTACTCTTGGTGTCATCTGCAAATTTGATAAGTATTCCCCCAATTTTGTCCTCCAAGTCATTGATAAAGATGTTGAATAGCACTGGGCCCAGGACAGAGCCGTGTGGGACCCCACTGGTCACTTCTCTTCAGGATGAAAAGGAGCCATTGTTGAGCACCCTTTGGGTTCAGCCGGTCAACCAATTACAAATCCATGTAACAGTTACTTTGTCTAGCCCACATTTTACAAGCTTGTTTGCAAGAATATCATGGGGAACTGACATAATATAGCCCTTTCATGAACATGTCTTTAACACTTAACTTTTCCCATCTTCTAGCTTAGCCTTCTCACTAGTACAATTTTTCCTTCTCACAGCATATAATTTTGATATTACATACTTTCCAATATCCCCTTCGCACAAATGAATGCCGATGCAGTGTTGTGGGAGAGGAGAAGGGTCAAAAACATTTCTCTTTACCATAAGTAGTAGTTTTTTTCTTTTTGTGTTAGTGTGTATTTGTTTGTTTTAACAATAAAGTTTCATTTTAAAAAAAAAAATTTTTTTTAAAAGAAAACATTTCTCTTTATGTGCTGTAGTCCTAATCTGGATGAGAGGAGCATGCTATTCATTTTAAAAGTAAGACTGGATGTTTCCAGAAATCACATACTGAATGTCACTTATGTTGGACCCTGAGTTAGACCTGTATAATTTTTGCAGAGCTGGAAATACTGACTGTTTTGAACTGTAATGCCCAGAAATTTACAGCCAGGATGGCTATTCCACATGCTGTCAAACTGCAGCTCCCAACATTCACTGTGCTACAGCTGATGAGAACTGCAGCTCAAAACCATTGAGACAACTCCATTTTGTGTCCACCCACCCCCTTATCCACAAGAACTAACTTTCTCTCACATGGCCCTCTCTGCGTACTTAGATTTGCCTACAGTGGGCTGATTTCTTTTGAAGTTTTATGCAGTTACTTTAAATTCTTTAAAGAGCTGCATCCATCTGAACAAAACAAAATGGCTGGAATCTTTCATTGGTAGACAGTGGAGTGAAACACATGGGCCAAATAAAACAGTTTCAAACCACTTTGAATACAGGGCATTTAGATGAAAGACACTTCCAAAGCAAGCAGAAACTGAAGACATACATTTGAAAACTGTACCAAAAAGAAGCTGGGATATTCCAATTTAGCCCAGAAAATGAGCACTTTTGAAATTGCATATAAACATCCTGATGGAAGAGCAGTTCTAAAGAATCAATCCATCCTAACCCTAACCCTAAAGCTGCATATAAACACACCAGTGCAGGTGCATATTTAAAAATGATGGAGCCACCATACCCAAGTGGTCAAGGTGGCAGTGCAAAAAAGTGGAAATGTGACACATCCAATGGATGTAAGTACAACATACACAAGCCAGACGGTCCAATAGTGGGGCATGTGGTGAAGGTGAGTAAAGGGGGCATGTAGGGGGGCCCTCCATGATTGTGCTTTGCCAGTGTTTTACTGGGCATACTGGTGCTCCAATGCCTTGTACTGGTGAAGGATCGCAGATAGAAATGTGTGGCCAATCAAAGGACCATCCATCCAATGGGATGGTGTCTATACAGCAGGTGGTGCCCCAGTATGTTTGTGTGATAGTGCACATGGATAGTGGGGAGACAACCAAAAAAAATTACCCAGCAGCACAGCTTGATGCCACAAGGTGCATTTAGGCCACCTCAGGAGCAGGTGGTGCAGACAGTGGGGTTTTGACCTGTTTCTGGAAAATGAACTGCTTTTGAGCTGCTTTTTTCTGACTATCTGTTCTGCCTCAATCCTAATTACATCTCCATAGCTACATCTCCCAGTTTTACTTCCCACAAAACCCATGTTTGAAGTTGCACAGCCCTCAACACAGCCATTTCTGTACTATTGTGGGAGTGTGTTGAGAGAATCAGTGAAGAGACATCCAGGTTTGTTCCTAAAGCTGAATGCACTATATCAGGCATCTATAGAGATGTTCAGGAGTCCTTGTGAGATTCCTGCAAATAAAAGTATTGTAGAACCTCCAGCTACAGAAAAATAGGTGGTTGAACCTCTGCTGATCTTTCCAGCAATATGGAAATGTCAACGTTGGGGGCTAAGTCACTTTAAAGTTGGGTTGTGGAGAACTGTGGACATCGTGCAGTTAGGAAAGAATTCCATCCACTGCAACAATGAAGAAAGTTAGTTGTGATGGCATAAGTCCAAATTGCACCAGCATAATTCACCAACAGGATTCCAGCAAATAATGAATTGTATAAGAAAGAAAAGCAACTTTGGGAAAGCTGGCAGACCACATGCTTGGATATAAATGGCATATATATGCTATGCTAATTAATTTTGGACTTTTCTTTGATATCATCCCTAAAAACAGGCATGTACTCTACTCCTTACATCATTCCCTTTGTTTTTAATGTAGTAACTAGCTTTCCTGCAATTTTTTAAGTCAGGACTGGTACAGACCAGCACAATATGATAGGTACCTGGTGGTGTGGGGGCTTGGCATATGGATGCTGCATGCCCCAATGCTGCCCCAAAGACAGCGTCACACCACCCTGCTGTCAATACGAGGCAGCTTTTCATTGCGCTAATGGCTCAGCATTGTATTTTATCCAAATGTTTCAGTTTCAAAAATTCTCACAAAACAAATAGCTCTACCAAGCAGTATCTTAGGTTTGCATACTTATTAAAAAGTTCACATCTACGGTTCCAAATAGCCTTTCATTTTATAGCTAAATCATAGCTTCATACTGTATTATTCTTCTAAATACAATTCCATTCCATTCATTTGCTACTGTTACAGAGCATAAATCAGGATTCACAAATGATAGGTTCATTCATACCCCTCGGGAAGGAGGGATTACATATAAATAATCCTGTTAATAGTAAGCATTGCCTCTAAGCATTTCACACAGCAATAATTTGGTAAACTGAATTTGAGTAATTAAGAAATGAAATGAAACTAATAAAATGCTTATTTTAATATTTCTTGATTATTATTATTTGTTTGGGAATTAGTGGATTTAAAAAAATGCAGTCTTATGCAGAAATTCATTGCAGCATCTCACTGAAATATTTGACAGCTTTCTCACTATTGTGTTCCATTCAATATTCTGTATTTAAGATACTGAAACAATCAGTTTGGAATGTGCTTGCTCTAGGTTATTAACTCTGTCAACTGTGAAGCCCACTTGCCCAATTGGCTCTGATGCAAAGTTGTATTTATATTGTATTTGCATAGTGATTGGCAACAAATCAAAACCTCTGTGCCCCCTTTCATGCTACTGTTCTGTAAATAGTTTATCAACTACATATCCTACACCACCTTTCCCTTATTTTATTTGAAAAGTTGACTTTACTGTTCTGATGCAGAAATTTGTGTTTTATAATAATTTTGAATTTTAAATATTGCATTTGCATTATTTTAATTAATTAACTACTTTGCTATATTCAATATTATCTCTTTATTTTAAATAAACACAATTTATGTATCAAAGATTTATATCTGCTGATACTTGCATGTCAGCTTACAATACGTATTTTTGAAATAAAGAATTTAACAAATATTACCAGTGTGAAATGGAGAAAGGGAAAATTTAAAAGAGCCAAAAAGTCCAGGGTGTGGATCATTAAGTACCATCTTTTAGATTTCCATTCAAAAAAAGACTAGAACCATCCATCCCTCTAAAGCAGCCCCAAAGTACACATTGTCCAATAGTATTGGAAGCCACAGAGAAGTCAAGAGGAATAGAGAAGCTGTGCCCTATGGTAGTATCACTCCAAATTTCATAATGCATAGTGATCCTTAATGCACAGAGGGGACTGACCTCTGCATGCTGCAGAATGACATGGTGGAATCCTGAGATGGTAGGAGGAACAGGACATTTAATAAATATTTTTTAATGGCCAGCCATGTTGGTTTTTAAAAAAAACACTCAGGAGACAGTGCAAGGAGGCAAAGTATGTGCTCATATGTCTCCCTACTGTGCTTGTTTCTGTTTAAAGCGAGTGTTTTTACCCAAGGACATTCAGAAAAT
>NC_056522.1:333840128-333850238 GCF_019175285.1 Sceloporus undulatus
TCCAGCAGTCCATTGTGGATAGAGGGGACTTTGATTACAGGTTGAGTCTCCCGTATCTGAAATGCTCGGGACCAGAAGTCTTTTGAATTCTGGGTTTTCTTTTCTTTTTCTTTTTTGGAATATTTGCATATGCATAATGGGAGTCTAAGTCTAATTTATGTTTACATTTAGTTTATTTACATTTCTTATATACTTTATACCCATAACACTAATACACATAGCACCATACACTGAGGGTAATTTTATACGCAATATTTTTAATAACTGTGTGTATGAAACAAAGTTTGTGTACACTGAACCATCAGAAAGCAAGGATGTCACTATCTCAGCCACCCATGTGGACAATTTTCAATTTTGGAATATTTCAGATTTCAGAATTTTATATCAGGGAGGCCCAACCTGTACCCATGACCAAAAAGAAGGCCCTCCTCACTGAATGTGAAAAGGGATATGTGCATTGAATTAGCCTTTCTATTGAAGTGAACAGGAAAACGTGTGTGCTTGGTAGTTCTTTCTGGCCATCAGAGGCATGGTCTCAATTATGGTCAGTTGTATGGAAATCCCATTCATTTTCATAGAATTAACATTCCTTAGCATGAATTTAGGGCTGTGCCTTAATTAGGCACCAAATTATGTGTATTTACAAGCAAATTTCACCATTACATGAACAGTCCCTCTATTCATTCCTGGTTGGATAGTAAGAGTCATAAACTCTCAGACCATCTTTGTGAAAGACAGTTGTGTGCCTTAAAATGATTTCTGACTTAAGGCCACCCCATCATGGGATTTTATTAATAAGATTTGTTCATTGGCCTTGTCTTTGCCTTTCTCTGCAGCTGAGAGAGTGTGTTGTGTCCAAGATCACCCAGTGGGTTTCCATGACCAAGCAGGGGTTCAAACCTGTTCTCTAGAACTGTAGTCTAACATTCAAAGCCCTACACCAGACAGGCTGAGGACCATATTAATACAGGCTTTATACTCTCAGACTGTCTACAGGTCTTTCTTTCATATATTGACTGAAAACTCTAGGGACCTTAGGTGAACAAAAGATGTGTTCTACTCATGTTCAACAGCCCCTCCTTAACAAACACAGAGTGCCACAGAGGTTCTTTCCTAACTATGCTTTCCTAAAGCTCACTGTGTGTTTTTGACTTCTAGATTTTTATACGTAACATACATCACTTATACTCCACTTGCATCCATTTCTTCACTTTCTTGTAATTGTGTGGCTTTTAAAAATAGAAGTCTCAGGGAGTACAGTCTTTAGATAGTTTACTCAATTTCCATATGGTACAATCATTATATGCCCTCTTTGTTATGTAAATGCTTGATAACAGCTCCCCTAACTGATACCAACAGGAGCATTAATACTGGATAGTAGTCTGAAATAAAACAGAGCAGGGTGCTACCTTTAACTAACCAGCTTTATTAATACAGATGAAAGTTCTGAGGGAGATAGCTAGAAAGTTGGTGTCAGCCTTTACATCACAAAGCTCTTTATATTGCCTAAAAGCCTAGAGTTTTAACTAGAATTCCTCTGCATCTTAATAAGACAAAAATATGCTTTTGAAGATTGCTGTTCATTCTATTATTATCTCTTTACCTCTGCTAAGAGACTGCGAAAAAAAATCAGTTATGTGTCTAATTTGAGGTGGGGGGAGGAAAGAATATCAACATATTATTATGAGAATGAAAAGGCTAGTAGGTGTGGAATCTTTCAGAAGCCTTGATGTGTTCAGTGTACCATTACTAAATGACTGAAATCTAAATAACATTTGGCATTATAATAGAAGGAAATAAGTGACTAAGCTAGCCTAAGAAGCAGTGATACTGCACCATAATAAGAACTGTGTTTCTTCAACCAGGCAATTCTCTGATTGTCTTGTTTTGAATCAGCTGGGAGAAAATCAAAAGAGAATTTACCAAAAAAAATAAAAATGTGCTGGACACCAAATGAAAAGACCATGCTCAGGTTTAGTTTCAATTTGGCAAAGACCAGGGCATACAAATAACTTTACTTGTATGAGTATTAGTGCATTCAGACATGCAATATTTACTCTGTATTTAAAATGTCACCCGCCATATCATCAGCTAATTTTTTTTATCACACATACATTTTTTTAAAAAAAAAGATCTAAGAACAGAATGGCAAGAAGACTGGGCCATTCTCTGCTTGATATTTGAACGTTCATAGGTAGAACCTCTTCGGCAGATTCCCAGGACAATTTAAGCTTGGAACCTCTGGACCATACTGACTGAATGGTTAATTTACTTTTCACATATCTGCTTGTGTCTTTTCATTACTTTTAATGGTTCTGCAGGCTTGGGATTATGATTGCTCTACTCTCCCTTTTAATAAATTCACTGTAGCTGCTGTTAAGTGCTCAGTAAATGAAAAACCAGACATTTTCAAAGACACTGCAAAAAAGAGGGGGGAAATCTGTGTCTTATTACTGAGGAATTAGACCAACTATTGTTAAGATTTTTTTAATGCAGCATTTCTATTTGCATAATGTTATTAAACTTTTGTAACGATCAGTTTCTAGCTGTAGGATTATTGTCAGGAATAACATATTTCAGCTGTGTCTTGGCATGAACCGAGCCAGGACAAGAACTCCTTGGAGCTTACCAAATGGGGGAGAGTTCTTAAAGCTGGAAATCAATACTACAGTCGGATTTAGACAATTTAGCAAAATATATCAGACAGTACTTTGGGTGAAGAATAACTACAAAAGCAAGTTAACCCCATGGAATTTCTCAAGTGCAGTCTATACTGCTTCTCTAAAGCTTTCAGCAGAAAACTAAAGAACTGAATGCAGCAGGTATTGCTATCATCAATAGTTAAGGGCCAAGGAAAAGGGGAAAGGAGTCTGTATGTCTGTCTGTCTGTCTGTCCCCTTTCCCTTTCCCTTTCCCTTGGACTTTAACTATTATATAGATTCAGTGTGGTGTAATGGTTTAAGTGCTGGACTAAAATTCTGGAGACCAGAGTTAGATTCTCTACTCACTGGGTGACCTTCTGCAAGTCACATGCTTTCCTCCTCAGGGGAAGGCAATGACAAACGTCCTCTGAACAAATCTTGCCAAGAAAACCCCATGATAGGTTTGCTTTATGGTTGTCATGAATCAGAAACTACCTGAAGCCACATAACAACAACATATACCAGGTCTGGTGAGAAATGGGTGCTGCTAGGCTTGTTTCACTTCTACTTTCAGTTGTTGTATAACAACATCCACAGCTTATTTTTGAGAGAGATAAGGAGCAGCAGGGAAATGGAAGGTTAAAAAATGGCCTCCTCTCATCTGGAATTGGAGATCAGGACTGTTTTTTTCTTTTTTCTTTTTCTGGGTACCAGAAATGAACAAAGCTCATATTTCTTCTACACAAAAATCCATTCCTATTTTATCTGGGCAGTATAAGTAAGGAGAGGGGACATTTTGCTGCTGGTGTTGTCAAACCATTAGAGTAAAAACTGTTGCTGATCTACAACAAGTCATACTGGATTTACCTTTGTCACATTGGTAAATCTGTGTCACACTACAGTGTGGCAGTGGGGCCAAAGTTTTTGGGGTCGCACACCAAAATAATTTGATTGGCAAGAATGATTATCAATTACACACTCTGTTTTCACTGTTTTCTCTGTCAATCTCTAGTCCCCGCATTAATTAAGAGAAAAAAATGAATGACTGATGGTATGGAAAACAGGTTGAGAAAATATAGGTAAACATTAAATGGGAGAGAAAAACAATGACTTCATTGTGGGAATTTACTGCCATCTTAAAAGACTAGACATTCAAAAAGGAGAGATTTAGTAGTAATTAGAGATTCAGCTGTCTTGGTACTTGTTGGAAAAAGAGCACTGCCAACAAATTTCTTGCCAGCCTTGCAGACAATTTCACTGTTCAAAAAATAGAGGAGGCAACAAAGTGATTTGAATTTTAACCAAAGAAGTGAACTGGTCAGTTACCTGGATGTAGTGGGGACCTTGGGCAAAAATGCCCATGTCCTCTTGAAATTTGTTATACAGTAGAAAGGGGAGGTCAAAAACAAACACATACTCAGAATTCAAAAGAGCCAATTTTAGTAAGCTTAGGGAAATACTGAGTTAGCTCCATTCAGAAATGGTCAAAGGAAAGGAATTAATTATGCCTGAAACTTTTTTAAACATGAGATATTTTAAGTCACAGTTGCAGACAATTCCAATGAGGAAGCAAAGAACTTGTAGATGAACTGAGATTTAAAAGAAACATAGGTCTGAAGCAGATGGGTGGCAAGGAGTAGCCTCTGGCCAGTTCAGCCATGATCGGGCTGTGATTGGCCCAGCATTGTGGCAACTGCACAGCCTGATCTCAGAGTGGGCCACTGCCACAGTCCCAAATGGGCTGCCATCAGGAGCGGGTTAAATCCACTCCTTTTTCCAATAGCTTTGGGCTGTTTTTGACAGTGGCTTCTGACAGGAGATTACTGCACCAGCTTTTATTCCTGTGCTAGGCATGGCATGTAAACCCACAGGGATGGATTTTATCGCATATCTCCATCCCCGGGCAGTACTCATCCCATACCTGACCCGGGCTTCTCCTGGGTCTTTTAAAGTATGGGATTTTCCCATTCTTTAAAAGGTCCAGGAGAAGCCCGGATCAGGTACGGGATGAGTACTACCCAGGGATGGGGTAGTGTGACAGAATCCATCCCTGTGCATTTACATCATGCACCTTGCATGGGAATAAAAGATGGTGTGCTAATCTCCACTGTTTTAAGGATATGCTTAATCTGAGTACCACGCCCCTGATCCAGCTGGAAGCTGCTTTTTTTGGCCCATCTGTTTCAGGCCCCATATAAGAAAGAAAAGAAGAGAGGAAGAAATACAAACCAATAGTGCATACATGTAAGGGGAAAGTCAGAAAAACCTAATACGCAGAGTGAACCTAGGCTTGGTAGAGAAGTTCAAAACAATAAAAGCGGTAGGGGATATGTTAGGACCAAGAAGAAAAATGAGGAGATGATAGAGCCACTGTATAGAGAAAATGTTTTTGTGTTAGTGGGACAGAGAGAAGACTGGACTGTTCAATACCTTTTCTGCCTTGATCTTTTCGCAATAGGAAAACCGTGCTGTAACTGGTGAAAATAGAATAAATCATGCAGTAAGGGGACTGCAACCCAGAATAGGTAAATAGATAGTAAATGTATACCTAGCTAGTCTGAATTAATTCAGATCTCCAGGACTGAGTGAACTGTATCCAAGAGTACTGAAAGAACTTGCAGGGCCACTGTTATATCTTTTAGAATCTTGGAACACTAGGATTGTCCAACAAATTGGAAATGGAAAATATTGTCCCTGTATACAAAATGGGACAAAGGGGGAATCTGAAGATTCCCAATCAGTCCGTTTGTCCTAAGGAAAGGTTCTAGGAGGATCATTAAACAGTCAGTCTCTATAATAATAATAATAATAATAATAATAATAATAATAATCACTGTAATTACTAAGAGCCAACATGGATTTCTCAAAAGCAAGGGCTAACTTTACCTTATTTTATTTTATTTTATTTGTTTTATAGAGTTACAAGTTTGGAGTACTCTCCTATGAATGCAGTATATTTTGATTTCAGTGAGATTTCTGATGTAGTATTCTTGCAGGCAAGTGGGTAAACTGTGGGCTACACAATTCTGCTGTTAGGTGGATTCATAATTGGTTGACCAATTGGTTCTTTTCTGGGCCTGGTGTCGTTTGACATCCTTATAAATGATTTGGATGAAGGATTAGATGGTAACCAGTCAGGGAGGTATTTTTAATTCCCAGGGGGCAGGATCAGAATTTAAGTTGATCTTGGCAGATTGAAAGATTGGGCCAAAACTAACAAACAAATTAAACTGGGGTAAATGTAAGGTACTACATCTAGCCAGAAAAAAATGAAATACACAAATATAGGATGGATAACACCTGACTTAAAAGCAATACATGTGAAAACTATCTGAGGGGTTTTAATAGATCACAAGCTAAACACAAGGCAACAGTCTGATGCAAAAAAGGTAATAGAAACAAGGGATACTTTAAGGAGTGTATCTCCCTATGCCCAGAGTGGTGATCTGAAGGGGGTTTCTCTGTTGTCTCACCACAAATGTGGAATGCCTTCCCTTTGGAAATCTAATTGGCACAATCTTTGGATTGAGGGAGCATAAGTTGTGAAGTTCTGTATGGTTTGAACTTGTTTTCAATTGTTCCAGATAACTTGATAATTTAAATCATTCTAATTTAAAATGTAACATAATTTTAGATTATTTAAATTATTATGTTGTCTGTGCCCCATCCTTAGATGTAATGCAGGACAATACACACATGTGCACACACATGTGCACATGCGCGTACACACACACACATAATTTTTTTAAAAAAACTATCTAATTCCAAAGTGCAGTACATGCATATAAAAATGCCAGATTCTACAAACTCATACTAGACTACTAAAGGGGAAAAACATACTTTGATTAGCCCTAAGTGAAGCCTAGGAAATGATCCAAGATATAAATGCATTTGAGTCAAATTCAACATTCTTATAAGGATGAATGCCAAAATTCCCACGGAGTAAAACTGAACTTACAAAAGGTCAACTATACTGAAATAACACCATGGGCAAGTCGATGTTGCACAGTGCTTAGATTCTCTTCCCCTACCCCCACCCTCAATTAAAGAGCTGGAATTACTTAAATTAAAGGGTTGGAATGCCTTCTTTGAGTTCATCATTTGTTCTAGAAGGTCAGTCTTTCTTTGGGATAAAACAAAAATTTCTGGAAGCTAAGAACGAATTGTAGCACAGGTTGCCAGTACCCCTTGCAATTTACACCCTTTAACTTTTCTCTGTTGCAACATGATATGGATCTAGAAAGACCATTGACTCAACCTATTTGTGCAGTTATTTAATCCTGTATCTGTATCTGTAGCAGGCAAGAGAAGAAAGAAGTACTTCATACTAGCAGCCTGCTGGGTTAAAACCTAATCCACAACTGCTATTATCAATATATTTAACATCATACGTTAGGAACAGGAGCACTTAGAATCAAGTAATGTAGAAGAGAAATGGTATTGGCCACCTAAACCTAACCTACCTGATGAAAAATGATACTGGGAAGAGTCATCATAGACCTATATCACTGCTATAATGCCCAAACAGTCTTTCAAAATCTAAGACTTGTTTAGGAGCCCCACATATGGACATGGATGTTGCCATTTGTTTCTCTTTGTCAATACCCAGTGAAGATGAGAAATGGCAGTAGCAGATTAATGATAAAAAGATCCTCCAATCTGAATGACTTGGTAAAGAAAAGAAATAATTTCAGTGTTAATTAGGAAGAATATTATCCCATGGTGGCCAATGGTCCTTTGATCAGTGTACAAGAGGTCTATAAACAGCTGTATTGGCCTTCACTGAGCTGAATTTAAGTCCTAAACAGTTTTTCATCCAAATATTTCAACTCCTATAATATTTCAAGTCCTTCTTTCTCCTATATGAAACTCCCTAGATAATAAGATCTTCATTAGAAGCCTTTCAGTGGTTTCCACATTTCCAAGGTGGAGTGGGGAGCCTCTTGTGATGGGACTTTTTCTTTTATGTGTTATGTTCTACAAAATATAATTAGGTGGTGGGATGTTAAAAGCAATTGGTTCTTTGTACTTATTTCTGTTGCTTAATTTCTGTTGTTTGGTTGATATTTTAAGAGTGTTCTTTAAAAGGGTGTATTTGTGTCAACCAAAGACACCAGTTTAGGATTTGTTTTGGAGTTGATGCCTGTAATCTAATGAGGGTGGTTCTTTCTCCCAGAGGTGAAGCATAGGATTGTAAGATCAAATTGTTAGATGGTCATTATAAAATGGACCATTTTCAAGAAGTTGCTAGCTGTAATTTTTATGAGACTGTCTTAGAAGCCAACAAAGTGTAAGGACAAGTAAAACATAGATTCTTTCATAATATATCATTATGCTTCTTTGACACCACTTTAACTGCCATGGCTCCATCCTGGGATTTATAGTTTTGTGAAGCATTAGAATTCTCTGCCAGAGGACTACAGTGCCTCACCAAAGTACAAACTGCAAGATTCCTTAGGACATAGGACATAGCCCTGATAGATAAAGTCCTATCAAAGTGTGACAACTGTGAGTATAAAACAGACCTTAAAACAGAAAATCCCTTTCTACCTTAGAAAAGGTGAAAACTTCTGTTCATGTTGCAATGAATAGTAGCATAAGGTGTTCTGTTGATACCTCTATTCTTCATATTGCTGAAGATGTTCAGTAGCCTTATGATAAATTTTACTAGCATTTTTATAACTTTTTTTTTTTTACTTGAGCAAAGAACCTCCTATTTAACCTCCTATTTCAACTTGTGCTCATAATGCTGCTATAGGCAGAATTCAGTGGAAACTCAAGCTGTTCATAAGATTGTCAAAACCTGTTATCTGTTAAATGACAAATGTCGAGGATGTTCTCCTTGTTCAATTCATTTCTAAAACCATTTCTCTAAAGATGTTCTAGTACTTTTTGTGATAATTTATAGAATCTGTAACAACATGACATCAAGGAAGAACTCTTTTAGGTTATTAATTTAAAAAACTGCAGGATTGTGAAATTCCTGAATTTTCAGATGAGCAATTCCAGTACTATGAAACTTAAGTTTACTATCAAGAAACTGAGAAAAGATGTTGGTGAAGAAAGCTAAGAAAGCTATTATATTAATTACAGTATCAGCACTATTCATAAATGAGCAAGACAGTATCTACAGCCCTTTCCCCCACTGCACATGTCAAACAGGATGGCATAATGGATATAAGATTAGTGCTAGCTAAAGTGTTGAAACAATGTTAGTATGGTTACTGTTTTATTGATTCGTAGCCTTTAGCTATGAAAGAAAAGTGTAGGATCTCCAATAGAAAAATACAAAATATGTTGCTTGTCTCTGTTGAACCACATGCATACATACACATGTTTGTTTAGTTTATGGAGATTATTGCATGGCCATTTTCGCCCTGATTGTGCATGGGATGGGATCGGGTCAGAACAGGGCAAAACGGGTGTTATCACACAGTAAATTGCTACTATGCTGCTGTCCGACCATCCCCCATCCCCCAGACACACTCTGCCAGCTGATTTCGGTGGTACATTGTTGTCTTTTCTAATGATTTGTGTCTACTCATGAAGTAGCCAAAGTATCATAGACACAATTTAGTCATCCTGGCTTCCAGAGAGAATTCGGGCTTGATCTGTTCAAAGACCCATTTGTTTGTCTTCTTGGCTGTCCATGGTATCCACTCTTCTCCAGCACCACATCTCAACTAAGTTTATTTTCTTTACTGTCCACTTTCTTCACTGTCCAGCTCTCACAATTGTACACAGTGACGGCGGACATGATGGCTTGGACATTCTTCTAATTTCTTGACTTAAGTTTCCATTCTGATCAATATTTGATCCAAAATATGGAAACTCATTGACTATTCTGATTTTTTCACTATCTAGGATGAATTCTTGTACGTCTTCCATGGTCATTATTTTTGTTTTCTTAATGTTCTGAATTAGGCCTATCTTTGCACTTTCCTCCTTGGCCTCTCCAGTAATTTGTCTAGGTTTGTTGGTTTCTGTGAATAGTATTATGTCACCCACATATCTTAGGCTATTATGGCTCTTCCTCCAATCATCACTCCTCCTTTCTCTGAATTGAAGAGGTGAAGCAGATGGCCCCATAGAAAAGGCTTGCTTTCAAATTTGGCTGCCACTATGGTCCCAAGCCAGCACCACCAGGAGCTGGATTATTCTGGCTCCTTTTTGCAGCTGGGCCAGACTCCTTCTGGCAGTGTGGGAGTGGCTTCCAGCCACTGGGGGACACAGTTTGAACAGCACACCCCCAAAATGGGTGAAAGCCACCTTATTTGGCCCGTGTGTTCCGAGCCTAAGTGTCTGATATTATCTGCATACAGGTTGAATATATAAGGTGATAGTATGCAGCTTTGTCTGCCCCTTTTGTTGATTTGGAAGCATTCTGTTTCTCCCTTCTGACAGCATCCTCTTGCCTTAAGTACAGGTTATGCATCAGGACAATCAAATGTAGTGATACTCTCATTTC
>NC_056522.1:333850248-333879151 GCF_019175285.1 Sceloporus undulatus
TTTGAGAGTATTCCTTAACTTTTTGTGATCTATGCAGTCAAAGGCTTTGCTTTAGTCAATGAGGCACATGCTGATTTTCATTTGGAATTCCCAGGTGAGCTCCATTATCCATTGTAAGTTTGCAGTGTGATCGCTAATGTCTCTCATTTCCTGATTCCATCTTGCACTTTTGGGATTTCTTGCTCCATATATGGTTGAAGTCTTTGATGCAGAATTTTGAGTATAATTTTGCTTGCATTTGAGAGTATTCCTTAACTTTTTGTGATCTATGCAGTCAAAGGCTTTGCTTTAGTCAATGAGGCACATGCTGATTTTCATTTGGAATTCCCAGGTGAGCTCCATTATCCATTGTAAGTTTGCAGTGTGATCGCTAATGTCTCTCATTTCCTGATTCCATCTTGCACTTTTGGGATTTCTTGCTCCATATATGGTTGAAGTCTTTGATGCAGAATTTTGAGTATAATTTTGCTTGCATGGGAGATTAGTGCAATAGTCCGTTCATTACTACAATCCTTTGTGTCTCCTTTCTTGTGTATAGGAAACTATATTGATTGTTTCCAATCTGCGAGCCACTGTTTTGTTTTCCATATTTGTTGGCATATTTTAGTTAGAAATGTACTTGATTTTGTCTCTGTGGATTGTAACAGTTCTATGGTATGTCATCTGTTCCTAGTGATTTATTTTTCCCAAATACTTTGAGTGTGGCTTTCACTTCGCTTTCCAAGATTTGGGGTTCATCTTCATAAGTCTCTTCTTCCCATGTGTCATTTATCTTTTCACATTTTTATATAGCTTATAACTTTCATGACTTCGTTTATATATAACTCATGACCAGCTTCCTGACCAAACAGAATTTGAACCTGTTTACCTAGTCTTAATCCTAAAAGTAATATAATACAAAACCATGATGAATTTAAAAAGAAAAAGGAAACAATACACAGAAATAACACAGAACATGTGGATAAATGGTTAGTGCATATAGCTGACAATCCACTGTGCAATTGCAGTGGTCAATATGCAAAGGCAAAGCATAGAGGCAATGCACATTCACAAGCTACCCTGTTTACCTTAATGTGCTACCACATGCACAGTGATTTCACATGTGCAACTCAATTTAAATGAGCTGTATAGGCATTGTCAAAAAAAAAAAATCACTCCGTGAAGGTAGTGCAACATAATGCCTGCATAGTTCACTAAAAAGATACTGTCCATGAAGTAATAATACCCCCCCACACACACACACACACCAAAAATGGAGTTGGTTTTAAATATCAAGTCCTAGGTCTATACATAGAATACATGGATAAACGCCAGCCAAAGTAATGTAGTGATTTGAGCACTGAATTACATTTCTTGGGACAAGGGTTCAGTTCCCCACTCAGCCATGGAAATCCACTGGGTGACTTTAGACAAATTAGACTGTCTCAGGAAAACAAAGAAAAAACCTCTGAACAAATCTTGTCAAGAAAACCCAGTGGTAGGTTTGCTTTAGGCACACCCAAGTCAGAAATGAATTTTCGATAGTGCAACAACTGCAACATACACATGACTGGCAGTGTATTATGGAGAAATGATACCCATGCTGGCAGGTCATGCTGGCCCAGAACTCCTCTGAACACCACTGATAGGCTCTCGCTGTGCTATCACTGCTTCAGGATGGCCTAACAGGTGGATTCCATAGCAACCATTTTGAAAGGTGAGTTAAACCCATGTGACTGGACTCACTTCTCCAAAATATAGTATGTTTCCATTGCATGAGGGGAAGGGACACTATCACAAGAGTCTCATTCTTCTAATGAGTACCCAGCTTGTTGGGGGCAATTGGCTAAATTGTTGTAAACTGCTTAGAGAGTGCTCAGCACTATAAAGTGATATAGAAATACAACTGCTATTGCTATTAGTACCATTGCACTGAACTACCCTCCTGGTCCCTGACAGTCACTAAGCCCAGCACCACCAACAAAATGGGCCCAGTCCAGATTTTTTTCCCCAGGTCCTTCAGAAACTTGGTGCTGGCTCAGGTGTTCACCAAGATCTTTTGAATATTTCCAACTTGCACCTACGTTTCTTTATTAGCTTCTTTTTAAGATTCTCCACATACATCTCTGACTCAAACTAGGCATTACGCTAAACACAAGGCTGCTGCCAAAAATGACAATTGAGTGTCTAGCTCCTTCCCCCACTTTCCCCTCCCACCTCCATTAACACTGTGAATGAGATGTAGCTGAGACTTGGCAGCTGCTGCAGCAAAAATGAGTGAAATAGCTCTGATGCCATGCACAGATCTTTGAGGCATGAAGAGTGAGCGTCACTCAATTTTAAAAAGGCAGACGACTAGAAATTCTCTACAAATATTCCTGCATTTTTTAATTTTACAATTATAGTACATTCTAGTCATAATATAGGGTCAAGCACCTTTTAAGCACCTGAATTTGTGTGCCAGTTCCAAAATTAGAAATTTTTGTGTTATTTATTGTTCATTAAAATGGTTTGCAGATTTTGGAAATAAGAGTATCCCTTTCCATAATATGGTTGGTTATACAAAACATATGGTAATAAGCATGACTTCTCCTCCTGTGGAATTCATTGCTGCATCATAGAGTAATGGTCACCCATTTGCAGTACAATTCATCTCAAAAGATGTGCCAGCTGTAGGGGGCTAGGATTAGGCAATAGCAGCTTCATTTATATATCACTTCATACAGTACTAAGCACTCTCTAAGCAGTTTACAACTGTAAGCCAATTGCCCCCAACAAGCTGGGTACTCATTTTAGCAACCTCAGAAGGCTGCTAGGCTGAGTCAACCTTGAGCCCCTGGCTGGGATTGAATTCACAACCTTGTGGTTTGTGAGTGAGTGGCTGCAGTACCAGCATTTAACCACTGCATCACCAGGGCTCCTGGGAATCATTTTCCTCTTCTGGTAGGACTCTCTTCTGCAAACTGATTTCAAAGATTTGCTGAAAATACAGTCTAGTGTTGGTATCTGCCAGCAGAAGAGCAAGGGTGAGTGAGGGTAGGGAAGTGACAGCATAAAGGAGGATCAGAGTTCACCAGATCTCTTCCAATCAGGGATTTAGCCACAAAGTACAACCAGCATAATCCAGCATTCCTAGGCTGAGGGGTTAGGATTCTGGGCAGCTTCAGATGGCTTAGTGTTGGTTCAGTGGGTACTTGGATATTTTTGCCAGTTAGGTTTGTCATCTTTTTAAAGATGATTAGACAAAAAAAAGTTTGGACAAGAGCATGGAGAGTGAGGCCATCCAGTGTGGGTTTGTCTGAATTTTAAAGGAGTTATCCAGGATGCAAGACCTCTTTTGGGGTTAGAGTTGAGACAAAACCCAGAGCTGATTCACTACTCCACTGACTTGGATGGCACCAGTACCATTGAGGCTTCCAGTGGCTATGAGCCATGATGAATATATACTCCTTCCAGTACTGGAAACAGTATGCCTCTGTGTATCAGTTACTGGGAAACATGAGTGGAAAGACTCAACTGCAGTCATGTCTTATTCTGCCTGTCTTCCCATAGCCAGTTGGCAGACCACTGTGATCAGAAGGCTGGACAATATAGACCTCCAGCCTAATGCAAAATGGCTCCTTTTATATTCTGTGTCTCATACAAGGGGTCCATGGTATGCACTGGGGCTTGGTTCCAGGACCCCCTCCCCCCATGGATACCAAAATCCATGGATGCTCAAGTCATGTTATATATAATGACATTGTAAAATGGTGTCCTTTATATAAAATAGCAAAATCAAACTTTGTTTTTTGGAATTTATATCATTTTGGAATATTTTCAAGCCAAGGATGGTTGAATCTAAGGATGAAGAATCCGTGGATAAGGAGGGCCAGCTGTATATTGAACAATTTAGAGTGGTCAATTGTATGTATAGTGATTAACCTCCACCCAAGCACATGCGATACTTAGGTTCGTTACAGATCGCCCGTTTGGGGCGACCTGTATCCGGCCCTTTCCCTGCCAGATCGGGACCTCAGCTGCCACAGCGGCAGCCTCTGAGGCCCCGATCCACCGCTTTCCAGGCCACGGGGAAGCGGCAAAAGGCCACTTCCCCGCGGCCTGGAAAGGGGTGTCCTTGGGGCTTCATGCCCCAAGGACACCTGACAGCGGCAGGGAGGAGGAGAAAGGGGCCGCTCGGCCCCTTTCTGCCTTGCATCGCTGGCACAGCCATCTAAAGGCTGTGCCAGCTATGTAAATCCTAGAAGGAGCTCCATTTCGGAGCTCCTTCCGGGGCCACGAAAAGGGCGCCCCAGGTGCCCTCGCATGGCACGAGGACATCACATCCGCGCCGCCCCATTTGGAGGTGATGCGTTCGTGATGTCCTAATGGCAGTGCCCATCTAGAATGGGCACCGCCATTTTGTATGTACTGTGTATGTACTAGGGTTGGGGGTGTCTGGAAGAGGGTTGGGGGTGTCTGTAACGCGCCTTAGTTACTCGGGGTCACATTTTGTTGCAGGATTCACACAGAACAAGCCCTACAACCTGTGTGTTTTGGGACATTCTCACTGAAGAGTTGTAAATGTTATTCAATGAACAGATAGAGTGGTGTCCCCCCACCCCTTCAGACAAAAATAACAAGGGCAAAAATTGTCTAATGCATTTGTGTTGGTTACTTTTTTGTTCCACCTGAAAAACTAGCTGAAAAACTAGCATGTTTTCAGCTTCTCAGCAGAAATGTGATTTTTCAGCTAAGAATAACCCAGGGAGGAAAGGAGGTCTGAATTTCTGTGTTTGCACTTTTTGAAAATGTTCTCATTACAGTGGATCCTTGTTATATGCTGGGGTTTGGCTCCAAGATCTCCCGTGTATAAGAAAATCCGTGTATGCTCAAGTCCCATTACATATAATGACATAGCAAAATGGTGTCCCTTATAAAAATGGAAAATCAAGGTAAATTTATACTGTTTTGGTACATTTTCAAACCGTGTATGCTTAAATCCGTGTATAAGAAAATCCGTGTATAAGAAGGGCTGACTGTACTAATAAATATGAGATCAACAAATGATTCCATGTATATCTTCATGCCCATTGACTTGCAGAACCTCTTTAATACTGACCAGCTTCTAATCAATGGTTTAAACTTCTAATGCATGATATTCATTACTGTTCATTGAGTTAACTGGTCTCTTTGTGATTATGAATCCTGTTGTTCCAAATTTTTGTTTCAGACAGATCAAAATGCATAGCCCCAAGGTTTAGATCCCTTGAGAGATCTATAAAGGTTTGGATCCAGTTTATCCAAAGATATACTGGATCAACTACCCTCCTCTTATGTCCTCTGTCAAGGTTTTCTATCAGAGTTTTCTGCAGGCAGAACACGGCTTTTGGGGTGGACAGATCCCAGGGGCTTGGATTATACTCTCAGTTCTCTGCAGAAAAGGAAATAATAGTTACTTATCTCATAGGAGTCTTGTGAGGGCAAAAAGAATGACAATAGAGTTAAAATTTGTTATATGAATGATAAATCATTATATCAAAAGATACCATATTTTCTACTTAGGTAATGGGTTTTTCCCTTCTCTGAGTCTCACTGACTTTTTAAGAGGCTGCACAGAAGGTATAAACCTCAGCTGTGTGTAACTCAGTGAAATTGCATTGGACCTATAGCCCCAGCAGGATAACTACTATTAATCTAGTATAGGTGAATCAGCTGAGACCTACTTTCCAGGCAATCAGCATGGTTCCTTAATCAACTGGAGGGATTGCTCCAGAGTAGCAATAGCTTGACCCCTATCACAAATGTGATACAATCTAACTGGACAGGGCAACTGAACAGGGCGTATTAAAGAAAACCAAACCCAAACTGCTGTTCTTAGATAGTAGGATGTGTGTTAATTCTTCCAGGGGAAAAAAGTCTTGGTTAATCACAGTGCATTGTTCTTTCCTGAATTCAAATGTAGCTGCGTTATTATCATCAGTATGAGAAAGCATCCTTCTATTTCTTAATGTGAATTTTGTGCTCATGAAAGTTTCCAGATGGGGACAGCCCTGGGGAATCTAAGTTGTTTATTTTCACAACATGCTGCAAATGGGCAAAAGCAATGCAGATTTCCCCCTGATGTTGCACCAGGTTCCCTCAACGCTGAAATACAAAAGATGTCTTACCTGTTATGGGGAAAATGGTAGTTCTATTTCCCTTCCTATTCAAATTGTGGATTCTCTCCATTAAACTCAACAAGTGTGCACATCTGCGACCACTTTGATAATTTCTGCATATGCGGTATGAATATGAGCCCATTAAGAATAGATATGAGATCAACAAATCATTCTGCATATACCCACATGCTCACTGACTTACAGTAGCTGCTAACCCAGACCAGCTTCTAATCAGTGACCTAGACTTGTAATGCTCCATATCTCATTACTGTCCTCTGAGATAGCTGGTGTCTGTATGATGGGGAACCCTGTCATTCCAAATATGGGTCAAATCTAAGAGCATTTATGGTTCTGTCAAAGTAAAAAAAGCATTTAAAATACCTCTTATGAGAATGTCTGTAATATGCAGTGTTGTGAACAATGAGGGAAAGATCAAAACTGAAGGATGAAAAACAAATACAAAAAGGAAATTACTTTTCATATCCTTTTAGGCACCTTTTTGCCCATTCTCAAAGGAAATGAAATTGTATAGTTCAATTTAAAACTTTATAAATGTAAATGTTATAAAAATCATTTTGGTTTAAGGTCTTATTTTAGAAAGGTTGAGTCATTTTGTAGCTTTTTGCCAGCTTGTACACAAGTGTCAGAAACAAATGACTTAAGTGTCCTACAAGACAAATGTCCTTTAATCATCTAATGCACTCATCTATCCTATGCCTTAACCTTAGTCCTAAATTAAGTCTGTTGCAAGAACATAACTTCATCAAGAAACAGCCATCAATCGTATATGATTTTGATAAGTATGTTTAAAAAAACATAAGCAGGCAGACAGTTGTCAATCTGGAAAAAGTGCCATCCCATTTAAAAGTTGCATGTTTTGGCAGTGCACTGGTAATAGAATTTTAAAGTGAGATGGTCAATGATCTCATATTTTTATTGAAATTATTTCTCCCTCATTTGCTACAGCTCATCAAGGGTAACATCAAAATGCAGATCAGGCAAAAACATAATCCTCAATTTGGATCCAGCAGTTTTTATTTTAATATGTTTTTCTAGAAGTATTAAAATTTATTATGGTTTAGTTTCCATTAACGTTTAATGATGATGTGTGTAGTGAAGCCTGTATCATGTCTTCATTTTAATTTTGTTTGGTTATTGACTTCATCATCTGCTGAGGAATCACACATCTGCAGAAAGCAGTGTGCTAGGGGACAAAAAGTTGGTCAGGATGACATATATAGAGAAAACAATCCTAAAAACATTTATAGTTCTGATTTCTGTCAGATCGCTAAAGAGCATTGTTAACGTGTCCCAACCACTTCACAATTCTTTCCTTCTTTGTGACCCAACACACCTGTGGATTTCTAAAGGTCAGTAGCGTGGATGGATGTTAAATCACAGGCCAAGTGGATAGTTAAACAAGAATAAAAGTTTATTTTAACACAGAATAGGCAAAGGTAACTTTGACATGAGGTTGTTACTATGTCTTCTTTTGTTACATATATACAAGTCTGGTTTTAACTCTCCGATAATAACTCAGCTGCATAGGCTATACTATCACTAAGAAATTATGTAGCCCAAACCCCTCTTCCTGAGTCTGGCTACACTGAGTCTCTCCCCTCTAGACCAGTGATGGTGAACCTTTTCGAGGCCAAGTGCCCAAAATGCAACCCAAAACCCACTTATTTATTGCCAAGTGTCATGTCCCTCTGGCTTTCTAGTAACAAACTCTGACAAACTCTGTGCTGGCACGATGGCACATGTGCCCACAGAGAGGGCTCTGAGTGCCACCTCTGGCACATGTGCCATAGGTTCGCCATCACTGCTTTAGACTCTCAAGAACTAATATTGTCCCTCTCTGGACCTAACAGACCCTTCCTTGGTCTATTATCAAAATACTGTTCCCTCAGTCTCTAATCCTAACTATTTCCCCCACTGAACTCCAGCTTCATCCCTCAGGATTCCAAACCCTAACTGACCCAATCCAGGAATCTTTTAACTCCTCAGCCAGCACCTGATTGGCTAGTGGGTCTCTGGCTTCTGATTGGCTGGTTTGTAAGTCAGTTCGTCACAAGCATATCAAGCATTATGAAAAATAAAGTGTTAGTTTTAGGTAATGGAGAATCACTTTTTTTCAGATTTTGGGATTTTACTTTGAAAAGGAGCTGGTTACATTACTCATTACTTTGATTAACCAATGGAGCATTACTTCTTAGTATTACTATAGTCTGGAAAGTAACTTGTACAGTTACCCATCAGTAAGATGTTGCTGTTACTGTTACTATTGTGCCATTTAAAAATAGAGGAAAATGCGCTCTAGTTTCCCCATCTCTGACAAGACTACCGTGACTGGGCTCTCCCCATCCAGAAGCACAGGAACTGCATAGCTGACTGCATGGCTGCCTTGAATATTACACATTGATGGTGCAGAAGAAGTGGTGGGTGCACAGAAGCAGTGACTCACAGAATCACTTGCTTTTCCCCACATCTCTGTTCTCTAAATAATTGCCCAAAATAAATGAACCCCATTCCTGAGCCTGCCTCAGGCAGGTAGAAGATCAGACACTCCTCCTCTAAATTCTCACACATCTGCCACTAAATGATAGCAAGTGTTATGTATTGGATCACAGGTGAAGATAAATTATATTTCCAGTAACAAATATTAAAGGTACTTCAGAAGTACTTAAAGCTGCATGTTTCAGTTCTAAATGTTGCCATTTAGCTAATAGAAGAAGTTTAAACTACTCCTGCAAAATTGTTCTTTCATTCAAAAACTTTTCTAGTTAACCTGAGCCTCTAGTGGAGTACATGTTTGCACTGTGTTTTTCCTCATCTTCCTCCTCCTCCTGTTTTTTCTTAACCCCCCCCCCCCCCCCCCCCCACCCCCCCTTCTTTTTTGCTGGTTCCTCTGCTCCTTGATGGCTACACAGTGATTCCACAAAAAGGATTTCCTGGGTACCCATCTATGGACTAGAGTAGACAGGCAGAAAAAAATGGCTCGATCCTGTGTTTTCTTAAAGCGGGCTGAAACCCTGCTTTCCACACAGCCGACTCCCAAGGTGGGCCAAAACCCCACAGGCAGTCCTCAGCACTATGGAGTCAAGTCTCACTGCATTATTATTTTCTTGTCGCCTCTCCACCATGCATGCACACTATCACGCAAGCACACTGTCTGCAACCTCAAATTACCTCCCACATCCCACCTAAATGCCATTCCAGTGGATGGCTGCCCCACAGTCAGAGGATATTGGTGCATCAGTGTGCCAAGTGATACATTGACAGAGTACAATGATGGAGCCTCCCCCCCCCCCCCCCCCCCTTACTCCCCCTGCACCCCATGCCTCCCTGTTGGACTGTCTGGTTTGTGTATGTTGTAATTACATCCATTGGAGCTGTCACTTTCACTTTTTTGCTTTGCTGCAGCCCTGCACTGCTGGTAGACTGTTTATATGCAAGTGCAAAGATGTGCATTTTCTCCATTAAGTCAGAATACAGGACTTCCGTTTGCTCTGGTTTTTGGCCCTGGAGTACAGCTTTGTTCCACCTTTTACCCATTTTTGTCTTGTGCATTGTCTAAACACCTCACCTTCAAAGTGGCTGGAAGCTGCTTTATTTTACCTGTGTGTTTCACCCCAAATTAACTGTCTTATAAAAGGTAGTGTGAATTATAGCCCTGGCTGTTAAAAACAGTATATAACAATATCAGTTCATTATGTGGGGGGGGGATAATTAGGTACTAGAGTAACTCATTACAGATAATGTGTTACTTTCAAACTGTGCATTTTTATTTTTATTTTTTGTATGATTCTTAAATATGAGTGGCCAAAGACATTTTGTTTCCTGGGAGAGAATAGGAAATTGTGACCTCTATCCATCTAACTCAAAGTGCATAATACCCAAAGCCAACCAAATAATTCTGGCACATGAGGCATGTTTTCTATCTCTAGCAGTAAAAATACTAAGTTAAATTAAGAAACAGTTAATGACTGCCTAATGGTGGAGCCAGACTTGTTCTGCTGTCTCTAAAGCTCCATGCACCTTTCCCAGTAACACATTGGGGAGAGGACTACATGAAACATGTGTATGTGCTGAAGCATTAGGATGAGTGTGTGGCTATGGTTTCTCCCTCTTCCCTCATTCAAAGTACCATGAGTAACTAACATGTTACTTCCAAGCCCTGCATTTTTGTATAGTTCTTGAAGATAAATGGTTCAAGATATTCTACTGCCTGAAGCAGAATAGGAAAGTGTGACTTCCTTCTATCCAGGTCAAGGTGCATAGTATCCATAGCCAGTCAGGTTATTCTGGCACATGAGTCTGGAAATCTTGCAAGCATCTCTCCCAGTAAAAATGCAACAACAACACCACAAATGACTGCTTACCTAGTTTGCTGCAGCTCTACACCTAAAGATATAATACAGACTTCTACTGTGCCGTTCTATATAATGTGTAAGTCAACTATAATTGCAGACAGAGTATTTTGGTTTCCAAAACCAGTTGTTTGAGGTATTGTTAAACAATGGACTGAATAATGTAGCAAAGCTACCCAATTCCAGAGTAATGTGTGTTGTTCCAGACCGTCATGAAGATTGTGCACATAATATTCTGCTAGAGCACAATAGTGTGCATAAAATACTAAATAGGGATCCTATCATGTTACTGTATTCTTTAGTGGACTCTTATTTTTTACCAAACAGGCTAGAGTATACCTGAGGCAAGAGGCTTAATTATATGTGGATTTCAAGGAATTTCACTATCATGCAGAATTAACTCAGTTTTTATTCTCATTATGTTACCTCCCCGTCTCCCAAAATAGAAAACTCAGTGTATTTTCACACATATGCCCCCCCTTCCTGCTTTCCTTTAAGGCTGGCAGAAATAATATTAGTAAACTCGCTGGGATTCTTTTCTCACTACGGCTTTAAAGTTCTAAGGAAGAGATAAGAGGAAACAGCAAATAACTGGATTTAGAATAAACTCAGAAATTATCACGAAGGCCCTTCCTCTGCCACAATTTGTCAAATCTGCTGATAGGAAACAAATTCTATTCATAAAGATTTTATTTGGGGGGGGGGCTCTCTTGTGACTTGGTAGCAATTCAATTATAGTTTTGTGAGATAGTGAGCCCGGAGAGGGAATCCAGACTGACAAGAAATATGACAGGACAGTTACAGAGTGTTTATGCAATTAAACTTGCACTGACAATACCTGCGGAATGATGAATGCGTGGGCGGAGGTATGTGTGCACAAGCAATGCCCCACAAGTATGGCACATTTTTCATTATTATACAACTGTTCAGTCCTTGCAGGAATAGCCTGGAGTGTGGTAAAAAAGAGAGTACTCTTCTCCAGCATGTTAACCAAATGCTTTTTTCCCCTTTCTTTTCTTCCAGAGGGTCTTGACGTGCCAGGTGATAAAAGAACATCTATTTTCGTGAAATGTTTCTAGAAGATTAAGATTTAGAATGACTTTGACATGTATTAATTTTGAATTCTTAAACAGGTTTTATTCTTTTTCTACCTGAAACTTTATATCATTTCAAAACTGAATGAATATTGCATAATTAAACTGAAAGGTTATTCATTTTATGCATATAAGTGCAAAGGGCACCATAAATGTGGGATTTTACTGATTGTAGATTAAGAAAGAAAGGAGAAACTTAAAAGCCTTTTGTAACAAACCACAAAAGCTTACAGACTAGATTAATATGGTTAGTCATTGTCACTATTATAGTATGTCTTTCTTCCAGGGATATATATAAAGTCAGAAGGCTTATTTCAAATGTGGTAAAAGATTACACTGGGTTTTCTGAGCTATTACAATTTTCAATTTTCATTTGGAGAGACTAGTTGTTTTTTTTTTTTTTAAAGCATACAGCTAACATGTGTTGTTTTGGGATGAGCTGTTCATTTAAAAACCTGTGCTGTTTTGTTAATTTATACCAGCCTTATCTTTATTTATTTCTTTTTCTAAAGTGGAAAATTATAGAGATGAAGGGTGCTATTGTAATGAGAATACATATCATACAGACTAAAGTATACCTGAGCAACCTGGCATTATTATATGTGGTGACTACTTGGAGTTTATAAAGACTGCATCTTAAAAGGTGCCTCTTACAAGAGGAATTAGAGATATATGTCAGGTTCTGTTTCCTAAACTTTACTAAATTGTCTTGAATGTGCTAGATTGTTTGAACCACAGGTGTTTAAGCATACATGGCTTATATGCTTGATTGAATTTATACCCTGCCTTTGTCCCAGTGCAGAACACAATGAAGCTTACAATAATGGATTAAAATACAGATAAAACCCACCCTTTTAAATGTTGGGCTAGGATTCTGGGAGACCAGTGTTTATGTCCCTGCTGGGACATGGAAACCACTGGGTGGGCTTGTGCAAGTCACACTCTCTCAGCCTCAGGGGAAGGCAATGGCAAACTCCATATGATCAAATATTGTCAAGACAATCATATGATAGGGTTGCCTTAGGATCACCATAAATCAGAAACAACTCAAAGGCACACAACAACAAAACACTTTTTTTTACTATTGAAGAACAATTAAAATTTAATTAAATAATCTGTCCTTTTAAAGCCAAGTACCTGTATTTTGAAAGCATGTTCTTCTTCTTCTTGGCTTTACTTCATGAACGAAGATTCAGGAAGGACTCATCCGTGCTTTCTACAAGCACGTTGATGACGTTGGATGTATCCTTCGAGCCTGTGCAATGGATTTTCTGGTGGAGCGCAGCATGCACAGAACTGGCCTCACCCTTTAAACCATAGGTTCGACTGCTGAGGCCTTGACAAGCATGGACGGTGGCAGCGAGGTCCTCGAGTCATAGGTTTGATTAGAGTTTCCTTCTCTTAGATGGTTGAACTTACAGGGTTAGACGAGCAGCATCTGCCCAGGTTTGGAAAGCATGTAGACACATAATAAGAAAAGAGAGAAGATGTATAATACTACCCCACATTAAAAGACTATCAACAACCCGTTAATGGCCCAAAATCTGTCTGAATAAACCAGATTTTTCCTACCAGCTGAAGAACAAGGTAGCGCATTTTAGTATTCTGTGGAAAAGGGAGCAATCTTGCAGGTCTTCTGTCATCTCCTCACCAAATATCCCATAAGAGAAAGCCTTCTGAAGATTTCTAAATGAGGACAGGCTCATTTGGGATACATCCAGCCTTTAATGTGTACTGTGGAAGTAAAACAACAGATGTTCCAAAGATGCAGCCATGTGCTGACCCATCTGCCCTACAACACAATGATTCACTCACACCACACTCCCATTGAAAAATGAGAGGAGAAAAGTCATGTGAGGACACACCAGAAGGCAAGACAGATAATCCAAGAGAAAATACAGTGGGCCCTTGGCATCCAGTGGGGTTTGGTTCCAGGACCTTCTTTGGATGTCAGAATCCATGGATGCTGAAGTCCCATTATATCCAATGGCAAAGTCAAATGGTGTCCCTTATATAAAACAGCAAAATCAAGGTTGGCTTTTTGGACTTTATATATTTTTGAATTAATTATTGTTGTTGTTGTTATCCCACCCTTCTCCCAAGATTGAAACCCCGGCTTACAACGTTAAAAAACATCATAGTGTTAAAAACATACAAAAATAATATATTAAAATAGAATTAAATTGCTACAATAATTAAAACAAATTCAATGCTAAAATCAAGTTTAAAAAGATTAAAATGCTTAAAATACATTAAAACAATATAACAGCACCCCATCACATGCCTTAAAAACTTTCTGTTTTAAAAGCCTGTCTAAACAAGTAGGTCTTAGCCTGCTGGCAGAAGGATAACAATAATGGGGCCATTCTGGCCTCCCTGGGCAGGGGGTTCCTGAGTCTAGGGGCAGCCATGGAAAAGGCCCTCTCTTGTGTCCCCACCAACCATGCTGTGGATGCTTAAATCTGTGAATAAAGAGTCTGTGGATAAAGAGGGCTGACTGTATAAAAGGAAAACTTAGCTGAAAAGACTCTGTTGAAGTAAAAAGACATGCGGAGTGGTTGGCAGTCCTTTTATAAGACTCTACCCATCTCCATGCACAGCATCCAAAGCATGTTGTGTCCAGTGCAAAGGCATCTGGTCTCCCTCCATGGAGACCATCAGAGGTGACCCCTCCCTCACAAGCCCATGCATCACATAGGTCCAAAATCCCATTTGCCTCAAAAGATGCATCTGGTCAATTCCTTCAGACATGCGTATATATCCTGAATGGGCAGGGTAATTGCCATATGTTTCAGGCTATGCATATGGCATAGTAATTAATTAATTCATTCATTCATTTGTTTCATTAAAATATTTCTGCCCTGCCCTATATCACAAGATCTCAGGGTGACATAGAAGTAACTACCTGAACAGAATGGCAAGAAACGGCAGCATCAGGATGGAGTGGGAGTGTGGTGACCGCATGCTCTGGCTCCGCCCCAATGCTGGCATCACGCCACATGCCCGACCAGATGGCAGCTGGTGTCACACCATTTCTTTGTCACAGCGTTTAGACATGGTGCGCCAAAGAAATGCTAAAAAGCTGCCGTTGCACCAAGCACGTCTTTTTGCTATTCTAAAAAGGAGCAACACTTTGCTACTTCTTTTTAGAGCTGCAAACTGCCTGATCAGGGTTACTGCGTGTGATTGCTGCAGGCCTGATCCAACACTGAAAGGGTCAGTGGGACTCTGCTCTGTCAGGGCAATCTGTTCAGCCCCTAAATCAGTATAAACAAGTTGAAACAATTGAAATAAATAAAAATAATTTAAAGAGATTAAAATACATTATGCTTGTTAACAAGTTAGAAGAAGGTTTTAAATGGTTTAAAAATATGTGCATAAGCATTCTTAAGTAAAGCAGTTAGACCCAGAGACTTTAATAAATAATAGTAATAATAAACAATAATGTTTTTACTCGGCACCTAAATGCCAATCGGGCCTCCAAGGTGTGGGCATTTCACTTATGGTGTGCCATGGGAGAAAACACTCTCTCCCACATCCTCACACAGTATATTGACTTCAGTATGATGGTTGTTTAAACAATCCAGGTTTTCAGTATATAGAGAAGCAGTGTATCGGTATTATCAGGTACATAGGTTTACCTGAGCTAAATCAAAGAAGTCTTTCTAGTATGGATGCATGTAAGACTGGCAAATGCAAAGGTGACAAGAGTTTCCCAAGTTTCTTTTTTAAAAAAGTCAGAAAACAGTTTGATATTTTTTTTTTTTGCCAATATTATAGTATTGTTACATTGATGGTTGACAGCTTTCCTTAACATTTGACCATAGATTCTTTTTCCAAATGAAAATAATGCCCCTAATCCCTCCCTAAGTCAGCCCTTCTGTCAAAACACCATAGTACCAAAATATTGTAATGCATCTGAAAACTTGCCCCATCTGAAACAGTTTGTATTATTCCGTAAAACTGATACCACCTCCTCTCCCCAAATATTGTTTTCACATTACTTAGGTGTTAAAATTACATGGCAGTGCTCCTTTATTTTCAAAAACCAAACCTAATCCTGTTAATTCAAAGTGAATAACAAACAGGACTAAGACTTTTCCCAAGTTGTTACATTTATTCAACCTGCTTGTGTTTTGTTCTTCATCATAATTATTTCCAAGTCAAATCTGTGCTGATTTCCTTGTGGACCCGCATACCTCTGACTAACTTAAAGAATTGAGCTGGGATAATTCACACTATTCCTCGGGGGTCATGTTCTCTGTTTTTTTTCAAGGACATTTTTATTACAAAGCTGATGAAATTTGCATATTAATTCATTTCTTTCAATTTTTTAAGATTAAATGTTGTCAACATGTATCAGTGCAAGGCTCTGACAGTGCTGATGAAATGGGTCAGTCAAGCTTGAACATTTAGAGTAATGCAGCCATCTGCAACCTCCCAGCCCCATGTGGAGTTTAGTGCTACCAATGCAACTTGATTAAAAAAAACTTTTATTCAATGCAGGATATTAAAACATTATCTGTGAAATGATATGTGTTACTCTTGCCATTTGCAGGAAAAGTATATTTGACAGCAAAATGGATCTAAGGATCTCCTTGCTGACTCGAAGTTAGTGCATTGTCAGTCATAATTAAACTCTTGTAGGGAAAGTTACAAACACACACACACAAATAAAATTTTTAAAAACTTTTTGTACCCAAACTTAGATGCCACAAATTAAACATAAAATTTTGTGCTAGGCTTTTACCATTTGTAAAGCCATGTTGTTTGTGAGAGAAAAATCAGAGAAAAGTCTCAGAGAGGTCCTTTCAAATCATTAATATTTACTGAAAAAGAAGCTAGAATTAATAGAATACAAAATATAGAAAAGACCTACTAATGTCTGCTGACTTATCCTCCTGTTCACAAATTGTTTCATACTGCACTGTGGCATTATTAAAAATAACTGCATGTTCCAAATTGCCATTTCTCATCTACACCTTAGGCTGCACTGGCACTAGGACCTGAAATTTTCTTCCTATCCATGCTCTGGAAGTCTAAAACACTGAGTTCTGGAGTATTCTTACCATTATTATTATTATTATTATTATTATTATTATTATTATTATTTCCAAAGTTTTTAGACTGCATCAGTAAGTACAGTAGAGAAACGGGTTGCTTTCTCCTGGTTCCAGAGATGGAAGCAGCTTCTGTCATAGAAGTACCCCACTGGATCATGCCCATAGAATCCTATTGATATTTTCAGTACAGGAGAGAGTGTATAAATTATGTCTATATATTCATATATGACTGTAAGAAGCCAGTGTGGTATAGTAGTTTGAATGTTGGACTACAACCCTGGAAATCAGGGTTTGAATCCCCATCTGGCCATGGAGGCCCCCACTGGTGGCCTTGGGCAAATCACACTCTCTCAGCCTCAGAGGATGACAATAACAAACCTCTTCTGAACAAATCTCGCCAAATCTTGATCAGGTTTGTCATGCACACAAGAACAACAACAATGCTGCTTTTACTTTGACCTTGCATTTCTTTAGGTTTTTGATTTTTAATGCTGAGAAAGGGCTGTAATCAACAACCAGTAGGATCTCCATACACTGGCCATTCTGTTCTATATATTGTACTTTACCACCTCTGAAGTGGGTGCACATTTAAACAGTACACTTTCTTTGATGAGAATGCTTACATATATTGTTGCTGTTATTTGCCAACAAGTTGGCTTCCACTTCTGCTCTATGAATGAGATACTTCCAAGAGCATCCAATCATCAACATTACTGCTCAAGTCTTGCAAATTCAGGACTGAGTCAATCCATTTGTAATGTGATCTTCCTCTTTTCCTACTGCCTTCCACTTTTCCCAGCATTCTCATTTGTTACAGTGAATCATGTGACAGAATCACGTTATTGTACCAAGGAGATCTGGGGAGATTCAATGATGCGATACCGAATCAAAGTTCGCACTATGGTTACCATGATCGAATCTTTCCATGGCATTTTAATCCTAATGATGTTCACATTATCGTAGTATCAAGTTATAATAGAGCCTCCATTTTGAATGTGTTTGGTCGTTGTTGTTTTTTTAAAATGTCAGTCAAATAATGTGCATCTTTGTCATAGAATCATAGAATCATAGAATCATAGAGTTGGAAGAGACCGCATGGGCCATCCAGTCCAACCCCCTGCCATGCAGGAAATCCAATCAAAGCATCCCCAATAGATGGCCATCTAGCCTCTGTTTAAAGACCTCTAAGGAAGGAGACTCCACTACACTCCGAGGGAGTGTGTTCCACTGTCGAACAGCCCTTACTGTCAGGAAGTTCTTCCTAATACCGCTTGTCATACCGCTTACGTCAGTATTTAAAGGTACTTTCATACTGATAGACAATTGCAGCCATGCAAAAGCAACAGTGCGCATAAGCTGTAAATTTTATTTTATTTTTTTTTTAAAAAAGTTGACGTCTCATCACGCTCCCAAGATAATACCCTCTCGGGCTTTTGTGAGCTCTGGGAATCAGCAATCAGTGCAGATAAGGGACTAATTCACTGGCATAAGAGGAAAAAAAGCCAGGTGGTGCTTTAAAGGCACCACTTTCTGAAGCATGGGAAGTTTGAATCCACCACATTTATGGAGCCAGTTTCATCACTCCCACAACTGAGTATCGAGAGGAAAAAACAATGGTGCTTTGCCAGCAGGGCAAGACCAGTGGGATATGTATGTTCCACCCCTCTGCACATAACCCCTCCCTTCCTGAGTGCTCCAAATGGAATTAAGAGTGTGTTCTCATTTCCAGCTCTTTAAAAAAGATTAGTTTTTTCTAAAAGATGTGATACAGTGAGCCTGCACCATACATGGGCTCGTTATAGGCTGCTTCCCTCTCATTACCCTCTCTGCCAAAACTGCACCAAGTGGTGTGGATATGAACAACCTGGAAATAAGCCGGTTTCCACACCAAGTCATTTTGTAGTGTGAATAAGCCCATAGAATTGGAAAGAACCGCAAGGGCTATCTAGTTTAACCCCTTGCCATGCAGGAATATAAAACAACAACACTTCTGATAAATGTCCAGCCAACTTCTGTTTAAAGACTTCCAAAGGAGAATTCACCACCCTCTAAGGCAGGCTTTTCTACTGTTGAACAGCACTTATAGTCAAAAGGTTCTCTTAATTTTTAATTTCTTGTCTTTCCTCCTAAGCCCACCCTTCAACACTCCTTTTCTGTCTCTGTGGACAACATTTCTATTCAACCAGTCCAACAAGCCCACAGTCTTGGTTTCATCTTTGATTCTTCTCTGTTGTGTATCCCTCAGATCCAGACCACAGCCAAGGCTTGTCGATTTTTTTTTGTACAATATTGCTAAAATCCGACCATATCTCTCCGCCTCTACTGCCAAGATCCTGGTCTATGCCCTAGTGATCTCACGACTGGATTACTGTAATGTCCTCCTGGCTGGGCTTCCTCTTTCTCACCTCCGTCCTTTAATCTCTGTCCAGCATTCAGCTGCACGCATTATCACATCCGCCCACTGCTCTGACCACATCTCTCCTGTGTTGGCATCCCTTCACTGGCTCCCCCTTCCTTTCCGCATTCAGTCTAAGCTCCTGCTGTCGACGTTTAAAGCCCTCCATGGACTGGCCCCTCCTTACTTATCCGACCTTCTTTCTCCTCACCTTCCCACCAGGGCCCTCCATTCTGGTAGTCAAGGTCTGCTGTCCCAGCCCAGGATTTCTTCTGCCCCATCTCGGATTCGCCCCTTTTCACTTGCTGCCCCTCACTCCTGGAACCTTCTTCCCCCGCGAGCAAGAGCCATCACTTCTTTAACCAGCTTCAAAACAGAGTTGAAGACCATCCTGTTCAGAGAAGCGTTCCCAGGCATTGCACAATTGTCGCTTGCTATTTGATGTTCTTTTGATATCTGTTTTATCGAACCATTTCCTGTATTGCTATGTACTTTATATGTATTAGCCTACTAGCCCCACCACCTTTCCCTTCTCCTTTTATGTCATGTCTTTTTAGATTGTAAGCCTGAGGGCAGGGGACCGTCTAATTAGAAAGATTGTATGTACAGCGCTGTGTAAATTTACAGAGCTTTATAAATAAAGGTTAATAATAATAATAATAATAATAATAATGATGATGATGATGTTTAGGTGGAAGCTCTTTATTTGTGATTCGAATCCCTATGTCATCTCATCTGTCCAAAGTATGACATATATGCCAGGACCAAGATTCCTCAGAAATTATATAATGTTTAATCCACCAGTCAATTTGATGGATTAAAATGATTTTATTGACAGAAAATTTGCTCTCTATTGTTTGGACAGCACACTTTGAGTGCTTTAAAGCTGCAGTCGTATACCCACTTACTTGGTACACCCTGTAATTAAAACACTTTTAAATTGACATGTTTAGAATTGTACTGTTAATTCTTTTAAATATAGCACATATAAATGCTTACATAAGAACATTTTTTAAGGATTCCTCCTTCTATTTCACACATAAGGGAATGCCCAGCACGCTTGCATTTTGTAAATATAGCGGAACTATTTTTGTTATTTCTCAACTATATTTTTATTTATGCACAAATTTAACCAATTAGTTAAACAAATCATCATCTAAACCTTGTATGATTGATCAGTTGCTAGTCCTTTTAATAATCTATGGGCCTGGTCACAGAAAAACATTGTCAAGAAAGAAGACTTCATAAATTTCTGAGCAAGAATGTTAATGTAAAAGAAAAATGATACACACCTCTTTTCATATTCTCCAGATATGTTCTGCAATAGATTATTTTTCAACATTAAATGAAAATCATCTTAATATAAAGAAGGGATGAGGTATTCTTAGATCACACATTTCTTCTATCACTGCTACAAGGTAATTAAGGTCATTTTCACATAGAACTCTCTATGAGCCTCTATACATAAATAGCTCATGATAGTTCCAAAAGGCCACTTGTTGAATGCTTTTGATTTTATGTTTGCAGCAATTTGACTGGTTTTTTAATACACACACACACACACACACAGCATTTTAAGCAGGCAGGTTGTTTATAATGAATAATAGAAAAATAATTGTGCAGTATTTAAGCACTGAAATATGTTTATTTTAAATTTTAAAATACTTATATCTTGATTTTTTTAAAAAATAAAAATAAAAATTCTAATACTCACAACCACCAAAAAGAAATACTGGATTGGAAAATCAAAATCCTGCTTCACATTGTAGACTTTGAAAATGTCAGTTATGAAATATTTAAACTGTGCAACACAGTCTTCGACTTTGGGTTATAAAACTTTAATTTTGCGAGTTGCTAGCTCTCCAATTGTTCAATATTTTTAATTCTACAAATCCATGTTTATTAGCTTCCAAAGTTTAAATAGCATTACTGAATCTATTAAAATGAAATTGTAGTAACTTGTCAAAATTAGAGGCCAAGTATAATTTGCTTTCTATTTCTGCATTATAAAAAACATTTAAAAGATCAAATAAAATACATTGATTACACAATGATCTGTCTCCATAAATCATCCCAAATGTACTACTATATGCTTCTTCAAGCACCATAAAGGCAGTAAGAATCATTCAGGTTGTGTATTTATTTTATTTTTTAAACCAAGATTTTTAAAATAAATTTATAAATATCTAATTGACACCTATACAGTTAAGACTCAGCACAAAGAAGTATCTATCTCCATCTCATTGCTTTTTTAGCAGGTCCCCTAGATGTTGTTGGATTGCAACTTCCATCAGCCCTAACCACCATAACTAATGATGAGACATGCTGGGAATTACAGCCTAGTAACATATGAAGGAGTGCATTTTGACCACCCTTGATCCACAGTGTTATCTGTCATTCTTCCCATTTTTATAATCTTAAAATATTATCAATGAAGTTTGCATGCTCTCCCCCCCCCCCCCATCCAACCAAGCATGTTTTGTGATAAAATAAGAATATAGGAGTTCTGTTGGACCATACTAAAAGCCTGTCTACTCTAGTATCTTGTGCATGTAATAGACAATCAGATGTCCAGGCAAAGTCAGCAAGCAGGACATTAACCCAAAAGTACTCACAGTACTCAGAAACTGTCATTTCAGAATTTGGAAATCTGTTTTTTGGTTTAAAAAAAAGCATTATCATTAAAGTTCAAACTGTCATTATAGTTTAAAGGCTCCAAAAATAATTAGTTGCATATAGAGAAGGCAAGTCAAGCAGTATGAAATGTTTTCCCTGCCTCCTCATATTTGGGGCGTCTGTGCCTCTCCAGGAAACAGAATTTACTTTGATTAACTTTGATTGTCCATTGGTCATCCCAAAATTGTCTTTGTATTTTTTGGGAAAGAGAGTTTTATGTTATTTTGCCTACATGTTTTGTCTCTCAGACTGTCACCCACAGGCAAAGATAAAGAAGCAACATTTTAGCAATGTCCATTGCTTTGCTTTCAGTTATATAATTGTTACATAATAAACTAATATATTGAAAATATTCTTTTAAACTGGTGGCCTGTGTGAGTGGAGTAAGTTCTGCGTTTTTTTGTGCATGTCCTGTTCAAATTCTTTGGGGCATCCTCAGCAAAGCATTTTCAATATCATTTAGTTTTACCTTCCCCTCATCTGTTCTTTTTATTTCTACACACACACCCTACCAGCTCACCTTTTCTGTACAGTAAGAGTTGCTGTCAATGTTGCTGCCACTGCTGGATCTTTAGCGTTGTTCTGCTGTGAGTCTGCATTTGTGATGTTATTACAAATGCAAATATGTTATTTACTCAGGCTTCATAATAACATGCTGAGGGACCAGGACAGTATGAATTCTGAAGAGTTCTTTGGTATTGTTCTGTGGGTCAGAAATACCAGCCAACTCTCTGATTTGCCACTAAAGTTAATTGGATTTCCTTTTCTATGTTATGTGTTGCTGCAGTAATAGAAACGGACAAGCGATCTCAGCTTTCCTAAATGCAAAAGAGTAGTTGCTGGGGTTAAATATTGTTTCACTCTGTGATGACATTCAGGTCCCACATGTGTTCAACACAGAGAGATATACACTACTTTTCAGGAATACTCTTAGGATATATGTTCCTCACTTTATCCCAATTAGTTGCTTCTGGGTTTAACAGTATAGGTTTTATGTGTTATACTGCCTCACTCATGGTTTGAATGAGTGGATGTGTGGGAAGAATCAAAATTAGAACTAGAGTCTGTAGTACTTTCTAAACCACAGTAAGATACCAGTATTCATTTTATTTAATTCTAATATGTTGCTCAAGTGTACTTATGGTCTTTGCAGTGATGGAAGGATAAGCACAACAAATGCAACTACAGTGTCTCCCTGGTTCCATCTATAGTTAAACCACCCTCTGCCCTGCTAGCCTCAGTGAGCACCACCTGCCACTGTTTAATATAGATTTGACTAGAGTCACTTCTATCGAATATAATTTAATACTTGCTTCTCAGGATGACATAAAGCAAATATACTTGATAATTTGTCATGGCTTGTGGGCTCATTTTATCTAGAAATAAAGTGGAAAGTATTCCTCCAGCCTGTACAGGTTACACACACATATATAAATACCTTATTTTACATTAAGACATGTCAAATTTTTGCATGCTTTTCTTCATGTAATGAGAAAATCCAGGTCTTTTATTCTGTAATATTTGTTTTATTTACAAATATACAAATGTGTACTGTAAGTGTTGTCACGCAGCAACATGCTCCTACTAAACAGGAAATCTGTCACACCACATTGTATTCTGGAGAGGTGTTCCACACCTGCAAAGTGTTTCCAGTAGATACAACAAGCCCCCTCTCTCCTCACCCCTCATTTTCTCCTTGCTGTTTACCCTGCCTCCTTTTACCTGGAGGGATAGGCTGTCTCATGTTCACACCAAGCTGTGATGGCGTTCCAGTTCAAAACAACGAGAACAGTTGCTCATTCTATCCAAGCTATTAGCTGCCAATGAGTAAATATCATCCTGCCAACCTGTCCAATTAATACACTGTCACTCTAATAAAGGAATAGTCACCCACAAGTCTGCAACAACCACCACCACCACCACAGTTGCTGCTGTTATCTTTGTTGTTGTTGTTAAGTAAAACTAAGATCTGATAAAATGGAGAATATAAATGATAGAAAATGGATCTGTGAACTATATTCTGTTTAGCTTCATAACAATCTTTTGAACAAATTTCCAAACATGGGGTCTGTGGTGGGAGCGATTATATCACAACACAAACATTGACTGTAACTTCCAGCATTCCTGACCTGGCTAGGGCTGCATGAGAGTTGTTGTCGAATAAAATTTCTCATGCATGCTGTGCAGGAAGGGTAAGTCTGGCCTTTTAGTAAAAGGAAAAATAAGTGTTGCCATCTGTGAAACAGAATGACAGAGCAGGGAAGAAGCCATGCTTGTCTCTTCTATCTGTTCATTGTATTCACACTGATAAGTGGACAAGGTTTAACATACTACATAGGTAGCTCAGAAATGAAGTGTATTGGTGGTGGAAGAGGTAGAGAAGATGAGGAAGAGCAATCTATTCCTCATCTAGCACTTTGTTCTGTTTCTGTGCTGGCTGTGCATAAGGAAAAAGCTCACCAGCTAGTAAAACCAAGCAGTCTGGCTAAGGAGCGAGAACATAATAACTTGATAACTTGGCTTGTATTGACTTCAGTGCATTTGCCTGCATGGAATTCCTTATCACCTATTGCTTACAGGTGAGTTGTGAAATCCAACTCTTTCTTAAATAAAAAGTTAGCAAAAATGAAAGTCAACAAAAGTCATTTTAGGTGATAAAAACCCGCAAAACAATTTCAGTGTATTATGAACTATAAAGCTTTATTAAATAGTTGCCATTGACTTGAGCTAAGATGTATCTTAATGGAAGGAAGTTTACTCCACCATTGAATTCTATGGCAGCTTTACTTTCTCTTTTTTGTGTATAATACAGGACTTTTGCTATAGAGCAAATGATCATTTATGTGCCCCTGCAGCTGCAATAACAGTAGTATTCTCTCCCAATTCTCTTAGTGCATCCACTGTAATAGCATATCAACTAACACAAAGCAAATCCCACATTTTACAGCTCTTACACTCATCCATCATAACATTCAGTTCTTCTGAGATGTTCATATACCATGCTTATGGTGTTTCTTAAGTTCTCTTTTGAGACAAAAGATGATGTTTACGAACATGGCTGAGTTTATGATATTTTCAAAAACTAAGATTCCCTTTTCAATAATAGATCTGAGAGTCCCACAACGTGCTATGAAACACTGTTGCAGATAATAAAGATTTTTGGACCCATTAAAAAGCAGGATCCTCAACTGCATAAGTGGATTAGTTTTGAGACAACACATTCTGTTTTGTAATAGGAAACTATCACAATCACATTTGTGCAACAGGGGGGCACCAATGTTGTATTGTATCAATATGTATTTTGCTCTTTGGGAAAACAACATCCACATGGTTTGTTTCTGAGAAAACATTATGTCTACTCTTTATTTACTTTCAGTTTATCCTAATTCTGGTTCTTAAAATTCTTGGGTGAAATTTTTAATTGGGAAAGAATCTGCATGAAAAACATCACAAGGACAATGTTTCCTTCATCTTTTGTACAACATGCATTAAAAGAGTGCTATGTTTGTCCTCAGAAGTAGAAAGAACAAGAATGATCATTTCACTGTTTCTTTTTGTATAGAAATGCTCACCGTATATGTTAAATAAGCAAACTGTCCAACATTGCACATTTGCACCCAGGTAAAGTGCTGTAGCCATAATCCATGAGTTTTTGTTTTCCCTGTGGCTTCAACATTTATGTGGCATGAAATACACTGGCATTAAATTTCAAGGAATGATGGCTCAATGTAAAGACTGGGAAGATTCAAGCAAGGGATGAGGAATAATAGTATAGTTTCAGGGAAGGACTGAATCTATAAGAAGTGCAGCTAATGATCTAGTTTTAAGGACCATACACATATATTCCAGCATACCAGAGGGATGGGAACAGGACGACAGGATGCAGAAATTCAAAAGAACTTACAAGCATTAAACCAGGAGAAAAACCCCACACTTGATTAATCCTCTGTAGCAACATAAAATAACCTTATTTGGCAAAAGAAGGCTTCACCTACAGTAATTCAGATGGAATTTATGCTATGCTAGATAAAAACTTTATACTAACTTGTTCACTCTAGGGAAGGTTCATATTTTGGTTTGTCTCCCCCCCCCCCCCCCCAGTGTTTTTTTTAAGCAATAATAGCCTTGTAGGATGGCTGCAGTGTCAGCATTTATCTTGAAACTCTTGGATATTAGTTTTGACTGCAGTCACCTTTCTGACAAGTGTTATTACAAGTGTGGTTTATATCCCTGTTCAGGATGATTTCTAATGATAATGCTGTGTCTACCTCACTGCTTCACACTAAATTATAGATGCTGGGATGACAGGACAAACTATATTCAAGTGGTAAACTCTTTTCCCTTTGTGTGATGTCAGTGCCTTCCCTACTCTGTGAGGGGAATTAAAAATTAGGAAGGCAAAGTATGCAAAACATTTCTACTTGAAAATAATGTTCTGTCAGTTATTAAACAAGTGATATTTCATTTAATCAGCTCAAGGGGATTATTTTAAATGAAAAGGCAGAAAGTACGATTTTATTAACACATTCCTGCCCTAGAGTCCTATTGTAATGATTCTTTAGCTGACTAAATTAAAAAGTTATAATTCAGCTTTATTGACAGCATAGAGTTATGAATTGTCATATGACATTACAGATAGTTTGGGCATGGCATAAACCAGGTCTACCTTGGTTGTATTTATTGTGTCATTGTTTATTTGTTTGTTTGTTTGTTTTAGTAAATACTATCAAGAGGCATAACATTATTTGAAGTATTTGAATGTACAATACTGTAAACAAGGGTATATAACTTCAAGCTAAATTTGTTCACCAGACTACAAACTGTGGACTCCTTTCTGTGCTAGTCTACAGCCAAAGAAGCCTCTTGTCTCTCTTTGTCTCACAACTAATGAATTCCAAAATCTTTAATTGTATGGTGTTCAAGGAGATATTTTGCATTTCCTCTTGTTCCTGGAAATAGTGACAAGGGGGTTAATGTTCTTCCCCTGCTGTGGTTCCCCTTGAGGCAACATAGCAGTTCCCAGGCTCCCTTCTACTCTTGGAACTGGATAGAGATCACTGTGCAACAGACACTGTGGGATTTCTGCACAAACTTGTAACACCACAGGGATGTAAATCCTGGTTATCTCCTGTGCAAACACATGAACCTATTGGGGGGAAAACATCCTTGCCTCTGAGACAGTGGGATCTCTTTATGTAAATCATGCATAAATAGCTGCTGCCTTGTTGAATGGATTAAAAAAAAAAGCTTCATAAAGCTTGTTTGCATCAGTCAATCAATCAATCTGTTTATACTCCATCTTTCCTCCCAAAACTGGGACTCAGGGTGGCTTTTGATCATTCCGCCCTTCTTTTGTAATTTCTGTGTCCTGTGTTTCACAAGGGAAAAAGACATTAGTTTTGGGCGGAATTATTTTGTGCAAATGGCAGAAACCTCGGGGGGGGGGGGGTATTCCTTGCCTCATTCACATGCTGGTGGTGAAGAAATCAGTAATTTTTTCACAAACTCTCACTGTGTCAAAACAATCTCTCCATCAAGAAACTTTACAAGAATTCTTCACAACCAACATTTTCAAGGCTGGAAAGAAGACAATCATGATGGACAAATGTACTAAAAAAAACTGATTAAGGATTATCAGCACTTTTATCACCCCACCTAGGCCTTCCATCCATCTTCTGAGTCTCTCTTTTCTTATATTTTTTTCTTGCTAGATTACAGAAATTCTATCTTGTCTGGATTGGGGCTCAATTTGTTCACTCGCTTCTATTCCTTCACTACATCCAGGCTTTTCAGGATTCCCACAATGTCTTTCGCATCAGTTGTGAAAGAAGGGTGGAGCTGGGTATAATAGCATATTGATTACACCCAATTGCCAGATGACTCCCCAGATTCCCCACTGACTTCACAAAGATGTTAGAAACCATAGAGAACATTGTTGAGCCTTGTGAAACATTCAGTCTAACATCATGAGGGTGACGGGCATTCCCACATCACCATCTCCTGGAAACTTTGCCCAAAAGGACCAGAACTACTGCAAAATTGTGCCCAAGTTTCAGAACAGCAAAATGGCCTAGAATGACACCACAGTCAGTGGTAAAGATTTCTACTGATTTTGATAGTGTTGACTTAGAGCCATCTAAGGCCCTAAGGTTTTACTTTGAAAAAAAGAAATACTGGAAATTCACTAATAATAATAATAATAACGATAATAATTTTTATTTATGTTTCCCTGCCTCTCCCATAGGATCAAAGTGGGTTATAGACTATTAAAAAATCATTACAAACAATCTCATAAATAAAATCCAATAGTACAAAAAACTTTAAAAACAATCATACAACATACATATTCAGGGTAGGCAGAGAATCAATGGCATCAGAGATACAAGCTTCATTCTTCAGAGGGGAAGGCTTGACAAAAGAGAAAGGTTTTAAGGCTCTTTTTAAATGATTCCAGGGGGGGTCATAAGATGGAGCTCATCGGGAAGACTATTCCAGATCCTCAGGGCTGCTAATGAAAAGGCCATCTGGGATGTGGCAACGTACTTGGAGGATGGTATTTCCAACAGGTTCTTCCCGGATATTCTAAGTGTGCGGGGCAGATTATATGGGGAGATGCAGTCCCTCAAGTAACTCGGGCCCAAGCCATATAGGGCTTTATAGGTAATAACCTACACCTTGTATTGTGCTCGGAAGCGAATAGGCAGCCAGTGAAGATCTTTCAAAATAGGTGATATATGGTCAAACCTGGATGCACCGGTGACCAGTCTTGTACTAATTGAAGCTTCCGGGCTTGGTACAAGTGTAGCCCCATGTAGAGCGCATTACAGAAATCTAAGCGAGAGGTTACCAGAGCATGTACCACCGTTTCAAGGTCCCTTCGGTCTAGGTAGGGTCGCAGTTGGTGTATCAACCGAAGTTGATAGCAAGCACTTCTGACTGTCGTATCTATTTGGGATGTCAACTGCAGGGACGAGTCCAGAAGTACTCCTAAACTGCAAACTTCGTCCTTCAGGGGAAGTGTGACCCCATCCAGGACAGGTGGATAAATTTCCTTCCCCGGGCCTGGGGAACCTATCACCAGTACTTCCGTTTTCTCTGGATTCAGACTGAGTTTGTTTTCCCTCATCCAGCCCATTACTGACTCCAAGCAGGCATGTAGAGGAGAGATGCCATCCCTAGTCACTGC
>NC_056522.1:333879176-333925799 GCF_019175285.1 Sceloporus undulatus
GTTCAGGATGATTCTAATGATAATGCGGTGTCTACCTCACTGCTTCACACTAAATTATAGATCTGGGATGACAGGACAAACTATATTCAGTGGTAAACTCTTTTCCCTTTGTGTGATGTCTTGCCTTCCCTACTCTGTGAGGGAATAAAAATTAGGAAGGCAAATAATGCAAACATTTCTACTTGAAAATATGTTCTGTCAGTTATTAAACAAGTGATATTTCATTTAATCAGCTCAAGGGATATTTTAAATGAAAAGGCGAAGTACATTTTATTAACACATTCCTGCCCTAGAGTCCTTTGTAATATTCTTAGCTGACTAAATTAAAAAGTTTAATTCAGCTATTGACAGCATAGAGTTATGAATTGTCATATGACATACAGATAGTTTGGGCATGGCATAACCAGGTCTACCTTGGTAGTTATTGTGTCATTTTTGTTTGTTTGTTTGTTTTTGTTTTAGTAATACTATCAAGAGGCATAACATATTTGAAGTTTTGAATGTACATACTGTAAACAAGGGTATATACTTCGCTAAATTGTTCACCAGACCTACAAACTTGGACTCCTTCTGTGCTAGTCTACAGCCAAAGAGCCTCTGTCTTCTTTGTCTCACAACTAATGAATTCCAAAATCTTTAATTGTATGGTGTTCAAGGAGATATTTTGCTTCCTCTTGTTCCTGGAAATAGTGACAAGGGGGTTAATGTTCTTCCCTGCTGTGGTTCCCCTTGAGGCACATAGCAGTCCAGGCTCCCTTCTACTCTTGGAACTGGATAGAGATCACTGTGCAACAGCACTGTGGGATTTCTGCACAAACTTGTAACACCACAGGATGTAAATCTGGTTATCTCCTGTGAAACACATGAACCTATTGGGGGGAAACATCCTTGCCTCTGAGACAGTGGGATCTCTTTATGTAAATCATGCATAAAAAATAGCTGCTGCCTTGTTGAATGGATTTAAAAAAAGCTTCATAAAGCTGTTTCATCAGTCATCAATCAATCTTTTATACTCCTCTTTCCTCCCAAACTGGGACTCAGGGTGCTTTTGATCATTCCGCCCTTCTTTTGTAATTTCTGTGTCCTGGTTTTCACAAGGAAAAAGACATATTTTTGGGCGGAATTATTTTGTGAATGGCAGAAACTCGGGGGGGGGTATTCCTGCCTCATTCACATGCTGGTGGTGAAGAAATCAGTAATTTTTCACAAACTCTCACTGTGTCAAAACATCTCTCCATCAAGAAACTTTACAAGATCTTCACAACCAACATTTTCAAGGCTGGAAAGAAGACAATCATGATGGACAAATGTACTAAAAAAAACTGATTAGGGATTATCAGCACTTTTATCACCCCACAGGGCCTTCCATCCATCTTCGGAGTCTCTCTTTTCTTTCTTATATTTTTTTCTTGCTAGATACAGAAATTCTATCTTGTCTGGATGGGGGCTCAATTTGTTCACTCAGCTTCTATTCCTTCACTACATCCAGGCTTTTCAGGATTCACACAATGTCTTTCGCATACAGTTGGGAAAGAAGGGTGGAGTGGGTAAATAGCATATTGATTACACCAATGGCCAGATGACTCCCCCAGATTCCCCACTGACTCACAAAGATGTGAGAAACCATAGAGACATTGTTGAGCCGTTGAAACATTCAGTCTAACATCATGAGGGTGACGGGCATTCCCATCACATCCTCTCCGGAAACTTTGCCCAAAAGGACCAGAACTACTGCAAAATTGTGCCCAAGTTTGAGACAGCAAAATGGCCTAGAATGACACCACAGTCAGTGGTAAGATTCTACTGATTTTGATAGTGTTGACTTAGAGCCACTAAGGCCCTAAGGTTTTACTTGAAAAAAAGAAATACTGGAATTCACTAATAATAATAATAATAATATAATAATATATAAACGATAATAATTTTTATTTATGTTCCCTGCCCTCCCCATAGGATCAAAGTGGGTTATAGACATTAAAAAATCATTACAAACAATCTCATAAATAAAATCCAAAGAACAAAAAACTTTAAAAACAATCATACAACATACATATTCAGGGTAGGCAGAGACAATGGCATCAGAGATACAAGCTTCTTTCTTCAGAGGGGAAGGCTTGACAAAAGAGAAAGGTTTTAAGGCTCTTTTTAAATGATTCCAGGGGGGGGTCATAAGATGGAGCTCATCGGGAAGACTATTCCAGAATCCTCAGGGCTGCTAAGAAAAGGCCATCTGGGATGTGGCAACGTACTTGGAGGATGGTATTTCCAACAGGTTCTTCCCGGATATTCTAAGTGTGCGGGGCAATTATATGGGGAGATGCAGCCCTCAAGTAACTCGGGCCCAACCATAGGGCTTTATAGGTAATAACCACACCTTGTACAGTGGTGCCTCGGGATACGAATGATCGGTACGAATTTCCGGGACGAAAAGTTGGATTGGCAAAAACTGTTCGGGTTACGAAATTGTTTCGGTACGAATCATTCGGAGCGAATTCAATGCTGCAAGTGCAGACTATAGGCTTTCAGTGCTAACGGAAAAGTGTTTCGGTTACGAAATTTTCGGTACAAAAAGGCGGAACGAATTAATTTCGTAACCCGGCCCCTTATTGTGCTCGGAAGCGAATAGGCAGCCAGTGAAGATCTTTCAAAAGGTGAATGTCAAACCTGGATCACCGGTGACCAGTCTTGTACTAATTGAAGCTTCCGGGCTGGTACAAGGGTAAGCCCCATGTAGAGCGCATAAGAAATCTAAGCGAGAGGGTTACCGAGCATGTACCACGTTTCAAGGTCCTTCGGTCTATAGGGGTCGCAGTTGGTGTATCAACCGAGGTGATAGCAAGCATTCGGACGTCGACTATTTGGGATGTCAACGGCAGGGACAGTCCAGAAGTACTCCAAACTGCAAACTTCGTCCTTCAGGGAAGTGTGACCCCATCCAGGACAGGTGGATAAATTTCCTTCTCGCCGGGCCTGGGGAACCTATCACCATACAGTGGTACACACACGGGATACGAATGCGCCGCCTTACGAAATTTCCGGGTTACGAAAAATCCAATGAAAAAAAACGTTCCGGGTTACGAAGGTTATTTCGGGTTTACAAAGAATTTTTGGTGTTGGTGCTTTTCGGCGCTTTTTCGCACCAAATCGCGGCTTTTCCCCATTAGCGCCTATGGGGTTTCGGCTTGCGAAAGCCTTTCGGGTTACGAAAGCGGCGGCGGAACGAATTATTTTCGTAACCCGGGGTAACACTGTACTTCCGTTTTCTCTGGATTCAGACTGAGTTTGTTTTCCCTCATCCAGCCCATTACTGACTCCAAGCAGGCATTCAGAGGAGAGACGCCATCCTTAGACACTGCATCAGTCAGAGACTAAAGGATGGTGATTTCAAGTGAAGGTCAATAGAGACTGGATAAAGGACTCAGATTACAAAATTCTTTTAAAAAGCATTTACAACCTCCACCATCCAACTGGTCAGCCCTTCTCTGACAATTTTAATCAGCCAGGATGGGCATGGGTCTACTAAAGAGATATCTAGTCTCACTTTTCCAGGCAACTTGTCCACATCATCAGGCTGAACAGGGAAATTCATCCAACAAAACTGAACAAGTTCATAACTCAATTAAGGGGCAAAACAGACAGGCATAAAAAGCCAGCTTCCAGACATCTTGGGGGCATAGCATGCAGATGACGTATGCCCCCAAGATGCCCAGAAGCTGGTTGTAAGCTGGGAAGCCACCCACACGTGGGCCAGCTTCTAAACTCTCTGGCGGCATGGCGTTTGCATACCTTAAAGTGAGTTTACCACCATGGTGGGGCAGAAAAACTGGCTGTTTACCAGTGCAAAAAGGAGCAGCCAGAAAAAAGGTGGATTGGGACCATGGTGTGCAGTTGCTGCGGCCCCATTATGGCTTGATACCGCCCCCTTGGGGTGGTCTGTTTTGCCCCTAACTCAGCCAGAATCTACTCTCAATGTAGAGTCCAAGTAAGAATGTATCCAACATATTTTCTCTGCAAAATATACAAATTCATTGCACTAATAGGGATATATTTGTGAAGTCGAAGGCTTTCAGTAGCAGAACATGCCACAAATCATCCTGGACATAAAATACTGTGTCCCCGATCTGGCTAGTAAAGGGGTGGTCTGCATAGCCCCTTTGTTCCCAGGGAGAAGTGCATAGCAACCTCTGAGTTTATGGAATAATCCTATTTTTTTGCTGTTGTTATTTTTTTTTAGTCCACTTAGTTTTAGGGAAGATGTCAAAGTTCATTTTATGAATATTTTGTCTGCTGATGCTATTAGTACATTTGACATGATAATATATTTTATATTTAAATGTTTTGATGTCTGATATTTATTGCTATAAGTCACCCTCTTTGTGTAGGCATTGTAAAGCAGGAATAGGCAAAGTATTCCCCCTTGAGGACCTCCCCTCAATCCCCTCCACAAATACCCAAATTATGGGAGCTCTGCAGGTCTTCTAACCCTGCCTCGCAGACAAATGAAAATGAAACTGGAAGTGAACTGGAAACTACATCTGTTTGGCTTGTGGGATCTTTTCCCATTTTTGATCAAACTGCAGGCTTTCAAGGGCTGAGAATTAGTCCCTAGAGAACACCTCTTAAATCAACAAAATTAAGAAAATCAAGAAATAAACATGACCAACTGAGGGTAAACTTGCTTTGTTAACCCCAGAGTCCATAGTATCTAGCACTTTCCCCAAAAATGTTGTCTTACCAAATACCTCCTTTGTTCCCAGAATCTGGCAATCAATGGTATCCTGACTTAGATAATAGCTTTTAAGATATGTATATACCATGAAGTACAAATCAATCCTGAAAGCCAGGAAGCCATCTATGCTATTGATCATCATATGTCTCATTGAATTTCATTACTTAATATCATTTTGCATGAAGGTGTACTTGCATTTCACTATTGTCAGTTGGTTAAATTGGTTTGATCCAAAATCAAATGATGACATAACAAATATTTTTCCGAATTTCTTTGTCTCCATAGCATTATTCTAAGTATTTGCATTTCTACAACATTTTTTCTGGTTTCTATTAAATATACTGTAGATCACTAACATGTGAAATGCGAAAACATATTAAATAAAAATATAATGTCTGATAGCAATCCAAGCAGAAAATGTATTGAAAATATTAAAAGTGAATTATAACCAAGGGGAAAGTACCTAAATATTGTAAATAGAAAGAATTGTGTTTTTTATAACATTTGTCTCTGAGGGATTTTTATTTATTTATTTATCTTTTCAGAGAGACGTTCTTATTACAAGAAGTGTTCACTAAAAAATTAATTGTTTATTAAGAATTAATTAAAAAGGCTTGCATTGGTCTAATTGAATTGGGAATATCTCTCGCACTACTTTGAACTTGCAGGTGCGGCTGCTGTTGGAGTTAAGACGTTATATTATTGCTTTACTCCATTCCAAAGGGTTGTGTCAAGAAAATCTTTAATATAAAAATAAAAAGCAGTTCATGCATAAAGCATGACGCCCTGAAGCATATTAGATCTGTTTATCTCCATGTTTAAAATGAACAGTACCTGGTATAGTTTACATAACAAGGCAGGGATCAGCTTGATAAAGCATTTATATCACCAGGGGAACACACTGGCTCATTTCCTCAACACCTTTCTGCATGACTAGCTTGCCAGCTAGCATAATAGGAAACAAAGTTTTAATAGGTCAAGAACAGAGTGGCCACTTTTATTAAAGTAAGGAGTGTTTCAGATTGCCCTGTTGCTGAAAATAATATGTTTTACAAGTTTATATATTATTGGTTGACATTTGCATACCTAAACACAGCCAGAAGGGTAGCCTTGTTAGTCTGTTGCAGCAAAAACAAGAGCTTTGTGGTGCTCTAAAAGTTAAGAACAATACTGTGACATAAGCTTTTGAGGGACTGAAGTCAAATGCAAGTAGTTTCAAATATAATGATACAGAGTTTTTTAAGGGTATAATCTGTGAACTTTCAATTAAAGCTTAAACATATGTAAAATAAACACAACTATCACAAAAGCAGTAACTGTATATCTAACAAAAGGGGATCTTTTTAAAACCATCTGATATACTGCATTTGTCAGGGTTGGCTCCAGATTAGGATCCTATAACTGAGCTGGTAAAAGCAGACCACTTCTTCTTCCCCATGGATACCCCATGCTGCAGCACAGACGCGCAACAAAAAAAGAGCCGCCTAAAGTGGCTTCTTTTTTGCAACGCACGCCAGAAGCAGGAAGGGGTGCCGCCATGACACCACTTCCTGCCAGCGACATCTGGTCACTGTATGGCAGCAGTGGCATCATGGCGGCCCCCAAATGGATGGGAGGCCGCCATGATGTTGGCACCTGTACGTATTAGGGTTCAGGAGCATGCAGTGACTGTGCACTACTGAACCCTAATATCGCCACCGCCACTATGCTGCAACAGCTCAATTGGCTGACAGTCCATTACTGGGCACAATTCAAAGTGCTGGGTTTGAACTATAAAGCTGGCTTGGGTTCAGATTATTTGAAGTACAGTATCTCCCTTTATGAGCCCATTAGAATGTTAAGATCATCCGGACGGTCCTTTTCTCTAGCTCATCACCCTCTCAGGCATGTTTGGTGGGAACAAGGGAGAGGATCTTCTCAGTGGCTGTTCCCACACTCTAGAAAGAATAGGATAGCCCCATCCCTAATCTCCTATTGGCAGCAGGTAAAAACATTTTTTTGCCATTCAATTGATTTCAAATTGACAAGGGTAGGGCTTTTAAATGCTGTACAACTCAGATGTCAAGATCTGTATATAGTTTTTAATATATTTTAATATTTTTAATGTGCAATGTTTTTAACTTTTTAAATTAATTGTTTTTATACTTTATATTTAGATTTTAATGTTTTTTATTGTTTTGTTGGTAGCTGCCCTGAGTCCCTTTATTAGGAGGAAGATGGGATATAAATAAATAAAATAACAGGAACAATAAAAAAATACTCTGGAAAAGTCTAATGGACTATGGCTCTAGTCTGTTAACAATATTTGCATCCATCCAGGTGAATCGATTTTGAGAAGATAAATCATAGATGTGGTGGTTAAGCCCCAAATTAACACAAAATCCTTTAACTGGTAGCCAGATTGCTGAATATATCAATGATTTTGGAGGTTAGTCTCTTGTGGTTCCAGCTATGAGAGTGAAGAGAATTCTGTAAATCAGCATTACTGTTACTCCTGGGACAACTGTAAAAACATAATCTGGTTTTCTGAGGTACTTTTTTCTTCTCATTACAAATTCATTTAATTGTCTTGATGTCTAGTGTATGAAGGTGCTGAGTCTTTGTAATTATACTGGAAACCCCTTACTGAATACAAGGGAATGGTTATCTAAATTACTTATGCAGTAAGAATCGGAATATCTGGCTTTAAGACCACATATTTTGTGTGATAGTTCTATTAGTTCATCTATTTGCATGATTCACTGCACTTCTAATAAGGAAAGTTGATGGCTCATGATTTTCTATCAAACATTAATCACTATGTTGTGGCTGCATTAGTGTTGTGTAAAACAAGAACCTCCTAGGGAGCTTTTTGTAGATGTGAATGGGAGTGATATTGCACACACATTCACGTTGTACTGTAGTTAACAAAAGAGGGAAAAACAAGCAAGGCATTGTTTACATGTTGATCATTCTCTTTCGATGGCCTACTGAGATTATGGCTGCTCTTTGCACTAATCTTATGTTAGGAGCTGTCATATTCCATTAGCAAATTTAATCTTTGCTAATGTGATAGAAAGTTGCTAATACAATGAGACTCATTAACAACTTTTGCATCATGTTAGCAAAAACCAAATTTGCTAACAGAATGCAAAAATTCTAATAGAAGGAAGTCATAATTATGTAAATGCTTGATATTATTAAATAGACTCTATATCTCACCAGTACTCGTGCAAGATACTGAGCAGTCAATGACTTTCATTCTTCCCTAAATCTTGACTTTTAAGAGTTGAAGAACTGTATGATTTGTGTCAGAATGGCAGCTATACAATAACTAAACATTCTTATTTTATCTTTCACATTTGCAGGGGTCACTCTGTTGACAGCATTGTTAGCAAAATGCTACTGGATTTCCAGTGGCATTTTGGCAATTAATGCTTGGCTTTGGCTGTTGTGCTAATGATTGAGCGTGAGGGCCAAATTGTCATTCGGTGAATGAAAGTGTCATTCAGTGACTGGTTTGGCTAATGAAATCAAAAAGCCTGTATAATCTCTTGCATCAGAGAATCAATCCAAAATTATAGGGCTGGATTGAATACACAGAATTTGTAGGAATCTCAGGATTTCCAGGATATGTGGTCAAATCAGAATAAGTCTGCCCATGCCAATGAACTCATGTCACAGAAGACTGCAGTCTTCCATGCTCTCTTTCCCATTACACACAATACATTAGGGGCTCATTCCCACTTACATTTAAACCAGTTTGTGAGGTGACTTCACTCTGTGCCATCAAATCAGTTCCAAATGGTCCGGAGTTCTCACTATGAAAGCGGATCTTTTCATTACTCCCTTGTAGTCGCTTCTTTTTTTGGCATGACTGTCATTCCCACTAATTTGTGCCACTTAAAAATCCATGTCAATCATCTATGCATCACTGGTGATGCAAGGAAGGAGGGAGAAGGGAGAAAAGAGGTCTGGGAGAACCACCACCCCCAAAAAATGGAGGACTGTCCCCAAATCCAAGCCCAAAGTACTGCTAGGAATGTCAGTGCATGCCTCTTGGTTATGCTCAAAATGGAGGACCTTCCAGAGGGATATATATATATATATATATATATATAGAGAGAGAGAGAGAGAGAGAGAGAGGACATTCCCAAAACAAAAACCCCAAAATCACTCCTAGTACTGTTGATGCAGAGCTCCTCTAAGTTATGCTCAGAATAGGGGGGGGGCAGGTGGCGCCCTCCCAGGACTTAGTGGACATGAGGTTTTCAGGTCATGCCCTCTCAGAATCGAAGGACTTGGAGGACATGGGCAGGTGCTTGAGCTGGTGCCCCCATAGAAGACTCTTCCCTGGGATGCATGGATCCATGGGTGTCATGGAGGACTCTCCCATCCTCTGAGGCTGAGAGAGTGTAACTAGCCCAAGGTCACCCACTAGTTTATATAGCTGATCTGGGATTGAAACACTAATCTCCAGAGTCCCAGTCCAACATTCAAACCTCTGCATCACATTGCCTTGGAAGGATCACTCCCTCTTTTCAACCCAGCAGCCTGGGTTCTACTCAAAAGTAAAGGCTGGGAAGTTGAGGAGGAGGAGGAAAGAATCGCTCCCTCTTTTTCACTTCAGGAGCCTGGGCTCTACTCAAAACTAAAAGCTGGGAAACCAAGGAGAAGGAGATGGAAGGGAAGAATTGCTCCCTCTTTTTCCCCACCCAGCAGCCCTGAGTGAGTCAAGCATACTATTTCCCCTTTGAGCAGCCTGGCTTGGGATCTATATATTAAATAAATAATAAAATGACATGTGATCCATTGGTTTTGGAGCTACTTGCCTCACTGAGCTGCAGTCGGCCCCATCACCTGGCGTGCCACCCGAGTAATTGCAAGTAGTTGCAAAGACAATGGATCACATGTTTTGTCATTTTTTTTAAAATAAAAAGAAAATATATGATCATGCGGCCATAGGTCACACCACAAGCACAAAAGCATTGCTGGGGGGGGGGGAGATGGCTGATTTCCCAAAAACGGAGGAGAGATGGTAAACACCCCTCTGCCAACCCCCTCTGCCATTATCCCTCCCCTCCAGAATGATGCAATTAAGATCCCTCGTTTCCACTTGTTGAACACACTTCGGAATAAATTCTTTTCAAAAGAACCAGCAGAGAACTAGTGTCGAGGAAGAGTGGGGGTTTTTTGCATTTACCTCACTTCATCACAAATGAAGCTGATCTCAGTAGGATCAAAACCAGTTTCAAGTGGCAACGAGGTATATATAACCCAATCAGCAATTTGCTTTAAATCATAGTGGGAATGAATCCTAGCAATCTCAAAAATTCTCAGATTGGTTTTGGAGCTGTTAAAAATGTCATCCAAGCCACAATAACTCTGGATTTCAACAGAGCTTGGAAAATTATTTTTAAAAAGTAATTCATAGTGCAGTTTATTATGACTTACTGTGACATTGTGATTATATTGTAGGAAGATTTAAAATAACTTGTGAAGGTGTTCATTACTTTTTCATTATTTTTTTTAAAGCAGTCTGAATATGGCATGCCTAATTTTTTTTTTTTTAAACTGATTCCCCTAAAAAGGAGGGGAAATGAGGGGGGGAACAAGTACAGTACTGCTAATTACATAAGAAAATGTAGGAACAATGCCAGGTATTCTTTTTGGAGATAGAGGACTGTAATGGTGCCATATTACTTCCCAAAGTAATGTGTTACAGATTAACATCATTACTGGTAAAATATAACTAACATATTCTGGATTTCAGTGGGTAGAGCTCACAATACCGATGCCTGGAGGCAATATCACTTAATGATCTGACAGTAGACAACTGATAACCAGTAATATTTTACTCATGTATTTCAATAGGAGCTCATGTATTTCATTGGGATGATGGGTAGAAATTACATGTTTTTTCTTCCTCTACTTCTGAGGAATGTGCTAGCGCAGTGGTTCTTAGAGATTTTATCCCATGGCCCACTTTCCATCCACATGTGTATGTTTGTGTAGTGTGCATATTTTTGTTTGCCTCACAGATAGCACCCTGTTGATAGCATTTTTCTGTAACACACAGGCATCTTATGCCACATGCACCCTCCACCTTAACATTGAGCTCTGTGCTTTCTTGACTTCTCTCTCCACACCATGCAATAAACTGTCTCATGGTCATTAAGAGCCATCAAGGATGAAACCTATGGAGAAACTGAGCAGGAAGTGCATTTAAAAGCGGAGCTCGTGAGGGTTGGAGGAAGGCATAATGGTGGAACACGCAGTTGTAGTTAAAGGGCCTTTTCAGCAGCCTCATCTTCCTCCTTCCTTCTCTCCCTCTACCTGCTTTATGGTCACTAAGGGGTATGCACCTACTGTGCCAGTGATGGAATCTTTGGAGAAGCTAAGCAGGAAATGAATTTTTAAAAGAAAGGTAATTTTCACTATGTCTAAGTTTGTTTGTTTGTTTTTGTTTTGTTTTTGTTTGCTATGTCTAAGGTTGAAGGAAGGGATGCAGTGGCTTAGTATTTAAGGCACCAATTCTGACGATCAGAAAATCTGAAAATTGGCAGTTCGAAGCCTAAATGCCACATGATGGGGTGAACTCCCACCACTAGTCCTACCTTCTGTCAACCTAGCAGTTTGAAAGCATGTAAATGCAAGGAGATAAATAGGTACCGCTTCTGTGGGAAGGTAACAGTGTTCGGTGCAGTCATGCTGGCCACATGACCACTGGATTTGTCTTCGGACAACGCTGGCTCTTTGGCTTAGTAACAGAGATGAGCACCACCCCCTACAGTTGGTTACAACTAGGCATTCATGTCAAGGAACTACCTTTACCATTATCTTTTTAAGTTGAAGGAAGGTGTGATGGGGAAGAAATTGCTTTTGCCATGAGCAGTCAATCATTAGGGTTGCATGCACATACACTAGCACACGTTTTCCCTTCTTCACACATTTGTTGTACATGCAGGCTGACTTTTCTTCCATTCACTTCCTGAGCAACTATTGTGCATCTCACCCCCAGGGATCCCACTTCATACTTTGAGAGCCACTGTGTTAAATGAATATGAGTTAGAACTACAGAAACAACCTAGGTTTGTCTCTGTGTTGTGAACCTTTTGTGTTGTAACTAAGCCTGAAAGAAAGAGAGAGCTGAGTTAGATCTTTGCAAAACGTTCTGGGAGAGAGTATGTTCACCCTATGGACCTATTGGCACTGGCTGGAAGAACTTGGACTTTTCAGGATTTTTTGTTTCAGTTGTTTCAGATTGTACCTCCATATCCCTCCTCCCACTTCCAAACATTTCTTGAGATATCTCAGGCTTTCAAAGTGGCACTTTTTTCTCAGGACTTCAGATCCACATAGGTTTTTCTTTTTTCTATTCCCCTCTTCTTCTTCTTAGAGAGTTGTTCTTGATTTGTCTGTAGGCATAGAGGCATGGAGGGACAGCAAGGCGTAGTAGTTTGAGTGTTGGATTGTGACTCGGTTACCCACTCAGCCATGAAACTCACTGGGTGACCTTGGGCAAGTCACATGCTCTCAGCCTCAGGGGAAGAGAAGGGCAAACCTCCCCTAAACAAATCTTTCCAAGAAAACCCCTGATAGGCCTTAGGGGCATCATAGGTTGAAAATGCCTTGAAGGCACACTACATTAACATTTTCCTTGATCGTCATAGTCCCTCCCTCCCTCTAGTCCTTCCTCCTCTCCTGGTCATTTGTCACATCCAGGCTGCAGAATAAAGCTGCAGGCAATGCAAATGTAACAGAAAATGCTATCATGGGAAAGGCTGCCTCAGGAGCTAAAAGTTAAACAACAGAAACAGCCAGCTAGTAAACTGATCTATTTCCTTCTAGAAAATACAGTAGAGTCTCATTAATCTGACCTTCGCTGATCCGACGTTCTGGTTTATCTGACGTCGGACTGGTTGGTAGGCGTGGCTTTGAACCCTGACCATGCCCCCAGCACCAGGCCCCAAGCAAGGCGGCAGGTGCAGAGCACCAGGCCGCAGGCGCGGAGCACCAGGCTTCAGCAGCCCCGAGCACCACCCCCACCAGGCCGCAGGTGCGGAGGCGCCAGCAGCCCCAAGCACCACCCCACCAGGCTGCAGGCGCATAGCACCAGGCAGCAGCAGCCCCAAGTGCCACCCCCACCAGGCCCCAGGTGCGGAGGCGGCAGCGGTCCCGAGCGCCACCCCCACCAGGCCGCAGGCCCCAACCGCCCCGAGTGCCACCACCACCACCAGGCCACTAGTGATTGCTAGGCTTTTCCTATGACCTTCTGGATTATCCGACTTTTTCAACTATCCGACCTATGGGACCGCCAGTTTATGTCAGATAATCGAGGCTCTACTGTACAGTTAAAATAAACCAGTTCCAAGAGCTGGTTCATTTGTTTTTTATCTGATTCAACCCAGAACTGATTGAAAATATTATGGAATAAACCAAACATCATGTGGATTTCCAACCAAAAAAAAAAAAAGCACAGAGAGAGAGAGAGAAAGAACAAAAATCTGGGACTTTCTGGCCTCTTTAATCACCCCCTAAGTGATCTAAATTGTAAACTACTTTGATTGTTTTAACAAAAAGCGGGGTATAAATAAGTTTTATTATTTACTATTATTAATAAGTGCAAGCAGGGAATTGTTAAAGTGTTAATGCTATGAACTCATAATTTATGCTTAGACTATATGGAATTTATCCACCTACTGTGGAGACAACAGGCAGAGTAGAATCTTGCCACTAACCAATGGTAGTGAAGCCAGGAAAAGGTGAGGGCTGCTTACAGGAGTGAGTATATAAGAGGAAGGAGCAAGTTTGAAAGGTGTTGATGTTTAGTGTGCCCTGATGGTGAAGAGCCATTGAGGTTACGTTAGGCTGCTGGGAGGGCAATTAGAAAGGGGTTTAGGTACCCAAGAAAGAGACAAAGAGTGTCCTTAATTATATTGTTGTAGTGCCCTGAGAGAGACATAGTGTTTGGTGACTAGTGGAGTCACAGGTAACCAGAAAGGTTATAAGACACAAACGTTTAATAAAGGTTCTGTGAAACATAATCTGTAAGGGAATATATATAAAGCTAAAAGATATAAAGCTACAATTACAAATACAAACTAAAGAAACTGTTAAACTGTGTAACTAATAAAGTATTATACCCCATATCCATTGTGAACACCATCCATTAAAGAGATACTATATTCAGCCTGATCTGTAAATAAATGTATTGCTTTGTTTCAACAAGCAGAAGTCTGAAGTGATTTCAGAAACACATTAAAAGTGCTACCACACTGATAAAAGTCGTTTAGGTTTGGGACACATTAGATTATGGGCGTGTGGCTGTCAAAGAAAAAAATTTGAAACCCAGAGGGCTGGCATCTTGAGTGAAGAAGACACTTAAGAGAATCCTGAGTTCAAGTCTCACAGTGAAGAATTGGTGGGATAGGGCCCATCACCTTCACATAATTGGAGGCAGTGGTTTTAAACGGAACATGTATAAGAAATGGAAAATGGGGAAATCACCAAAGACGAATTCAGACAAATAGCGAGCACATGTAGGGAAAAAGTCAGAAAAGCTAAAGTGCAGAATGAACTCAGGCTTGCTAGAGAGATTAAGAACAATAAAAAGGGCTTTTTTGGATATGCAGCAAAAGGAAGAAGAAGGAAATGGTAGGGCCACTGCGTGGAGAAGATGGCAAAATGCTAACAGGGGACAGAGAAAAGGCAGAATTACTCAACACCTTCTTTGCCTCAGTGTTCTCAGAAAAGGCAAAGGGTGCTCAACCTGAGGAAAATGGATCAGAGGACAGAATAGGGGAAAATTCAGCACAGAATAAGTAAGGAGATATTACAGGAATACCTGGTTAATCTAAATGAATATAAGTCTCCAAGACCAGATGAACTACATCCAAGGGTATTAAAAGAACTGGCAAATGTAATATTGGAGCCATTGGCAATAATCTTTGAGAACTCCTGGAGAACAGGAGCAGTCCCAGCAGACTGGAGGCGGACAAATGTTGTCCCCATCTTCAAAAAGGGGGGAAAAAAGAGGATCCCAACAATTATCGTCCAGTTAGTCTGACATCAATACCAGGAAAGATTCTAGAGCAGATCATTAAACAGAGTCTGTGAACATCTAGATGGCAATTCCATAATCACAAAAACTCAACATGGGTTTCAGAGAAACAAGTCATGCCAGACAAATCTAATCTCTTTTTTTGATAAAATTACCAGCTTGGTAGATGAAGGGAATGCTGTGGATATAGTATATCTTGATTTCAGTAAGGCCTTTGACAAGGTTCCCCATGACATTGCAAACAAGCTTGTAAAATGTGGGCTAGACAAAGTAACCGTTACATGGATTTGTAACTGGTTGACTGGCCGAACTCGAAGGGTGCTTAATAATGGCTCCTTTTCATCCTGGAGAAAAGTGATCAGTGGGGTCCCACAGGGCTCTGGCCTGGGCCCAGTGCTATTCAACATCTTTATCAGTGACTTGGAGGACAGAACTGGGGGCATACTTATCAAGTTTGCAGATGACACCAAATTAGGAGGAATAGCTAATACTTCAGAGGACAGGATCAAAATTCAAAATGACCTGAATAGACTAGCTGGACCAAAGCTAACAAAATGAAAGGCGGAAAAATGAAATGCACAGATATAGGATGGGAGACATCTGGCTGAGAAAGGGATCTAGGAGCCCAAGTAGACCACAAGTTGAACATGAGTCAACAGTGCAATGTGGCGGCTAAAAAGGCTAATGCAATTTTAGATTGCATTAATAAAAGTATAGTGTCTAGATCAAAGGAAGTAATAGTGCCACTCTATTCTGCTTTGGTCAGGGCCCCACCTGGAATATTGTGTCCAGTTCTCAGCACCACAATTCAAAAAGGATGTTGAGAAACTGGAGCATGTCCAAAGGAGGGCGACTAAAATGGTGAAGAGTCTGGAAACCATGTCCTATGAGGAAAGACTAAGGGAGCTGGGGATGTTTAGCCTGGAGAAGAGAAGGTTAAGAGGTGATATGATAGCCCTGTTTAAATATTTAAAGGGATGTCATATTGAGGAGGGAGCAAGCTTATTTTCTTCTGCTCCAGAGTACAGGACCCGGAGCAATGGATGCAAGCTCCAGAAAAAGAGATTCCACCTCAACATTAGGAGGAACCTCCTGACAGTAGTAAGGGCTGTTCAACAGTGGAACACACTCCCTCAGAGTGTAGTGGAGTCTCCTTTCCTGGAGGTCTTTAAACAGAGGCTGGATGGCCATCTGTCAGGAATGCTTTGATTTTGAGTTCCTGCGTGGCAGGGAGTTGGACTGGATGGCCCTTGTGGTCTCTTCCAACTCTATGATTCTATGGTGGTACACATTAAAAAGGAGTGAAAGATTTTGAGAGATTTTGGCTGTGCCGTGTTGTCACCTTCACATAATTGGTGGCAGCTATGGAATAAAATGACCCATTGTGCTGCCATCAGGGAAAAGTTGTTGGGTGAGTGAGTCTTGTCACATCTACTTTTTAACAATCTGAATCCTAGGTAAACACAGGGTTCCTGAAACATTTCACCACTTGCAAGTAGAATACAGTAAGGTAACAATATTACCATCTCAAAGGCCCTGTAATCTTACTATATTTATTATATTTACTATTTCTTTTCTCATTCAAGATAGAAACCATAACTTTACAAGCACAAAAATTACTATAGATGAAATCATTTAGTTTGTGGATAACATTTTACAATTAAAACTGAATGTGAACAAGTTTAAATAGTCTGTTAATGATACCAGATGTGGGAAATAGTGGCCTTTATATAATTTGGATCAGACCTACCCTCTTCTTTAATTTGTCATCTGGAAGAGGAGAATTATAGCTGGAAAACCTAGAGATTCCTAGAGAAAAAATAGTTTTTTCAGAGATGGGTAAGTGAAACCGCAGGTAACAGTCCCATAGGTATAGGAGTCGTACTGTATATGTACACTACAAAAGTACTTTGATAATACTTTAATTGTCATGGCTCCATCTTACAATGTCATGGGAATGTAGATTGACATAATAGCTAGAATTCTATCTGCTAGTCAGCTTCAATGCTGCAGTTCAGGGGAGTGCGCCAAAGACCCCTAGCAGACAATTCTAGATACGTTACCAAACTATAGATCACAGGATTCCATAGGATGAAGCCATGACAGCCAAAGAGATATAAAACTGGGGTAATTGTGCTGTATACCCTGTGATTCATATCCATGCAGGTTTCAGTTTCACCATTTACTAGACCATCCTGAAAGATATCTTCAGATAAAATACATTTCTTTCCTTCCACATAAACCTGGTGATGTTAATTAGATCATGCAATTCAAATAAAATAAACATTCTACGTAAGACAGTATTGTATCTATCCAGTAGAAGAAATACTTCTAATTTACTTTAAATGGCCAGCTGAGATCACAGGTAATGCTATTTTTAAAGGATGCAAAGGTGAGTTGGGACACATGTGGAAGACACTTTGCTCATTAGGGAAGGGTGCTCTTAAAATATATACACACTTTCATATAATTAAGGTAATGGTCACAGTTTGCATGACAGAAAACAATATAATAATTTGATTGCTATGTGGGTCAGAAGATCAATTTTTCCTACAAGATGTATCCATATTAATGTGTTAGTTAACAGGTTAAACAGTACTTTTGAGTCTCATTGTTTTGATTCTTTTCCTACTGTACATCACCAGCAATATGGCTTCTGAAGGCTGCATGTGACAGGTTAGGCATTTTATCCTTTGAGTAAACAGTAATCGTGGTGTGAAGAAAGTGGGGCATTGGAGAATTTTTCCCATTCTTTGAGAACTCCACTCTTCCTTTTTAGTTTGCTCCAAGGGCTCTTTGGGGATACATATATTAAGCCCTTTAAATAGTTCATAATAAATCTGTGTCTCAGGCTGATTCTGACAGGTTTTTAAAGAGTCTTTTAAGAGAGAATCCTCAATCATTTGCTAATCCATGGGGTGATCTCCAGGCTTGGAGGAAGAAGGGGGAGGGAGGAAAACCAACATTGCAAGCTCCTGTGTAGTGAAAATGCAATGTCGAGAAAATCATAAATATGAGCAAAGAATGAAGGAACATGGTACTGTAGGAGATTTACAAAATGTGGTGTGCCAAAATGATTTTCTTCTCAATTAATCTGTTTTCAGGCATATATGTTGGGAAGTCTTGCTAGTGAAAAAAGGGGTAAGATAGATATAATAATTTATTGCATGGCACATTCCCTTATTGTGTTGTCTCAAGGTGTGCTATAAACCAGAGCTTCCCTGAAGGAAGGAATGCCAAGTATGTTAACTTCTATTAAAATGTTTGTATACATCAGAAAAGCTAAAAGGCATGGGCCATTCAAAATATTTGATAAACTTTGGCAAAATACTGGCATGGTAGGCTAATACAATAAGTCCTGCAGTAACGTGATAGTTGCATTCCTAAAAAAGAAAGAAAGAAAATCTGTGTCATAGTAATTTGTGCTGAAAAAATAACAGAACATACGGGAGAAATAAGGTTAGGTGCAGATCTTGAAAAGCATTAATCATATTTAACTTACCACAAATTTTATTTCACTGAAAATGAAATAAAATTGGCTAGATTTCTGGAGTTTCTCTGCTTGCATGCACATTTATTTGCTGTTGCTGCCACCGCCACGGCTGTCATCACTGGAAGGGCCAGCTCTTCTTTCTTGCAACTGAACAACTAAGATAGGGGGATGGGTTTGCCACTTAACAGATGACCTACAGAGAGGTGTCCATTCACCAATTTTGCATACTTGAGATGGAAATCATGCTATAGTCAATTAATAGTTCACGTTCTGTGAAAAGTGTGCCTCAGTTAATTAATCACTCTATTACCAATTCACATTGTAAAAACATGAGTTATAGCAGAACTTGCTGTATTAAAAAGCCTTTCCTGTGTAATGTGACAGTTACTGGTTGATATTTTTTCACTGTCTTGTGTGAAAATACCCAATAATAAAACAATCCAGTTTGAAAGAGTGGATTTGCCCTCTCCCCACAAAAAACTATATGACTGGATGTTTTCCAAGAAATGGCTACGTAACTGTGCTTATTGTGGCTGATCAAAGAAGAGCTGATCAAAATACAGTCTTTTGTGCTCTCATAATGCTCAAGCTTTTGCACAATACTCTGCATTACGGAGAAACAGGAACTGAATTTGTTTACCTGCTTATGAAGATACCCCATTGAGTCTCCCGTTCAAAAAGGGGGACAGAAGCCTGTGGATTTTGGGTTATATTATACATATACATACATAATAAGATCTCTTGGATATGGGGCCCAAATCTAAACAAATTCATGTATGTTTCGCATTGGAAGATTTTTCATTCTCTCCTCCTCCCCCCCCCAATAGATAGATAGGGAAATCCTGCATGCAAACTCCCCCCCCCCCCCCCCCCCCGCTCTCATTCAAACTAACTGTGTGACCTAGATCGCTCCCCCTTGGACTAACGATTCTCTCAAAGATTTCCAACTGAGCTGTTCCATCTTCCTGCTCCTCAACTTTCTTTGAAAACATATGTTGAGGATACAAGATTATCTCTTTTCTACGATGAACAATGATGTTCTGCACGAGGCTACGATTGAGCAGTACAATAGCCCCTTATGATACAGTAGTCTAAGCGAAGTAAAGCCATGTTGACCATTGTTAATCCTCGTAGTGCTGCTTTATGCTCGATTAAATCTAACAAACTAGCGGTGGTTGGTTTGTGTGTTTTTTTTGGAGGATCCAGTCCGTCGAATTATGTTTTAGCGCGAAATGCTATAGTTAGATCAAAAAAATGCCATCATGTATATCGGAGCAACGCTGTGCGCCTAATTTAGCATCAATAGGCAAAGACTCTAATACGTTTGTAGCTATAGTATCTGCATACCCCTACTGTGCGTAATACTGCCTCGCTTCTAATGGCGGTAGGCTGCTGGGATTGGTGCATTCAGTGTGACATCGCACAAGCATTGGGGCACAAACAACAACAAAATACATTAAAGACGGGCACGCAATCGAAATTCCTGCAGAGAGTTGTCTGTGCTATGCGTCTAGGGGGTGAGGAAGGAACAGACGAGCGTGAGACAAGGGAGGCAGGAACTTGCGTACCGGAAAGCACGCTAGAAGCCATACTTGTGGTAAAGTTATGGGCGCTACTAAGTTGCGAAGATCGGGGTTAACCGGTATGAACTGATAGCGAAATATCGAGGGGGAAAGGGCGGAAACAAGTGGTGGTCCGCGCGTGAGCAAGCGCGGAGCCGTGAGAGACACGCGTTAAATTACCCCACAGTATTGATCAAATACAGAGGCAGACGTGGAGGTATACTACGCGGCCGACCTACGGCCAGCCGAGATAGCGGAAGTCGAAAGTTGGTAAGTAACGAATCAAAAAGCGTAAAAAAATGTTGAAAAGATACGCGGGGGGGGGGGTAAGGGGAAAAATACAGAAGAGCAGGAGGGTGTGGGCACATCTGAGCTCATCAGGACAAAGGCAAAGCGGTCGGAATGACAGGCAGGGGACGGCAAAGGGCGAAACCAAGGAATACCAGCGGCCTGCGGGCAAGAACGACGGAGGAAATGCCCAGGGAGGACTCAGGAGTATCAACACAGAGGGGCAAATCTCGCAGAGAGGAGATATACTTAGCACAGCCAAGAGGCCCGAGCAGAGGGACGGTGCTGCAGGGTACACGTGCTTGTTAGTCAGAGCGCAACCACATAGTAGGCGAACACAGCCCGCCACATCGGAATGCGGCACTACAGTATGCGAGATTGAACAAAGGCCACGGACTGGAAGCGACGGCAAAACGGGGGACTAGGAGAGAGAACCTGAAGACGAGCACCGGATAAGACATAGGAGTGAGAGGAAGCTGGTCGACCATAGCGAGGGGCTCGCGGCAGACTGGCAACCCACGAGCGGGCAGCTGTTTGTCTGCGAAAAAAAACAGTATTGATGGCTCTCCCTCGGATCGCAGCCGCGGCATTGTGCAGCACACGGGAGTTTGTGCTGAAGTGTCGGACGCCACTGGGGAGAACAGGACACTAAGAGTCTTAGCCCGTGAGGTGGGTGTGCGCGATTTGGTGACCCTAGTTCGGATGCTCGTGACATATCGACGATAAGGAAGTCTTAGCAGACATTGGCTGGACAACTGTGATAGAGCAGCTTACTGCTTGGCGTTTGGCAGCAAGGGACCCAAGGAGGCTACAAATTTAAAAGAGAAGTTGGATAAAATATACATAATCATTAAAAAAAGCAATTAAACTACATAGTAAAAAAGAGAAATTAAAACAGTTTTAAATATATTTTAAAAATAGTAGGGTTTCTCTTCTGTCTTGATAGTCCATGGTTAATGTAGACCAGGTGAGATCATCTTTATTTACAGTATTTTATTCAGAAAAGCATTTTCTATTTTGAAGACCAGTTCAATTATCCTCTCATTTGGTACCTTGCAGCAGGCATTCCATCAGGCTTCCTAACTTTTCCATTTCAGCTGGCTGTTTTAAGACAGGGTGGGAAACAACCCAGGTTTAGGGCCGCAAAAGCGTGTGGACTGGGAGAAGCAACATTCCTCCTACGATAGCCCAATATTTTGTTTAAAAAGATATTGTTGCGAACTCCACCAGATTCCGAAATAGGGGCAGTTTGCCAATTTTGAAGGCCTGTGAAACAATGTGATCTGAAGTCATGTCTGGATGGAGAAATCACTGTCCTTGCCTAAATAGATCAGTTGTCTCCCCCATCCCCTTTCCCATTGGTGGTGAAATTGCTTCTGTGGGTCCTAGAGATCTTCCAGTGAGGGAAAGGTTTTTAAAATAGGGGATACTAGAAGAATTGGTAGAGATGTGACCCTTCCAAGTTTGGTAGGGAGCATATGCAGACACCAGACCTGTCATCCACCAATCTTAAAATCACCATACAAGGCAAAGATGCTGGTAACCGAGTAGAACGGTGGTTGCTAGATGTCCGTTAAAGGAGAGCCAATGAAGCTAATCTCTCAGAGGAGGCAATGAAATTCTTCGCTTCTCCAAAGAAAGGCTGAACTGATGTCTGAGAAGGGGGTGATATAGCATATGAACACACTTTCTCATCATGTTTTAAGAATGATATTTTTAAGTTAATGTCTGAGTATGCTCCCCACCTCCTTTTCATCATGTGTGTTGTTGTTGTTTGTTGTGTTGTTTTAACCTGATTTATAAAGCGCTGTAAATTACACAGCGCTGTACATACAATCTTTAAAATAATAAAATAAAATAATAATAATAATAATATATATCCCGCCCCTTTGAGGTCAATCGGGGCGGCTAACAGTAATAAAATACAATACATTATACATCAAAATTCCCTTCCCCCCTTAAAATTATTAAACCAATATAGTTAACACCAACAAATTAAACAACATTAACACATACACATACAAGACAGAAACAAACCAGAACAAAACAAAACAATAAAACAAACAAAACAAAACAATAAACTATGGTGGCCATTCCAGGGAGTATAAGAAGAGAGTTCTGAGGCCGGGGTTATCTATCCTGGAAAGGCCTGCCGGAAGAGATCCATCTGACAGCCTTTTTAAAGCTGTCTAAAGATGTCAATTGACGGATCTCATCCAGCAGGTCGATCCATAATCTGGGGACGACAACAGAAAAAGCCCTCTGGGAGGTAGCCGAAAGCCTAGATCTTTGAGGCTGCAGAAAATTCCTCCCAGGGACCAGAGTGTGGGGAGGATTATATGGGAGGAGGCAGTCCCTGAGATAGTTTGGCCCCAAACCATTTAGGGATTTAAAGGTGATAACCAACACCTTGTACTGGGCCCGAAAACCAATAGGCAGCCAATGGAGGGACTTGTAATACTGGAGTAATAGGTCCCTCCTAGATGTTCCTGACACACTCTGGCCGCCATGTTCTGCACTAATGCAGTTTTCCGAATCAAGCACAAGGGGAGCCCCATGTAGAGCGCATTAACAAAATCTAGACTTGAGGTTACCAGCGGTGTACAACAGTCTCAAGATCCCTACTTCCAGAAAAGGGCGCAGTTGGCGTATCAGCTAAAGCTGATAACAGGTGCTCTTGACTGTTGCATTTACCTGATTTGTCATCAGGAGCGACGAGTCAAGGAGCACCCCAGACTGCGAACACAGTCACTAGAGGAGAGTGTGACCCCATCCAGGACTGGAGGTTGCAACCCAATCTTAGTTTCAGGGCTGCTACCGTGAGCACCTCTGTCTTGTCCAGATTCAGTTTCAATCTGTTTTCCCTCATCCAGCCCATTACTGCTTGGAGACATTCACTGAGAGAGGATGCCATTAGAATTCAAGGCCGACGAACGAGACACGGAGAAATAGATCTGGGTGTCATCAGCGACTGATAACACCCAGCTCCATAACCAAATCTCACCCAGCGGCTTCATATAGATGTGAATAACATCGGGGACAGTATAGCACCTGTGGAACCCCACAGGTGAGCTCCCTTTTACTGGAGCAGCTGTCCCTGAGCAGCACCCTGGGGAAAATGTAATACAGTATTAACAAATCAAAACAAATTGGACGGTTCCCTGCCTCGGGCTTACAATCTAAAAAGACACGACACAAAGGGAGTGGTGGTGGGGAAGGGCCTCTCTAGTAGGATAAACATATAAAAACATAGCAATACAGGAAATGATTCAAAAAACAGACAACACAAGAACATCAAATAGCAAGTACAATTATGCAATGGCGGAACGCTTCTCTGAACAGGATGGTCTTCATATCCATTTTGAAGCTGGTAAAAATGATGGGCTCCTTGCTTGCGGGGGAAGAAGGTTCCAGGAGTGAGGGGCTGCGAGTGAAAAGGGGCGAATCCAAGATGGGGCAGAGGAAATCCTGGGCTGGGACAGCAGACCTTGACTACCAGAACGGAGAGCCCTAGTGGGAAGGTGAGGAGGTGTGTTGGATGTTTTTGTTTTTGCATTGTAAGTTTAAGGGTAGAGACTGTCTTGGTATTCATACTTGTAAGCCACTCTGACAGTCTTTTTGACTGAGAGTAGAGTAAAAATATTTCAGATACCTTTTTTAAAAAAATCTGATATAGATAGATGATAGACAGACAGACAGACAGACAGACACATACATATACAGTGGATAAAATATCCACAATAAAAAGGATAATGTGGGGAAAATGTAATACAGTATTAAAACAAATCCCAAGTAAAACCCAAGAAACAGACAAAATATATCCATCCCAGGGTGGAATGAATGGGTCTTTCTGATCCTTCTTACAAAATTCTCAGAAAATCCTCTGGCATTAGCGAAAAAGAAAAGAAAGAAAAGAATCTCTCAGCTCAAAAAGGTCCACCCTAAAAAATTATCTCATTACAACTCCTTGCATTAACCAGCACCCCTCCTTCCCTGCTTTACTTGGTTCATCAATTCACTGGCCCAAATGTGGATCTCTCCAGCTCTATGGATCATTTTCACTTCCAGTCTTAAAGTGATCCAGTGGTTTTTTTTTTTTTTTTTTTTTTTTTTTTTTACAGCTTAGTCTTGGGTAGAATTGGAAAGAACAATAAAAAATATCTAGAAAATGGCCAGAAAACTTGTTTTTCAAATGCTGGAAAACCCTGACAGGAAGAATTAAGGACTGATAAGAGTCGTTCCAGTTCTGTGTTCCAGTTCCAGTTCATCTCATTGTTTTGCATAGAAAACAGCATTTTCTGCAGAGAAAACAGATTTTCTGCATGGAAAATATTTACACACAGAAACATTATGAACAGAAAATGCTATTTTTTGTGCAGAATATGCTGTAATTGGAGATTTATTCTGTGTAAATTTCTCACATGGTTGATTTGCATAGAAAGCAACAGTCTCTGCAGACAAATTAATATTCCTGCATTAAAATATTATCTCTCCACACAGAAAATGCTGTTTTCTGTGCAAAATAACTGTATATGTACCATAAATTTTGTGCACAATAAGTCCCAAATTATGACTAGCCTTCAAACACTGCATGGTTTTTGAACACTTTGTCAAGAAGAAAATTGCTGAAATTACTCATAGATGCCTTCAAGAAGAAACGTATCTTACTCCTCTGTTGTGGCTAGTAAGGAGCCCCCTCATCACTGCCTCTGACATTGAATCAGGGCACCTGGCTGCACCCACATGGCCAGGAGCCCCATTTCAACATCAGATAGAGCGATAGGAGAGCTTCTCACTAGCTGCAATAGAGAAGTAAGGTAAGGGGTGCATGGCAGTAGTGGGTCCATGGCACAGGGATGGAAGGGTGTATAAACACCTGCCTGTCCCTGCGCTAGCCCAGGGAGCAATCCAGGTTGGGGCTCTGGCAAGAAAAGCATGGGCTCAGCCATGCTTTCCTGATATGTCTGCTCATCCCCTGGGTGGACTTTATTTCAGAGTAGACATATAGGTTGTCTAAATGCTGGTACTGATAAATTCCTAGCCTGTTGCCATGCATGTCTACTTATAATTTTTTCTAATTGTAAAAAAACCATTTGCTTTTTATGTTTCTAAGAGAGAGAGAGAGAGAGAGAGAGAGAGAGAGAGAGTGTGTAGATTTAGATATATAGATAACAATGGCGCGTTACAGACTGCCCATTTGGGGCGGCCTGTAGGCGCGCCTTTCCCCGCTGGATCGGGGCCTCAGCTGCCAGAACAGCAGCCTCTGAGGCCCCGCGGCCTGGAAAGGGGTATCCTTGGGGCTTCATGCCCCAAGGACACCCTTTCTCCTTTGCGTCACTGGCGCAGCCGTCTAAAGGCTGCACCAGCGACGCAAACCGCAGAAGGAGCTCCATTTCAGAGTTCCTTCATGTGCCGCGGAAAGGGCGCTCTATGTGCCCTTGTGCGGCACAAAGACGTCACGTCGGCGCCTCCCTGACGTCGTAATGGCGGCCCCCGTGTGGAATGGGCACCGCCATTTTGTACGTCCTGGTGATGTACTAGGGTTAGGTGCATGCATAAGGCACACACTTTCCCTAACCCCAGGACGTACTTTACACCCGTTTGTAACGGGCCAATATGAACTATTTGCTCGGCATTCTCATCACAGTTTAAAATTGCTGAGCTGTTTTTGTTCACAATTGACATTTTAAAAATGCTGCTATGGGAATTCCAGGACTGGAAATGTAAGCTTGAATGGTAATAGTTTTTGAACTATTTTTCATGCTTGAAGGATGGAAGATAGGGAGGGACCTAATTTCAAGCTTTAATTGTGCTACCCCCTATGATAGCATTATCACAATGGTTGCCATAAAAGCTTCACAGATGCTAAACAGTCAATTGTGCTCTTTTTTTCCTTTTATGTATTTAGAAATTCAAAACACATATATCACAGTGTATTAATTCTTGGTAAATGTTTATATCTCAATGGCAACCACTCTATGCATGTAGTATAACCTCTAGGTAAGATATACATGTATTTATCAAGTTACTAGCATAAATAATGCGTAATATACTCTTTCAAAAATAATACATTATGTTAACACAGTTCATGATAAGGTTTTGGGTTTTTTTAAAACAACAGACAAAGATAGAGGAGTCCAGCCAGTTACTTCCCCTGGTTAGGCTACACAGACAATTCATGTATATAAAATTGTGTATTAAAGTAAACTTACAAAAGCAAAGAGCAATCATTGCAAATGTAATTTTTTTTTCTTCCTCTTTGGGATTCTAATTTTAAAAGCATTAAAGAAGACAGCTGCTCATGCTGTGATATGCGCTAAACAGCCTGAAGGATGGAAAAAAATATATTTGTAGCTCATAATAACTATTGACCTTTCTGATATACAATGTTCTCCGTGTTAGCTATTCTGTTCTATCAACAGTGAAGATTGAACATGACTTCTTAATAGAAAACATGGGGTTTCAAGCTGCCTTCACAAAGGTGTTTATGTATTATTATTTTGTACTGTAGTACAAAGACTAAGTCCTGGTGCCCTTTGTCTGACACTATGTTGTTGGGGGAATGGGTCTCACTCTTATGGACTGCTTTACAAGAGGAATTGGCTCATAACCATTTTATAGTTGCGATAAAAGCATTGCAACACATGATCCTACATGGAGGTACAGGAAGTTGAATCCTAGAGTATCCCAGGAGCACAATGTATATTTTTCTCCAGAAACAGATCCTTCAAGTGGCTGTGTTTATAGGTGCTTTGCAGTAAGATTTAAAATGTTAGCTTTTTATTGTTGTGGAATTCATACTGTTTGTTCTTTGTAGTGCCATTGCCTCCTGCACAGTACTGTGTTTTGTTGGATGCCATGTACTTTCAAAGAGTAGCTTTATGATGCTCCATTTTTTTCCTCTTGAACTCCCTGTTGCTTAGGAGTTGTATGCAGAAACACCCACTGGTAGCAGCTTGACTTTGACACTGTGCATATTTCCCCAGAGTTGTATCTACCAAACGCTAGCTGTGAGCAGCATGAGGCAGTTTAAATACTCTTCACTTCCTCAGGGGAGAACCTCACCAAGAAGCAAACTCCTGCTTGGCATATGGAAATGTGGAATGGAAGCTCTTTTAGTATATCCTGTAAATCACAAGCAGAGTGGCAATGGTACACAGGATGCCAGGATTTTGTGTGTTTTAATGTGATCTTCTCCCACCCCCACCTGCTTTTATTCTGTTTTATGCCATTTTTAGTGGGCCAATAGTGGCAATCCTGAATTACAGTTATTTCTCCAGCTCTGCTGTAGTCAAGTATGCTAGTTAATGATTCACAAGACACTAAATAAAAGCTGTAAAAACCAGGGTACTGGGATGATGGTACCTTGATCCTGTTAGGACAAAAGTGTATTATGGTTTGGGTATATCTTTAGAACTGTGTTTCTAACCACATGCCTGAGCTATAAAGTGATCACAATTTATTGGAGTAATTCCAGAGAATGACGCTTCCCATATCCTTGTTCAGACATCTGCAAGTCTAAGACAAATAAACCAGGTTGGATCTTACTCCAAACATTTATTTGGTTGCTCAACCTGGGTTCCCTTGGGTAGGGACAACAATGGTGAAATCATTGAGAACTTTACCTACAAAGAATCAGTGACATAACCTATATAAAACACAGAGGTGAGAGTAGAAAGTATTCATACTTGAAACATGTTATTTTATCCCAGTGTTTTCTCAGAGGAACCAGAACTGAGATGAGGGAGAGGAAGTCCAGCACTAGCACAGGAAGTGAACATACTTTTGCTTTCTGCCATAAAGCGTGTGTATTACAATCATCTCAGATGTTGAACATATTTCTGCTTTCCATTTAACATTTGTGGTGTGTTAATTTCACAGGGTGTTCTCCAATTTCACTATTATTCAGAGTAATACACATGCTTTTTCCATCCACAGCTAAAAACATGTTTTAACTGTGTGTGTTTTATACACACAGTTCTGAGTCACTTTACTGAGCTGTATAGTGTTTACAAGTTTCCCATAATTAGGATCATTTCTGCTGCTGCTCTGCATACATTTCCTCTATTCGTTTTAGCAGAAATGGATGGATCAGTATAATTTCAATCGGTGTCAGTTTCTTTGTGATTTCATGTATAAGTCTGTTTTGTCCTGTTTATGCATTAGGATGTTATATTTTTGTTTTTAAAAAAAAATTTTTTTAAAAAAAATTATAGGTCTAGAAATTTTATTCAAAAAATTGACCCCAAAACCTAGGTCAACTTATCCACGGGTCAATGAAAATACTATACTTTAATTCTTATTAAAAAGAGAACCATCCCCTGGTGAAAGGCAAGAGTGTGAACACAAACAGTTATGCCTGCCATAATTTAGTAGGTTCCTTGGCATTGTTTTCCTTTGCTTCATCATTTAAATCCTTTATTGCATGTAGGAGGCGGCATCTTGCTCTTCGTCTTAAGTGGTTATGTAGTTACTTAGGTGATAAAAAATTTCAGCCAGGATCTTTTTTTTCAGACTTACAAGGAATACTACATCTAATAGTACAGCTTTGGGGTGGAACAGATGGGTAGGAAGGACGCCAGAGGCTGCTCCTGCTCAGAGTGCCCTGAGACCATGACAACCAAACCCCACAGCCCCGATGCCAGCCCATGCTGTGGACCATGGCAAGGAGCACAAAAGATCCACTCCTTCAGGGACCAGGTTTGAGCGATCCCGGCACGGCTTCTGTGCAGGTGGAGGCGTGTGTCATCTAAACACCACACCCCCAAGCCATGAGGAAGCCGACTTTTTAGACCCATCTATTTCAGGCCTTTGTTCCTATTTTATTTTATTTTTTGGAGAGAAGGGTTATTTCATGGGCTGTTATGTTTCTCAAACTTGTTTGTTTTTATTGTCGTGGTTATTGTTATGGGATGGATATGATTTCCATGGTTTGATTTATGCAATGAGTATTACTTCTCATGTGTGCAATAGTCTACAAAATGATTTAGTTGTATGCTGGATAAAAAATTCTGAATTCTGCAAAATTCTATAGGCATAGTTCTCATCCCACCTTCACTCAGATTACCAGATTTTTTTTAAAAAGTGGGGAGACCTTAAATTACTTGATTATAATTATCACTTAGAATCATCATCATCATCAGAATCATCATCATCATCATCATCATCATCATCAATGTGAGTCTTCTATTTTCTACCTTTTATAGCTCTGCAGCATCTTCCTGTCCTTTTTCTTGATCATTACATTGAGGAATAAAGATTTTATTTGTTTATTTCCTTATTTTATATTCCACATTTCACCTGGAACGGGAAATTTATTTTGATTACCATAGTAAAGAAGTGAAGAGCAGGAGCTAAGGAATTATTTCAGAGCTGCTAAACTAAAAAAATGTTAGCATATTTTATATAGAACTCCAGTTCCCACCAACCTTCCAGGCAAGCATTGTTGATGGGTTATCTGAATAGTAGTTCAAGGCACTTCCAGATGCCACGGGTTTCCCACTGGTGAATGGGCATTCAGTTATAATTAAACAGAGGCAGGGTAACTACTGGACAAGCAAACAAAGAGGGTAAATAACTAAATAGCAGCATTATTCACACAACGTGCTGAGGCTAATGTAGGAGTAAAACCATTTTAAAAAAATTAAAATTTTGTGGATTACATTCCCTCCAAAGTCATCTGTAGGAGAATGCATATCAGGAGTGGAAACATCTAGAACACTTGGTGGGGCTATTATCTTTTGGCTGTCTCTCTGACATGCTGTTTTTCTCCTTCTCTTTCTTGCTTGTTTGTTTCTCTCGTTTCTCTCGTTTCTCTTATCTACACTACACAGTTATAGCAGTTTACCACTTAAATGGCCAGGGCCTATGAAACCCTGGAATCTGTAGTTTGCCAAAGGACTTCTAATTCAGCAGTGTACTCCCCTGAACAACAGCTTTATAACGCTACAAAAACTTCACATATTGCATGAAACTGTATACAGTCGGTCCTTCTTATACACTGATTTTTTATACACGGATTTAAGCATACACGGTTTTAAAATGTTCCAAAAAAGTATAAATTTACCTTGATGTTCCATTTTTTATTAGGGACACCATTTTGCTATGTCATTATACTTAATGGGACTTGAGCATACACGGATTTTGTTATACACGGGGGATCTTGGAACCAAACCCCAGCGTATAACAAGGATCCACTGTATTCCAAGATTCTCAAAAGTAGAGCCTTGACAAAATGCTGACAAATTGCTATAATTCTTTTACCATGGATACACCTTCTCTTTGCTGATCTTTCCATACCCCCTCTCTCTTGGTCACTCTGGGCTTCAACAGACTGGCAATAAATGCTGGCATTGGGGCAGAGTGGGGGCATTGTGACACACACCATGCACCCTGACTCTGCACCCATGCCAGCATGATGCCACACCCACTTCATGGCGGGAGGCATCATGGCACTCCTTGACACAGCATGCACACACTGAAAATCCATGGCACAGTTGGCTATAGTGCCCTTTCCATGATGCAAAAATGAGCCCCTTTTTGCAGCTCCTTTTTGCACCACAGAAAGGCCAGATCAGGCCTGCAGAGTGCAACTGCCATGGCCCAATCCAGCAAGGAAAGGGGTGGCATCCTGCTACCCCTTAGGGGCTGTCTATACAGCCCCTCTGCTTCCAGTTTCTCAAGCCAGTAGAAATGATCAACCTTCTTTTCCCAATTAGGAAGAGTAGAGCTGGTTCTGTCCCCCATATTTGTTTGTTTTTTGTTTGTTTTCTGATTGTGTGAATGATCTCCTGTAACTGGGAAAATCTGTGTGGGGAAATCCAGTGAGCAAGTAGCTTTACAAACTGGAAAGTGAGTTGTATATTTTAAAATTGGAGAACTGGTTCTGTTTATTCTTTGCAGAGTGCATATCTTGATAAGTAATTTTTAGAAGAATAATATGTGGACCCATTGAAGTCAACCTGGACTAAACAGGAGTAGGATGATACAACTACACAGAAGAGGAAGTGCTTAGAGCAAGTTTACAGAGAGAAAACTGATGACACAGGTGCAAGAATGCAGAAGGAACTCTTTTTCATTACTGGAACTCATTACAGTCGCCTCTTCCCTTCCATGGACTTGCTGTCCATGCACTGGAGCATCCATGGATGGCTCTGGCTCATTCTCCCCAATGGTGGCTCATGCATGTGGCCATACCATAATTAAGGAGAGTGGGACTTGAGGTCCTATGGAGGAGTCCAGAATAGGGGGGTCCAGAACAGAACCGCCATGGATACAAAGAGAAGACTGTACTGACAGAAGAATGTAGAAGAATGTTTAACCCAAAGAGCCAAATATTTCCAGGGAAAAAAGCAATATGCGCTCTCAGGGGTGTCATTATCGAAGTGCAAGGGATTTATGCCGTAGCAGGTGAAACCCTGGGAGGGGGACACCACTGCTCCCCAAACATCTCCCTTTGTTTCCCAAAGACTCCTTGAATCTCCACTCAGCCAAGAAAACTCATTGGGCGACTTTGGTTAAATTGCACTTTCTCAGCCTTAGAAGGCAATGGTAAACCTCTGAGTAAATCTTGCCGAGAAAATGTTGGGATTGCCATGAGTCAGAACCAATTTGAAGGTACATACAGCAGCAACAACAAAACAATGAATTATGTCTCTCAAAAGCTAGTGAAGGTTTTGAATACTATCCTTTGAATAATGTTCCTCACCTTTCCAATAGCCTACTTTTATCACTATTCAGTTGCATCCTGAGCCACCAGTCCCTCAAACTGCACTGACTGTACAGGGTGGGTGTTGGGGACCCCTTTGAATTATTATTCCTTAAAAATTAAATCATTGAAAAGAGAGTGAGGGGCAACTTTACTATGTCCAACCCCATCACCACACACACACACCACAACCAATTTTAGGCCAAGAAGAGGCCCTTATTTACCCAGCAAGTGAATCGAGGCCGTTTCAGACTACATAATTATAGCATTATGGTTCCATTTTAAATACCATATCTGCAACTTATGGAGTCTAGGAGTTTGTAGACTCTCTAAACTATAAAATCCAAGATTCCATAGGATGAAGCCAAGGCAGTTAAAGTGGAATCACGGCCCTATTATTTAGTAGTGTGAAAGGGGCTCTGAATTTAGTTTCAGTTTACTTATTAATTTAAAGGTGTGTCCTGGACCTAAAACAGCAAAAATAACAAAATTGCCCTCACACCTCCTCTGGCGTGGGAGTGTGTTTTGAGCTTTTAAAAAAAAAAAAGAATTTACAAATGAATGAGGGGCTGAGGGCTCATGCATATTGAATTTTGGTAGTGGGCAAATTTATTTAGATGCAATCAATTAATTGGACAGTTAACAGAGATAATCATTGTTCAATTTAAAACATTTAATTGGTTCTGAGCTGTCAGTGAAGTAAGATGGCGGTGCTCAGGAAACATTTTCTGAAGAGCTGGTTTTGAGAAGAGCCTGAAAGGGAAATGTATAGCATTTTTGGGGAATTTATCTATGGTACAGTCAGTGCTGGATTTACTCACAAACAACAGAGTAGGACAACAGATGATGAGGGATCTCGAAATAATGTTTTTTACATAGATGTTTGCATGGTTGGTTTAAAAAAAACATAAAGGGGACATAAAAAACCAAACATTGGTGCGTTATAAATGGCCATTTAGTACGCGCTCTGTTCATCCTAGGGTTAGGAAGGGGCGTGCTAGGGTTAGGAAGGGTCTCACCTTCCTAACCGGCCCTGTTCTTAGGACGCGCGGAGCGTGTACTAAATGGCGGCCCCCTTCCACACAGGGGCAGCCATTTTGACGTCTCAGACACACAGCGTCCGTACGTGGCGCAGCGGAAGTGACGCCACGAGTGCGCACCTCGTGCCTCGCGGTGCCACTTCCGGGGGCCAAAAAGGAGCACCATTTCGGCACTCCTTTTTAGCTGCACCAGGAAGCCTCACGGTCTGGCCACTGGGGCTTCTCGGCATAGCTAATGACGGCGGCGGCCAGACCACAATGTTTCATTTGGACCTAGCATAGGGCCTCAAGACAACTTCTCTAGACAATGTTGTCTCTTTGAGACATACTATTTGTGTTTAAGACTGGCTTTGTGAGCACCACTGACCTCTCCTTTTTCTGTAATCCAAACAACATTCTGCAAATTGTGGGCTTGCTTGTTTCATTTTCACCTTTTCTCCCCTGCCCTTTTTGGTTGTTGTTCCTTTGTGAAATACTTGAAAAAGAAAAATGATACTTTCCACACATAGTTCAACTAGTGTCCTTTTAAAAAGTAACTTATTTGGTTCAGTTGTAGGTGTTGAGTTTGGTTAGGATATTGGCTGTGGTGTATCTGATGCCTTTGCCTCCCTCCTGACTTTTTCGTCTGTCTCCAGTTGTACTGCTGATTTGGAATCTTCCCATTCTCTGGCTGTCAGTGCTGTTTTCTGGTTTATTTTTATTTATTTTTTCAACTCTGTAGTGTAAACTACAACAGCATTCTGACATTTTGTCATCCTAGGCAATACAGTAACCATTTGGCTCATGGTACCAGTATTTAAGCCTGTCTCTGCTTCTCCACTGCTTTGGAGTTTTCCCATTCTCTTTCCCCATGGCTTTTTCCATTATGTAAATTTTTAAGCGTCTCTCTAAGTATTAGTGTTAGATCACCAAGCTAATATTCTATAACAATGCCAAGTTCTGATGTCTAGTACATCTTGTGTGAATCTTTCAGTTCTCTTTTGTTAGGGTTTTTAGAGTTCCTTCCCTTTGTCCTCATTTGTGAGCACCAATTAGAAGGGAAAGGTTCAGAATTCAGAATTATGAATACAGAATTCAGTCCCCAAATTTCTAATATTGTATTATGTTAAAACTGTAAAAACACAGTTTAGGCATCCAAAGAAAAGGAGCAGGCAAAATTACCAAGAGAATATGAACACAGCAAATATATGAGTCCTGAGTTTGAGTAATTTTTAATGTCTCACTTCCTGACATGCTAGAAATTTGGGGACTGGAGGAAAATTTCGTTGGGAGAGCAGAATTCCTATTTGGAGAGACAATGCTCTCATTTTGCCCACACCCAGAACTATATCCTGGATTAGACCTAACCACAGCTAACACCCCAGCCCACATCATTAGCATACATTCCAAATGAACAAAAATAGATCATTCACAAACCACACAATTGAATGGAGGGGGGAATCCCAGAAGAGAATGTAGCAGCATTTGGAAGGGGAAGAAACAAAAAGTGGTATTAAGTGAAAGAGAATTATCTAGCCCTGTTGACTGTCAAACCACAGCTTTAAATATATTATGCAAAAATATATATATCTGTGTTTAATTCATGGAGGATTAATATAGTAACAACAGTTCCGGATACTTAAATCAAACCTCCATATTCAAAGGCACTGTATCTGTGAATACTAGTAACTAGGAGAAAAGCAGTGTTATTCATTTCATATAATGGTTATAGGCTTCCAGGATGTATTTGGCTGGTCATTGTTGAAAACAAGGTGCTGGGCTAGGTAAACCTTTGGTCTGATCCAACAGAGCTCTTCTTATGTTGTTAATTAATGTGACTTCTGTGCATTTAATTAATTGCCATTAAGGCCATATTGCAGCATATTTTACTTCCTGCCTATGTTAGGTCATAATGTGCTGGACCATCACTGTTGTGTGTGTTAAGCTGATTCTAATATTTATTCAGTCAGCAGAAAGGACACATGCTGTGGTTTCTTAATGTACACTTTAAGCACCATACTAGGGAGTGCTGTATAATAATAGCAATAATTAATAGTCAGCCTCTTGCTGCTAGTACTGCTTATGACCCTTTTTGTGGTTTCAGGGTTCCAGTAACCTTGATCCTGATCATATATTTCCTTGCTTTGAAAGTTTCATTTCTTAGATGTTGCAAACATGATATTGCTGAATGAAACTGAAATGTTGAGGCCAGGTTTGTGGCATGGTATCTGATGGCTTCACGTTTGTTCAGGTCTCCAAGGACTAGCACCAATAAATGTGAAAGAGACAAACAGCAGATTGGCATACTTTTCCATTTCCACCAAGATGGAGGGAAAAATGCGCTAAATTAAGTCTAACCTTAAATGTATAATCTGTCCTTGGGAAGAAAAAAAGAGGGGGATATAGCATCTTCGAGCTCTCAGCATCCCTTACGAGAAAAAATTGGTTCTAAGGGTCTCTGATCTTGTGTTTTAGTAAAATAGAACTGCACGGCTGACTGACAGTTCTGATCTAAAGCATTTACGTTTAAGTTTTGATCTCTCTGCTTTTGATTAAAACTAATGAGCTCATTTAATTCAAAATGGGAATCTCTGATAAGAGAAATAAGGTTGATGTGATTGGATTAGAGGGGCAAATTAAACTCTTAGAGCAGAAGTTTGTGCTTATATAGTGTATTAAAAAGCTGTTGGCGTATTATGGCGTGTTAGATGATGAGAAAAATTTCATAGTAATTCATATTTAATCAGAAGAAATGAAAGTACTAAATATAACATGGCTGTGCTTTTCCCTCGAGTGATAAAGAGCTGTACATTTAAAATGACATGGAATTCATGCTCTCTAAAACAAAACAAAAAAAAATCTACAGTCTTAAGATAGACACTAAAGAAAGGGGCATTTTTGTTAGTGGATTAACAATCACAACAGAGTTGAAATGCCATAAGTATAAAATAAATCTGACTACATCAGAACAAGGTTTATTCACGTTACCATCAATATCATACGGCACTTTTAACAACAGGAACACTCTTGGCTAATAATGAGCAGTCCTCTTTCAAAGATGTTAGTAAAGCATTTCTTGTCAATTTAAACTCCTTAAAGAGAAATCTTTTTTATTGCCAATATGCTCTTGGAGGCTCGTTCCACAATTAATTATTTCAGGCAACAAAAGTGTGGTTGCATTTGATATGAAAATAAAAGCACTCAAGTATGTAGTCTCTCTACTCATTTTCAGGTGGATTAATGAGTGCTGCCATTATCTCTCTCTTGCTTCCAAACCATTTCCAACTCATATTTCACTGAAAGAGCACAGAGAGAAACAGACTGCAAATTGGTGTTAGAAGTTAGCACTATTATTATTTGAAGACTAGCCAAAGCTTTTTGACCAGCAGTCTTCTTCCAGGGCATTGAAGAAGGCCAAGACTTGTTGGGCAGGTTTCAAATAATAAGTGTTTTTTCTAGCACGAGCTTGAGCTCTTCCCCCCCCCCCCCGCTCTTTCTTGAATGTGTGTTGGATGTATATACTGCTTCTCCTCTCTACCTACAACTAAGTTTACTTTTTTAGTTATTTTCCCTATCACTATAGTGATAAATTTCATGCTGACCTAGGGATAAAGATTAAAAGTAGCTGTGGCTCACCATTATCTCAGCAGTAAGTACATGAGCAGCTTCCATGCCATTCATCATCTGGAGTGAGCACTGTTTCTGAAGGATATTGTGTTATGAAATACTTTTGTGATTAGCATAAACTGTTTTTAGTCGCCCAGCCATACCATAGTAGAGATTCAGCATAAGACATGAATGGGCTTCATTTAAGTGATTGAACCTTCTTTCCTCTGCATCTCCTCCATTGACATAAATAGATCTTGTGTTTCCAGATCCCTAAAGGACTGATACAACACGACAATTCACTTTCACATGACAAATAATCCAATGGAAGGTATACCCTAAACATTAAAACTGAGACATACACATTAGGCACAGAAAATTAGACATGTATTTGGGGTGTTGTCTGTGCTTGTAATCATGCTATTTTCAGATAAAATGAGGCATGTAGTTCAGAAGTCAGTCAAAATCTCAAAAGTTTTAAGAATGTTGGAACTACAAAAATATGTTAAGCAATAACCTATATCTTGCTTTATATGTAATGTTTCATGATAAGATGTGGCAAATTATGTATTATTGTTGTTATTGTTATTATTATTAATTCATAGCAGCCACAGAGAACACAATCTGAACTGGAGCTAGTGTACTGAAGATTGAATTGTTTCGTCCTTTCAGAGTTCATTTAAAAATCAGAAGTTATTTAGTTTCCTGTACATGTTGCCCTGTGGCAGATAGTTGCTTTCAGGAAGCAGTTTCTGGAAGGGAAGATAACTCTTCCTTTCCCCAGTCTTCTGCTGCCAATCCAATTCTCTTCTTCAGTTTTATTGGTGCAGGTGTAATTTCACAGTTGCAGTTAATGATAAAAAGCTGGGGGAGGGGTCTAGGTTCATGAACTGCCACTTTATAGCTAATGTTGACCTAAGCTAGTGCAATACTTTTTCCTATGTAAGAAGGGAAATTGACTTTGTAAAAATGAAATGATCTGCAAATTATTTTGTTATTTCTATTCTAGTGGAATCCACAAGCCCCAGTCTACTTACAACAGACAACAATCTAGAGCGTTCTTTTTTCATCCGGATGAAATCCACCCTGACTAAGCGAGGTGTACACATAAAATCTTCAGGATATAAGGTAAACTTTATTTTTGTCTTCTTTAAAAAGTTAGAATTTACTTTTCCTTTCAAAGAGGCATGTGGTGACTAAATATCTAGATTACTTAACCATATTTCTTACCACTGGAGGTCTGCTAAACTTGGTTAACACATACACAAAAACTCCACCACTTAAAAGCCTCCTTGACTAACTTGGACATTTAATCATTCAGATAAACAGAAATAATGGAGGGTACTCATACTTACTTGGGAGCAAGTTACACTGAACACAATGGGAATCATTTCTGAGTAAGCAGGCATACGATTTTACACATTGAGTCTCATTATCCAAAATGCTTAGGACCAGGCGTTTTGGATTGTGGATGTTGTTGATGTTGTTGTTGTTAATTTTGGAATGCTTATATATACACAATGAGATACCTTGGAGATGGGACCCAAGTCTAACCATGAAATTCATTTATGTTTCATACATACCTTATACAGATAGCCTGATGGTAATTTTGCACATAATATTTTAAAATAATGTTGTGCATATAACAAGGTTTCTATACACTGAACCATCAGAAAGCAAAGGTGCCATTATCTTAGCTACTCATATAGACAATTTTGGACTATGGAGTATTTTAGATTTTGGGATTCCAGGTACTCAACTCATAATGGAAAATCACCATTTGTTTGTCACTCCTATTTCTCTGGTCCATTGGAGCGAGATTTTGCATGTCAATGTAAATTTTTAAAGATTTCCTATATTTCCATCCTGCCCACAAAAATTATGGTATTTTTCTTTGATTAATTTATAATTAAAAACACTATAAGTAGAAGTGACTAAGGGAAATTGTGAGCTCACACTTGGTGGTAATAACAATATCCATTTTTTTCCAGATTAGCTAATGGCTACAAATAATCCTGGAATATACCCCTCTTAAAATGAATTTTAAAAGCTCATTGTTTGCTCCTAATCTTCCCAGAAAATTTGTAGCCCTCTGTTGCAATGATGGGCAGCTATTTTAAACATGTCCCGCTGTGCTGCCCATCGCTGCCACCACTGCTTCCATGTGATCAAAGGTGGCTGCCTCATTCTGATGCATGGCAGTGCCAGGCAGCATAGCAGGATGTCATATGAGCAGCCACCTGACATGATAACAGAGGGCCCCAGGTAATGGGGGTGTCAGAGTAGCTCCTTGAGTATCCTGGTCTCTGCAATCTCAACCCAAGAAAACAAATTAGGGTTGAGTAGAGAGGCATCCATGGTGCAGAAAAGGCCAGGTTTAAGTGAAGAGAAGTTCAGGACTTGGAGAGAAATCAGGACAGTAGTTCAGGATTTAGTGTAGAATCAGTGTATCTTGCTAAATCAACACCTTTGTAGGTTGGTTTACCAACATGTTTACTCATTGTTTTTGTTGCTTTCAAAACATTTCTAACTTATGGTGACCCTAAGGTGAGCCTATCAGGGTACTGTTGTTTATTTCAAGATCTGTTCAGCAGGGGTTTACCATTGCCATCCTCTAAGGCAAGGAGAGACTAGGGGGCAGTACAGACTGGCACTTTGTGCCAGCCTGACTGCATGCTAGAGCTGAACTAGGGCTGAGCGTTTACATGCTCAAAGCCCTAGTTCTGTTGCACATGCACCATTATGGGGTGCACCATAATGACATACAGGTGGTGCAGCATCCAAACAGCACTGGCTAGAAGGAGCATCATCATGGCGTGTGAGCGCCACTATGGAGCTCTTTTCAGGAAGCTGCTTGCAGCAGTTTCTTTTTGCTCCCAAGAGAGAGCAAACATTACGCTCATACCAAAAGAAGCTAAAGATAAATCAGAGATGTCAAATTACAGGCCCATTTCCCTCCTGAATGTGGACTATAAAATTCTAACATCAATTTTGGCTAATAGATTTAAAAACGTTCTAAAAGAATACATTAATTATGACCAAACGGGTTTCTTACCATCGCGATATCTGAAAGACAACATCAGGACAGCCTTAATTTCAAACAGACAGAGGAGCTTATCACTCAGCCTAAATAACCCGGCTTACCTCATCCAAATTGAAGCCTAAATTGGGAGGCAGCTGAGTCCTACCGCAACGATTTTGCCGCTGAAACCACCAGGTCAGTACAGCCCACTGCATCCCGGGTCCTAGGTGAGCTGCGGCAGCCATTTTTTCAAGTTGGAAAGCTCTTGGCTTCGAAATAAGGCTGCCGGAGCTCACCTGGGACCCAGGATGCAGCCGGGCTGTAGTCGCCCAGCAGCTTCGGTGGCAAAATCCTTGCGGTAGGACCCAGTTGCCTCCCGATTTAGGCTTCAGTTCGGATGAGGTAAACCGGGGTTATTTAGGCTGTGTGATAAGGTCCAAAATTACTTTATTGCCATGCTTCACAGTATCTTATGTGCATTGGCTATTGTATTCTCAAGAACACATTTCTGGCTTTCAGTTCAGGCTCTGATAGGATAAGAAAATGTCTTGGGTTTTTTGGCCATTGTGGAAGCATCCAGTCTAAGAAGACACTAAGGAGATTTTGTTTTAACCATTTGTCTCTTATGTAGAAGATCTAAATAGGTTGTTAATTACCGTGTCCAAAAGTTGGAAATAAGCTAGATCACATAGTGGTTATACACACAGTTTGTTTTTCTCTCAGTCAAAATATGAAGAATTCTTTTAGAAAGAATCTTTCAGCTGTAATGCTCAAAAGGAATCCCTCCTCCCCCCCCTCATAAAAACTTGGTCTTCATGTTTTTTAACAGCTAATTCTAATCATGGTGTATTGTGCTGAAAAGAAAGAAAATTGTTGATTTAATAAGCTGAATAAAAACTACAAATGCAAATGTTCAATCACAGGCAGCCAACCAAATATTCAGTTATGGAGACTGAAATGTGATTAATTTCTTCCCTATAAATCAATTTCCACTTACAGAAATAATTTTGAAATATGTGAGCTCATAAAATTGAAAAATGTTTAAAGTTCCAAAAAATGTTTTCACAAATGAACTATTATGCACTGAATTTAATTTTGTGTAGTACTGATCTTGTAGCATACTAAAACTAGATTGTACATCTCCATGGCATTTGTAGGGATGATTTTTACAGAATGATGTAATGACTAGTGTTCCAATTTATCACATTCCTAAACTTGCAAAAAGGACAAATGAGTTACTTTACTGGAGTGAACGAAAGGCCAGGTATGGTATTTCATGGTGAGTGGGATGTCATTGTAAGCTGGGGACAAGATCCAAAGACCGATCACTGAATATAATCAGAACTAAACTGCAAATAGCAATATACTTAAGGAGCATATGTTGCTGCTATTTTCTTCTTTATTTGCACAGATTTAATTTATAACAAGTATTTATAGCAAATACTTCATTCACTTTTGAAAAGAGAATGGTGACTTTGGCAAATGTACATATTATATAAACTCATATGCATAACTTTTTCACTACAGCTCCCAGTCAGTTAGCATGGTCAATGGCTTTTCCAAGCTTTCTCCATACCAAATGAGTTATTCAGAGATATAATTCATCTTGATGAACTGTCATGAATGATTTCATCCATAAACTGCCCTTGCTTTCCACCTGAACCAGAAATATGTCTTAAACACTCATCTGCTGCAATATATATATATATATATATATATATATGTGTGTGTGTGTGTGTGTGTGTGTGTGTGTATTATTTATATCCCAACACAAATGTATGGTTGTATCAAAGGGAATTTCAGCGTGTGTTAATTGTCATGGAATCAGAAACACCTGCTGAAATGCCAGCTTCTACACAATCGTTAAAAGTACTGTGCTGGCCAAATGGCTGTAATAAAGTTGTTGTTGTTGTTGTTATAAAAGTACAGACTCCAGTTTTCACTCCGGCAATTTATTTTATTTTATTTTATGAAGTCAGCATAATACACTAAATAAGCCTCTTCCAATAGTCCGCAACCAGTAAGGTTACTGTGGGATGGAACCACTTGTCCAGTTGGTTTAAGGCAGCTTCTTTTTTAATTGTCAACAGTGCTACTGAGTGACTTTAAGTCAGGGGTAGGCAACCTGCGGCCCGGATGCGGCCCGGCGAGGCCTTGGGACCGGCCCCAGCCTGGTCCTGCCGCCGATTGCCACCAGGGCCTCTGGCGTCTCGCGCGAGGGGCATGGTGGGGCAATTGTCTATAGAAGCCTCAGAAACATGCATTTATCTTAACATTTTTTAAAAAATCAGCAAATTTTTTCACATGTCCTCCATTTTTTATTTAAAAAGTGCCCTCCATTTGAAATTTTGTCCTACATTTGCCCCGGTTTATTTATTTATTTAATTTTTTTTAACACTTTCACATGACAATAATCCAATGGAAGGTATACTAAACATAAAACTGAGACATACACATTAGGCACAGAAAATTAGACATGTATTTGGGGTGTTGTCTGTGCTTGTAATCATGCTATTTCAGATAAAATGAGGCATGTAGTTCAGAAGCAGTCAAAACTCAAAAGTTTTAAGAAGGTTGGAACTACAAAAATATGTTAAGCAATAACCTATATCTTGCTTTATATGTAAGTTTCATGATAAGATGTGGCAAATATATTATTGTTGTTATTGTTATTATTAATCAAGCAGCCACAGAGAACACAATCTGAACTGGAGCTAGTGTACTGAAGATTGAATTGTTTCGTCCTTCAGAGTTCATTTAAAAATCAGAAGTTATTAGTTTCCTGTACATGTTGCCCTGTGGGCAGATAGTTGCTTTCAGGAAGCAGTTTCTGAAGGGAAGATAACTCTTCCTTTCCCCAGTCTCTGCTGCCAATCCAATTCTCTTCTCAGTTTATTGGTGCAGGTGTAATTTCACAGTTGCAGTTAATGATAAAAAGCGGGGGAGGGGTCTAGGTTCATGAACTGCCACTTTATAGCTAATGTTGACCTAAGCTAGTGCAATACTTTTTCCTATGTAAGAAGGGAAATGACTTTGTAAAATGAAATGATCTGCAAATTATTTTGTTATTTCTATTCTAGTGGAATCCCACAAGCCCCAGTCTACTTACAACAGACAACAATCTAGAGCGTTCTTTTTTCATCGGATGAAATCCACCCTGACTAAGCGAGGTGTACACATAAAATCTTCAGGATATAGGTAACTTATTTTTGTCTTCTTTAAAAAGTTAGAATTTACTTTTCCTTTCAAGAGGCATGGTGGTACTAAATATCTAGATTACTTAACCATATTTCTTACCACTGGAGGTCTGCTAACTTGGTTAACACATACACAAAAACTCCACCACTTAAAAGCCTCCTTGACTAACTGGACATTTAATCATTCAGATAAACAGAAATAATGGAGGGTACTCATACTTACTTGGGAGCAAGTTACACTGAACACAATGGAACATTTCTGAGTAAGCAGGCATAGATTTTACACATTGAGTCTCATTATCCAAAAGCTTAGGACCACCGTTTTGGATTGTGGATGTTGGTTGATGTTGTTGTTGTTAATTTTGGAATGCTTATATATACACAATGAGATACCTGGAGATGGGACCCAAGTTAACCATGAAATTCATTTATGTTTCATACATACCTTATACAGATAGCCTGATGGTAATTTTGCATATAATATTTAAAAATAATGTTGTGCATATAACAAGGTTTCATACACTGAACCATCAGAAAGCAAGGTCCATTATCTTAGCTACCAATAGACAATTTGGACTATGGAGTATTTTAGATTTTGGGATTCCAGGTACTCAACTCATAAGGAAAATCACCATTTGTTTGTCACTCCTATTTCTCTGGCCATTGGAGCGAGATTTGCATGTTCAATGTAAATTTTTAAAGATTTCCTATTTCCATCCTGCCCACAAAAATTATGGTATTTTTTTGATTAATTTATAATTAAAACACTATAAGTAGAAGTGACTAAGGGAAATGTGAGCTCACACGTGTGGTGAATAACAATATCCATTTTTTTCCAGATTAGCTAATGGCTACAAATAATCCTGGAATATACCCTCTTAAAATGAATTTTAAAAGCTCATTGTTTGCTCCTAATCTTCCAGAAAATTTGTAGCCCTCTGTTGCAAGATGGGCAGCTATTTTAAACATGTCCCGCTGTGCTGCCCTCGCTGCCACCACGCTTCCATGTGATCAAAGGTGGCTGCCTCATTCTGATGCATGGCAGTGCCAGGCAGCATAGCAGGATGTCATATGAGCAGCCACCTGACATGAACAGAGGGCCCAGGTAATGGGGTGTCAGAGTAGCTCCTTGAGTACCTGGTCTCTGCAATCTCAACCCAAGAAAACAAATAGGGTGTAGTAGAGAGGCATCCATGGTGCAGAAAAGGCCAGGTTAGTGAAGAGAAGTTCAGGACTTGGAGAGAAATCAGGACAGTAGTTCAGGATTTAGTGTAGAATCAGTGTATCTTGCAAATCAACACCTTTGTAGGTTGGTTTACCAACATGTTTACTCATTGTTTTTGTTGCTTCAAAACATTTCTAACTTATGGTGACCCTAAGGTGAGCTATCAGGTACTGTTGTTTATTTCAAGATCTGTTCAGCAGGGGTTTACCATTGCCATCCCTAAGGCAAGGAGAGACTAGGGGGCAGTACAGACTGGCACTTTGTGCCAGCCTGACTGCATGCTAGAGCTGAACTAGGGGAGCGTTACATGCTCAAAGCCCTAGTTCTGTTGCACATGCCCCATTATGGGGTGCACCATAATGACATACAGGTGGTGCAGCATCCAAACAGCACTGGCTAGAAGGAGCATCATCATGGCGTGTGAGCGCCACTAGGAGCTCTTTTCAGGAAGCTGCTTGCAGCAGTTTCTTTTTGCTCCAAGAGAGAGCAAACATTACGCTCATACCAAAGAAGCTAAAGATAAATCAGAGATGTCAAATTACAGCCCATTTCCTCCTGAATGTGGACTATAAAATTCTACATCAATTTTGGCTAATAGATTTAAAAACGTCTAAAAGAATACATTAATTATGACCAAACGGGTTCTTACCATCGCGATATCTGAAAGACAACATCAGGACAGCCTTAATTTCAAACAGACAGAGGAGCTTATCACTCAGCCTAAAACCCGGCTTACCTCATCCAAATTGAAGCCTAAATTGGGAGGCAGCTGAGTCCTACGCAACGATTTTGCCGCTGAAACCACAGGTCAGTACAGCCACTGCACCGGGTCCAGGTGAGCTGCGGCAGCCATTTTTTCAAGTTGGAAAGCTCTTGGCTTCGAAATAAGGCTGCCGGAGCTCACCTGGGACCCAGGATGCAGCCGGGCTGTAGTCGCCCAGCAGCTTCGGTGGCAAATCCTTCGCGGTAGGACCCAGTTGCCTCCCGATTTAGGCTTCAGTTCGGATGAGGTAAACCGGGGTTATTTAGGCTGTGTGATAAGGTCCAAAATTACTTTATTGCCATGCTTCACAGTATCTTAGTGCATTGGCTATTGTATTCTCAAGAACACATTTCGGCTTTCAGTTCAGGCTCTGATAGATAAGAAAAGTCTTGGGTTTTTTGGCCATGTGGAAGCATCCAGTCTAAGAAGACACTAAGAGATTTTGTTTTAACCATTGTTCTTATGTAGAAGATCTAAATAGGTTGTTATTACCGTGTCCAAAGTTGGAAATAAGCTAGATCACATAGTGGTTATACACCAGTTTGTTTTTCTCTCAGTCAAAATATGAAGATTCTTTTAGAAAGAATCTTTCAGCTGTAATGCTCAAAAGGAATCCCTCCTCCCCCCTCATAAAACTTGGTCTTCATGTTTTTAACAGCTAATCTAATCATGGTGTATTGTGCTGAAAAGAAAGAAAATGTTGATTTAATAAGCTGAATAAAAATACAAATGCAAATGTTCAATCACAGGCAGCCAACCAAATATTCAGTTAGGAGACTGAAATGTGATTAATTTCTTCCCTATAAATCAATTTCCACTTACAGAAATAATTTTGAAATATGTGAGCTCATAAAATTGAAAATGTTTAAAGTTCCAAAAAATGTTTTCACAAATGAACTATTATGCACTGAATTTAATTTGTGTAGTACTGATCTGTAGCTACTAAAACTAGATTGTACATCCATGGCATTTGTAGGGATGATTTTTACAGAATGATGTAATGACTAGTGTTCCAATTTATCCATTCCTAAACTTGCAAAAAGGACAAATGAGTTACTTTACTGGAGTGAACGAAAGGCCAGGTAGGTATTTCATGGTGAGTGGGATGTCATTGTAAGCTGGGGACAAGATCCAAAGACCGATCACTGAATATAATCAGAACTAAACTGCAAATAGCAATATACTTAAGGAGCATATGTGGCTGCTATTTTCTTCTTATTTGCACAGATTAATTTATAACAAGTATTTATAGCAAATACTTCATTCACTTTGAAAAGAGAATGGTGACTTTGGCAAATGTACATATTATAAACTCATATGCATAACTTTTCACTACAGCTCCCAGTCAGTTAGCATGTCAATGGCTTTCCAAGCTTTCTCCACCAAATGAGTTATTCAGAGATATAATTCATCTTGATGAACTGTCATGAATGATTTCATCCATAAACTGCCCTGCTTTCCACCGAACCAGAAATATGTCTTAAACACTCATCTGTGCTGCAATATATATATATATATATATGTGTGTGTTGTGTGTGTGTGTGTGTGTGTGTGATTATTTATATCCCAACACAATGTATGTTTGTATCAAAGGGAATTTCAGCGTGTGTTAATTGTCAGGAATCAAACACCTGCTGAAATGCCAGCTTCTACACAATCGTTAAAAGTACTGTGCTGGCAAATGGCTGTAATAAAGTTGTTGTTTTGTTGTTTATAAAAGTACGACTCCAGTTTTCACTCCGGCAATTATTTTATTTTATTTTATGAAGTCAGCATAATACACTAAATAAGCCTCTTCCAATAGTCCGCAACCAGTAAGTTACTGTGGGATGGAACCACTTGTCCAGTTGGTTTAAGGCAGCTTCTTTTTTAATGTCAACAGTGCTACTGAGTGACTTTAAGTCAGGGGTAGGCAACCTGCGGCCCGGATGCGGCCCGGCGAGGCCTTGGGACCGCCCCAGCCGGGTCCG
>NC_056522.1:333925824-333979332 GCF_019175285.1 Sceloporus undulatus
CTGGTCCTGCCGCCGATTGCCACCGGGGCCTCTGGCGTCTCGCGCGAAGGGCATGGTGGGGCAATTGTCTATAGAAGCCTCAGAAACATGCATTTATCTTAACATTTTTAAAAAAATCAGCAAATTTTTTCACATGTCCTCCATTTTTTATTTAAAAAGTGCCCTCCATTTGAAATTTTGTCCTACATTTGCCCCGGTTTATTTATTTATTTAATTTTTTAAAAACTTATTTAATTATTTATTTTTTGGCTTTGGCCCCCCAGTTGTCTGAGGGACAGCAACCCAGCCCCTGGCTCAAAAGGGTTGCCTACCCCTGCTTTAAGTAGAGGCAAGGTGGGGAAATTAAAATGGTAAACAAACAAGTCCTGCCGGGGGGGGGGGGATTAAAAGAAGGATTTTGGGACAGACCTTGGCTGGTGCATGATGACAATATTTTTTAATGTGAATATTTTTCTGTGCTCCTTTTATTTGTAACTTTCCCCTCATATCTTCCTCATAATAGAATCAGAGTTGGAAGGCTCCCCATAGGCTAGTGATGGTAAGCCTTTTAGAGGCTGAATGCCCAAACTAAAAGTTCTTACAGCACTGGGTGTTACCTGGTGTCGGGGGTGGGACTTCCACCCTCCAGGGGCAGGGCTTCATCCCCCACCTTCCCAGGCCTTCAGCTGCCTCTCCAGAGATAGTGTCCGGGATTGCTGCCAGCAATCTCTGACTTATGCTGATAACCAAGCCTGCAGCCAACACGTGTAGGCAAAACAAACCTTGTGGAGAAGCAGTCAAAGAGCAAGCTGAGGAAACAAGCCGATGTCGGGGTTGCAGAAAGTCAAGCGTGCCGAAAGACGAGCCGAAGTCAGGAAGCCATAAAGCAGCGTGGTCAAAACAGTCCGAGGTCACAATAGCCAAGAGATAACAAAGGTCCGGTCCGAGGTCAAGATAACAAGGTAGCAAGGTAACAAGATGTCAGGAGCTAGAGCGACAGCAATCACACCAAGGGCTCATGCAATAAACTCTAGCAACAAACTCAAGCCTCTCTCCCACTTAAATCAGGGAAACTCTCCCTCGAGCCACCTGAGGCTGGTTTGCTAATTGTCTTTCTGCAATCCTCCTGGATCTGCGCCTGCAAGCACTCTCAGCCCTTCTCTCTTGATAAGAAGGCACCTGCAGGCACGCCTCGTCTCCAGAGTCACCACTAGGCTGTGGAACCATAGGAGGCCTTTCCTCAGCACTAGGACCTGGTTGGACCTCCTGCTCTGGGGCTGGGGAAGCACAGCTGGGACCTGGCAGAGCAGAACTAACACCTGGCGTAGCCTCAATCAGCCCTTGCTCTGGAGGAGGCTCATCCTCCTCCTCATCCTCCGAGAGCTCATCTTGGCTGGCCATGACAGATAGCTAAAGGCCGGGGGTGGAGGAAAGAAGAGAAACAGGCATGCGCCTCTTTCTCCTCCTCTCCCCATGCTGTTTCAGGCAGTCAGCTGCCTCCAGAGAGGCAACTGGAGGCCGGGAAGGAGGAGGAACAGGCCCGCTGCATGCCAGGGGAAATGGCATCATGTATCATCTCTGGCACTCATGCCATAGATTTGCCATCATGGCCATAGGCCATCAAATCCAACCTCTCACTCAGTGCAGGAAATCCAGCTAGAGGATTCCCACTGGGTAGTTATCTAATCTTTCCTTGAAGACATCCAGAGAAAGAGACTCCATTACTTCTCTTGGTAATTGTTTCCATTGTTAAATAGCTCCTATTGTATTATTCAGTTGAAATCTACCCTCTTAAAAACCATTAGAACTGGTCCTACCAGCAGAAAACAAACTTATACCCTCATTTCATTTTTCTATCAAATTCTGTTTGGATGTTTTGGCCAAAAGAATTGGCATTGATTAAACATACAGCATTAAACACACACACACAAGCATAATTTGGTATTTGTAAGGTACCTATAATAAACTATGCACCAGACAATAATAAAATTAATAGGCTTGTGCCTGCAGGTTTACAATTTAAGCAAGCATGACAAAGTAGAGGTTGAAGGAGTGAGAGAGGAAAGTGAAGGGGCACTTATCAAGGTCTGGAGTTAAGATTGAGAAGGAGAAAGCCCACATATGAAATCAAAAAGGGATCCTTTCCGCCTGACATGCAAATGATTAATCTGAACATCCGTCAAGTAACAGCTATGTGAATGAAAACAGTCACAGCTCATCTTTCAAAATTTTCCACCAATTTATTGCTAGGACATCCAACAGTAATAAGTTGTTTGAGAAGAATCAAAATAAGCTGTAGCTAGCTGTAATTCAACATCTACAGTTAAAACCCAATGAGTTTCAAAATAAACAAATCTCATTTTATGTGGAAATAATTCAGACCAGCTTCAGTTTTTTGTGAGTTTTTTGTGAGCTTTTTGCAATTTTTTCTTTACACGAAACAATACTTTTTTTAACACATGCTGCTGTGGGGACAAAAATCTATTCATGACACGTTCCTAAAACATAGGGATAGGACTTAATTCCAGATCAAATATAGCATAATACTTTATGTTTATTTATGAATACTTATAAGCAAAGCAGGTTTTAGTTTGCTACTTTTCATAGGCACATGTTGATTCATGCAACAAATACTATATTTTTGTCCTGCCTTTTTGTAAGACCATCAAGCTGTTATACAGCAAATCAAAAATATGAAAAATATTATCATAAAAACAAAATATAACATTTAAAAAAAACTTTAAAATAACTATAATACTGAAGATTCTAGTTTTAAACAAATAATAAAAAGGATGCCCGCTCCCTTTTTCTAAAATTAGAATTATCAAATACTGTTACACCAGATAATGTTCAGTATCTGACTGTCTAAGTATTTTGGAGATCAGCACAATGTACTTTCATCCTTACGTCTGCAGGTAAGAATTGTTTACAAATAGGGCTTTGTTTTAATTCAGCTCCTATGAAAACAGTATTTCCAGAAGTATTTCATCATGATGTACTATAAAGGCTGGGGGTGGGAGAGAAAGTGGTGGACAACTTTCTTTTCCATGTACTGTAAAAAGAAAAAAAGAGCTGATGCACAATAAACAAACATGCATTATGGTTTGCCTTCAGTCACTTTATAGTCATAAGCATTCATAAATTCTGATACAGTTGTAAGAAGCTGACTTTGATGGCACAAAACTCACAGAAGAGCTTTAGATCACAGGAGTAACCAGAGATGAAGTTTATGTTGACAATTTATCAGCTCTTCTCTGTCAAGAAAAAAATGTTTTTAGTGTCTCTCTATTAGCAATTGCATACATATTATGAAACTGTGTTTGGAGAAAGAACGCCTGCCATCTGTCTTTTCTTCAGGGTGTTTTTTTTTTTTCTTTTACACTTTACCAAGCTAAAATTACTAATGTCTGCATTTCAAAACGAATAAAACATGTGATGTCCACTAGACAAACACTTAACCAAAAAGAGCCCAGGCTGAACAGTGATGTAAATCTCTCAAGCTGAAATTTTAGAAGCATAGAATGATTGATGCAATGCCTGTATGTATATTACTTGTGAGTGTTGTGCACATTTTTTCATTCCTCTTACTATCAACTAGAAAGCTGTTTCTCTCATTTCATTATTCCTGGAAAATTAATTAATTCATAGCTGAAGAAGTGTTAATAGGTTTCCTTAACAAGGATGATATGGGAAACGATGTGTTTCTGTTACATGAGAAACTTGCAAGAACTGGTGTGGAGAAAGGAGACGATGCATTTCATGTCTCTGCCTTGTTCGGGTATGCCAAGATTTTATCAATAATACTGTTTTTCTGCGCTGATACTCATTTCTAGGAAAACATACTGTGTGTAGCTGTCTGGATTACACCTCTCAAAATATGAATGTGATGCTGTTATTGAATTGGCAGAAACAATGCACACTACCATTGGAAAAGATTTTGGGAGGGGGGAGTGTCCCCAGGCTTTTCCATGTATAACTGTGCTTGTATGGCAAAGCATTTATTGTGCTATAAATTCCATCACTGATTTTGGCCAGTTCAGACTGATTCTGCAGTAACTGTAGTAATGAATCCTACAGGCAGAGCCAAAGGAGGAAGCAAGCCAATAAACTTTTGGCTGAATAAATACAAACTGTAGAGTTAATTTAGCCAGTTTGTATCAGATCTTGCAGCCAGTATCCTTCAAAACAAGACAATGTGTCCAACAGACTGTACAGTGCCAAAGCCTCAATTTCTCTTTTGAGTTTGGTAATCATCAGGTTAAAAAAAATCTCAATTTTTATTTTGCCTTTTTTAATTTACCTAAACCATACCTAGAGGGAGGGGGTAACCCAAATATAAATAGCCAAACACATCCACAACACAACACATCCACACTTAGCAATCAATTATCAATCAATTATCACGTTTGCTTAAATTCATATGAGTTCTTTTCAAAGATTGCCATTATTTTTCATGATGAAGGGCCTATGCCTTTAACAGTTAATAATGATGATGATAAAAACAACAACAATCTGACTTTTTCCCTTTCTTGTCTCTCTGAGTTACACCTAATACATGTCTGCCTGTCCTGCATATTTTATAAAGGGAGAAAAATTAAATGCCAGTGCCCAATCCTAATCCCACTGGATCAAGGTTCTTAGGGTTTTGTCTTCAGATGTGGACAAAAATGCATTTGAAATCTCCTGTACAGATTCACCAAAGGACAAGTTGGTGGATGCCAGTGTTTAACTATTAGCATGTACGTTGTCTATACATACCAGTCCGGTTAAATAACCAGGCAATAATTGGAGTGCATAGCATTTCAAGACTTGCACAGCATTCTTGAGTTTGCAGACAGGATGTACTGCCCCTCAGGGACTCATCTGCAGTTTTGTAAACCATGAATTCCTTCCTGTCTTAATGTTGTGTGAAAAACGAGAATGAGGTATTTCTTTTTTGAGACAAAGTCCCTGAAATGGCCTATATTAGCTGGGAAGATAACAAAGACATAAATTAGTGCCTAGGGAGCAATGGACAAATGTAGGTGAAGCTTAAGCTAATGGTAAATGGGGCCAGAACTTGCAGTTGGTGGAGCTATCAACTCTGGTATTCACCCACACCAACTCCTCTTGGAAATCTAATGCATGGGCAGTGGCACCACTAGGGAAGTCTAGGGGTGCAACCCTCACCAATTGACACCCCAGAAGAAGGGTGACACCTGATCAGACCTCCTTCCACTGTGTTCCTCCCAGCTTGCCGCAGCAGTGAAGTGGTGACCTCCACCACTGCAGCAAAGGAAGCAAGCTGTGCTACCTTCTCTTGGCTTCCTGTGGTGGCAGAGTCTTTCTCTACTGGCACAGCAAAGGAAAGGGGTGAGACTAGGGGTGGTGATGCCACTGTGTATGGGACATGGCAAAAGACAAAGGAGACTACCACACACAACTAAAGTTTCAAGCTGCTGCCATAAACATGAGTTAGAGGTGCTGATTGGGGTATGTTCATTGGGATGGGAAGCCACCACCACCCCGCAAAAAAGGCTGAAACATACCATATATACTTGACCATAAATCGACCTCATGTATAAGGCAAGTTCAGGTTTTTGGGCCAAAATTATGGACTTTGCCATTACCCGTGGATAAATCAAAGGTAAAACTTGGAGGCTCCTTCAGTGTGTGTATATGTGCGTATAGCAAGAGAGACTGTAATTGAGGCTGTTTGTTTCAACTTTGGTTTCAAGCCAGCGAGGGTGGGAGAGGGTCTCTGTTTAAAATCAATTAATCACTCAGGACTCTTTCTGCTTTGCGCAAGAGCAAAAGAAACTATCTTCCCACCGCATGCGGAAATCTGAAAGAGCTGCTATCACATTACCATTCTGACCCGTAAATAAGTCAACCTGGGGTTTTGGGGTCAATTTTTGGGCATAAATTTTTAGATTTATAGACAAGTATATATGGTAATAAAGCACACTTAACAATTAAATTAGTTTCTCTTCTGTTGCACTTCTAAATTTTCTAATTCCTATAGTACAAACATGAATGATAGTTCTAAAATCACACTAGGCAGGAGGAAAAGAGACTGATATCATCTCAAGGCCACCTTACTCTACACCCATAATGCAGACAGAGCAAAGAGTGAGACTCAGTGGGAGCAGCAGTGCCTACATACCCCAATGAGAAATAAGATTTTTTGTTCCAGCACCATTAAAAAAATACAAAATCCTTCACTTTTTAAAATAAAAATAGTAAGAAAATCTCTGCAGTTATAATCTCAATAAATCTTACAAAGAACATCTCTTGTTGTTGAGTGTGGATAGATAGATAGATAGATAGATAGATAGATAGATAGATAGATAGATAGATAGATAAATGTTGTGTGTGTTTGTGTAGAGAGAGGGGGGGAGGGAGAGAGAGAGAGCACTGCCATAAGGCATTTACACTTTTGAAGCTACAATCCACCCATGAGCAAGGGCACATGAGCGCACATATAATTTGGGAGTAGAATAAGTGCCATTGAATAGAGTAGGTCTTCTGAGCTGTCAGGTAGAGAATTGCTCTACAAATTGCACAGATATACCAAATTACACAATTTTATATCTGTTGTTGTTGTTGTTTTGTTTTGTTTTCTTGTTTTGTTTTCTTGTGGCAACTCTAAGGTGAATCTATTGTAGGGTTTTCTTGACATGTTTCTTCAGAGGGTGTTCGCCATTGCCATCCTCTGAGGTTGAAAGTATGTGACTTGTCCAAGATTATCCAATGGGTTTCTATAGCCAAGCTGGGATTCAAACCCTGATTACAAGGGCCAACTCTCAAACCACTGGCTCTCACATCTTCTGTTGTTAAACCAGTAAAATATGTTTTAGTGGATATGAAATTGCATGTGTATTTATTACAGCTTATCTCAAAATAAATATCTTCCTCAGAAATAGAACCCACATTGAGGAAGACTTCAAAATTTAAAGAAATTTCACTTCTTGCTTGCCCAGCCCCTTCTATGAAATCAAAAAAGGATCCTTTTTGCCTGACATGCAAATGATTAATCTGAACATCAGTCAAGTAACAGCTATGTGAATTAAAGCAGTCTCAATTCATCTTTCAAAATTTCCCCCCAGTTTATTGCTAGGACATCCAATAGTAATAAATTGCTGCAGAAACATCAAAAGCTGTATGTAGCTGTAATATAACATCTACAGTTAAAACTCAACACGTTTCAAGATTTTTTTTAAAAAAAATCATTTTATACCCAAATAAGACTAGGGGGTTTTGTTTTCATTTTGCAATTTTGATTTTAATTTTGATTTCATAGAGGTAGGTCAGCAAAAGACTCTCATTTCAAACTCCGAAGAGGTGCTCTATAGATCTTCCTGAAGGCTGCTTTGGAATAAAGTAACTTCCTATAAAAGCATGCCCTATCCAAATGTCTTTTAATTTTTATAGAAAGAACTATACTCCAGAGACACTACTTCACCTTCTAGATTTTTTCCATTTTTCCTTTTTCTTTTTGACTGTACTGTCTTTGTTTTAAAATATTTATATATAATCCCACAGCAAATTCCAGATTCAGTTAAAAATAACCTTTAAAAATCTTTCAATTTTCAAGTCTATCCCATAATATTAGATCCCAAAGGGTGATCCCAGCTTTGACCTTTGGTGAGATGAAGCTGCCACAGGACTCTTCAGAGGACTGAGTCCTACCTACTTCTTTCTCTCATCCCTAACCCCCGCCCTAAACCACCTCAATGCTGGAGGCTGTATACTTCAATCTCAAAATGTTTCACAGAACACAAATATATTTTTATTTTATACCTACTTCAGGGAACCATGTTTTCACTCATAATACTTGGACATGGATAAATTACAATGGCTCTGTTCAAATGATGCATTAGGCCTTGACCTTATGCGAATGAGAGTCAAAGTTCAGTGTCTTCCTTACTCTTCTCCTCACATGCTATGTCTGTGTTGGTTGTTAGAAACTCACTGGACAAAGTATAGTTTTAACAAGCTATAGTATTCCTGGAAATGAAAACTAGAAAACACATGCATCTGGGCAAGTGTACACGTTAAATGGCAAACAGCAGTTTCCTAACAAACAAAGAAGGAGAAGGCTTTCATGGCTGGCACCCATAGTTTTTTTGTGGATTTTTTGGGCTATGTGGCCATGTTCTAGAAGAGTTTATTCCTGATGTTTCGCCAGCATCTGTGGCTGGCATCTTCAGAGAATCTTCTATGAACCCACAAAAAACTATAAACAAAGAAGGGTTAAAAGAAGTCATAGTGCACATGGGGAGAGAGTATGAGATGCTTTTTCACCTGATGCTTGTTCATAATACCAAACATTGTTGTTGTTCTTGTTGTTAATTGCTGTAAAATCAATTTTAACTTATAGCAACTCTATTACTGAGAGACCTCCAAGTCGCCCTGCCCTCCACTCAGGGCTTGCAGACTCAAGTACATGGCTTCCTTGATTGAGTCTACCCATCTGTAACGTGTTCTTCCTTTTTTCCTACTGTCCTCCACTTTATATTAGTGAGTCATGTCTTCTTATGATATGGCCAAAGTAGAACAAACAGCCTCAGTTAAGTCATCTTGGCCTCTAAGGAGAGTTCAGGCCTTGGAGCTTATCACACGGGGCTCAGGGAACGCAAATGGTGCGGAACGGAAGGGAGTGGGAAGCGAACGGAACAGGGAAATCACCCATATTACCACATGGGAGAATGCCACTGATGCCTCCAGAAGTCCCCAATCCATTCCCCATCCATCCCACAGGAGATGATTTTCAAGGACAATGGGGAATGGATTGGGGACTTCCGAAAGCATCACCAGCATTCCACCGTACAGTAATATGGGTGATTTCCCCATTCCGTTCCCTTCCCGCTCCCTTCTGTTCCACGCCATTCGCATTCCCCAAGACCCGTGCTATAAGCTCCCTTGTTTGCTCTAGGACCCATTTATTTTTATTTTTAGGAGCCCACAGTATCTTCAGAACTATTCTCCAGCACTAAGTGTTACCTGGCAGTCATTGTTCAAATATGGTTCATGCCCTACCTCCTGGGAATCTCCAGTGATCAAACAGTAGTAACATGCTTTGTATTTTCAATAATTTAGATAGTAAAGTTTAGTCAACAACAATAAACCTTAACACTGGGAAACTGAATATTGTCCTGAAACATCATCACTGTATTTCACTTACAATGTGATTAATTTGAGAACAAACTTCTGGTAACCTGTTCCTGAATAAAACATATTTTAGGTGGCATGTTAGTAAAAGAAAATTAATCTCTCTGTACTAAAATTGCCAGCTTTAGAATTAATTACCCTGAACACAACAATCAATTAATAAACGTTAAGCAAACAAGGGAAAGTTGGTCAATTAAAAATGATTAAATTGATTCCCACTGCAGATAAAACAGGAGACTATCATAATTTGTCACTGAAGACCCAAGAGCCTGAACTTTGCACTGTTCCTCTATCTCTGATATTTAAAACTGACTGGTTTTATTGTGATTATTTAAGAAACCATAGAGTACCAACTATTAGAAGCTGCCAGTTACAGCAGTAGAAAGTAAATTATATGGGACAGGATACTTGATGGGTGAATTCTGATGCCCTTTTCTATATTGGCACCAGCTCTGCGTATATCATTATGTAGAAGGGAATAGAATTACAGAGACAGCCCTCAGCTGTCATTTACACATACTAACTATACTGCATAATACCCCTGTGCTCTTACAAAATATATATGAGAAATAGGAATCCTTTTGCTCTCCAGAAGCTTTTGTGTTAGTCCAACTCAGCCAGTGATATGGCATTGGCCAAAATATCTGGAGACCAAAATGTCTGTAGTATTGTACTTTAATTCTTATTTGTATAAAAAGGAACCATTCCCTTGTGAAAAGCAAGAGAGTAATCTGTCCTGGAAGCACTGACTTCCCTCTATTCTCTTATCAATCCAGCTTTAAATATGAGCACAAACAGTGATGTCTCCTGGAATTTTGTAAGTTCTTTGGCATTGTTTTCCTTTGCTTCATCCTTTACATCCTTTGTTACAAAGCCCTAAATTTTACCCTCAACTTATCCACGAATCATATCAAAATCCATAATTATGGCTCCAAACCCTGCCCTTGACTTATGAATGAGGTCAACTTGTAGTCGAGTGTATACGGTACTCATTTTAGCGCCCTCGGAAGGATGCAAACCTGAGTCAAGCTTGAGCCCTTTTGCCGGTTTTGAATTCACAACCTTATTGTTTTGAGTGAGTGACTGCAGTACAGGTATTTAACCACTGCGCCACCAGGGCTCCTAATCCTCAATATAAATTTTATTTAAAAGGGGGAATCAAAACACACACACACATACACACAACTCACACTAGAGAAAGAAAGGTTAGATTGTGATACTACACCTGAAGAATTGCAACTTCTGTTGCTGAGGGTCCTGGGGGAATGAAGGACTCAAAAACTCCCAGCGAGGATTGGGGAGCCATCGAAGAGCATGGCCAAACAAACCGGCAGCATTTCTACAGCCTGAAAGGCCAGGCTGGTATTATTCCTGCCTGCAGTTTGGGATATGTGCTGTTTCCTTCTCAGAAAACAAAAGATAAAGTCCTGTATACTTTCAATTCCCTTTAATAACAAGAGCGTTCTGACATGACACCAGTACTAGTGCAGAAAAAACTATAGTGCTAGTTAAAACTACTGGATTGGAGTGACAAGCATCTGTGTAAGAAAACAAGTATGTATGCTATTGCAAGAGAAGGTACACTTCATTTTCCTTTCTCTTTGTGTGTGGGAAATGCATCAATATCCTTTTTAAAAATACAGCTGTAGCTTACTGTGTGGAGAATCAACTGAAGTAATAGGACAGTTGAGAAGAACAACATCAAATAAACCATTTGAAACTGTTTTTTGTGCTACTTGCCATGATAGAGATAGAGATAGTACTTCTGAGGAATACTTACTATTGGCTATCTTTCTGCGAAACAAGTTTGTAAACCTTGCATAGTCACACACAGAAATTCTGACATGGATTAATTTTACTTCCTCCTGTCGGTAAGATTTTGAAGTCTGGAGCCTTACCATGTTATGTACTAGGTTTGTGTTTGTGTGTGTGTGTGTTTAGATATAACAAAATTAGCATTTTCACATCTTATGTGCCTCGCCACAAGCATTCCCTCATCTGCAAGGTTTGCAAGGTGTTTCCAAGAAATGAATTGTGCGCAATCCATAATGTACATTTTTAAATGCAAAGTGTTAAAAGGTGAATAATCATACACACACACATACACACACACACACACACACAATTTAGGGCTTGTCTACACTTGGGCAGATTGGACTCTTCTCATCTGTTCTATCACACCATCACCCTAGATCCAACCTGCACCCAGTTTTCTCAGTGAATGTTGCTATGGTCTGCCACTGCTGTCAGCTCTTATTGCCACTGCCTTTCCTTTGTTAGCTCCCAGTGCCATGACAGATCGCTGCATGGTAGGTGCTGTCTTTTACTGATGTCTGGGCCAATTCTCTACCCGAAACAACGTGTACAACATTTCCCATTTGTGAGATGCCCCACATCTCATGCTGATTTCAGAGCTGCCACTATCAGTGGCACCTTGCCAGTGAGAAAGACCTTTTTAAACCTCTTTCTGGGCAGCAAAGTGGTCCAGACATTGGTAAATGGCATTGCTTGCCAGGTTGTGGTCTGTCCTGGCTCTGGGAGCTGATGGAGGAAAGGCAGCAGTGGGAGTTGACAGAAGAAAATGATGATGCCTGACAGGCAGTGCCTGCCCCCCACCCCATATGAATCCATTGTTCAGACTACAGGAAATACTGGAGTGTCCAGCAAACTTCAGAGCAAAATTTAAAATAAATAATAATAAATAAAATTTTTATTTATATGCCGCCCTTCCTCCGATCAGGGCGGCTCACAACATAATTAAAATACAAACAATTCCAATAAAAACATATTTAAAAACAAACCAACAGTAAAGCCCCAAAGCCCAACCTCTTGGCCACGAAAGAGAGGAGGGAGGCCCACAGGATATTTACTCGGGGAATGCCTGTTGGAATAGGAAGGTTTTGAGGTCCTTCCTAAATTGGGCCAGGGTGGTGGACGAGCGGAGCTCTGTGGGCAGCGCATTCCAAAGGGCTGGGGCAGCTATGGAGAACGACCTCCGAGTGGTGGAGGCCAACCTAGCCCCAGGCACCTTCAGTAGCTGCTGCCCAGACGTTCTGAGAGTGCGAGGTGGAATGTACGGGGAGAGGCGGTCCTTCAGGTATCCTGGGCCCAAGCCATTTAGGGCTTTATAGGTAATTACCAACACCTTATATTGAGCTCGGAAGCGAATGGGCAGCCAATGAAGATCTTTTAAAACTGGTGTTATATGGCTGGTCCTGGACGCACCAGTGACCAGCCGGGCTGCCATATTTTGCACCATTTGCAGCTTCCGAGTTTGGTATAAGGGTTGCCCCATGTAGAGTACGTTGCAGAAATCCAGTCTCGAAGTTACCAGAGCATGTACAACAGTTTCTAGGTCCCTCTGGGCCAGATATGGGCGCAGCTGGCGAATCAGCCGAAGCTGATAACAAGTGCTCTTGACCGTCGCATTCACCTGAGCAGTCAGGTGAAGCGACGAGTCAAGAAGCACCCCCAGACTGCGCACGGAGTCCTTCACAGGGAGCGTGACCCCGTTCAGGACAGGTGGAACCACCGCCATTCCTGGACCAGGGGAACCTATCACTAGTACCTCCGTTTTCTCTGGATTCAATTTGAGTCGGTTTTCCCTCATCCAGCCCATTACTGACTCCAGACAGGCCACGAGAGGAGAGACGCCATCCCCAGACACTGCATCAGTCGGAGACATAGAGAAAATAATTTGGGTGTCATCAGCGTACTGATAACCCCGCGCCCCATGTCTCCGGATGATCTCTCCCAGCGGTTTCATGTAAATGTTAAATAGCATGGGAGACAGAATGGCCCCTTGAGGGACCCCAGTTTTAAGGGGCCTCTCATCAGAGCACACGTCTCCCAGCTGCACCGTCTGGGACCTCCCCGAGAGGTAGGAACGGAACCACTGGAGCGCAGTGCCCCCGATTCCCACCTCTGCGAGGCGCCCCAGAAGGATACCATGGTCTATGGTATCGAAAGCCGCTGAGATGTCCAAGAGCACCAACAGGGACACGCTTCCCCTGTCGATGCTCAGACGGAGATCATCGACCAAGGCGACCATGGCCGTCTCAACCCCGTAACCCGCCCGGAAGCCAGTTTGAAATGGGTCCAGATAATCCGTTTCATCCAAGACCGCCTGAAGCTGGATCGCAACCGCCCTCTCGATCACCTTTCCCAAAAATGGTAGCAGCGAAACAGGCCGATAATTATTATGTACCAGGGGGTCAAGGGAGGGCTTTTTTAGGATCGGTCTTACTATGGCCAATTTAAGATCCGATGGAAATAGCCCATCCCTTAAAGATGTATTAATTATCCGGCGTAACAAAGATGTTACCGCCGGCCCCCCCTGGGCCGCTAACCACGAGGGACAGGGATCAAGAGAGCAGGTCGTTTTCCGAACACTTCCGAGGATCTTGTCCACATCCTCGGTACTCACCAACTCAAACTGATCCAGTTTAACATAGTCCACGGAGGCTCTGGACACTTCTACCCTAGGTTCTGCTAAAGTGTCAGCGTTCAGACCTTCGCTTATACGAGAGGTTTTATCCACAAAAAAGTCGTTAAACAAGTCACAGCAGGCCTTAGAAGGTTCAAGGATCTGGTTCAGGGCGGGAGGGAGCTGAGTTAGCTCCCTGACCACCCTGAACAACTCTGCCGGACGCGACTCAGCGGACGCAATACGAGCACCATAGAACGAATTCTTTGTTGCTCGTATTGCCTCTCCGTAGTCCTCTAACAGTTGGTCTAGGAGAGCCTTGTCGTCTAAGCAAAGGTGTTTCCGCCAACGGTATTCTAGCCGTCGCAGAACCCGCTTCCTCGCCCGGAGATCTTCCGTATACCAGGGCTTACGTTTGGAAGCAGGCCTGAGAGGGCGCTTGGGAGCGATCCTGTGTATAGCCCTGGAAAGGCCGGTATTCCAGATACCGGTGAGGGCATCAACAGAGTCGCCGTCATTTCCAACCGTGAGCCCCTCTAAGGCTTCTCGGAACCTCTCAGGTTCCATCAGCCTTCGAGGGTGGACCATCCTAAACTGGTCCACCACCCCCGGGGGGGATCTGGGTAGAGGCCTTGATTTTCACCTCTACCAGGAAATGATCCGTCCATGACAGGGGGGAAACATTAACTATTTCCACCCACGGATTCTCCGCATCCGAACAGAAGACCAAATCGAGAGTATTACCCACACAATGCGTGGGACCCTGTATCAGCTGGGACAGGCCCATGGCCGCCATGGTCTCCATGAATTCCCGAACCGCACCGGATGGAACATGGCTGGCCGTGAGGGAGATGTTAAAGTCACCCAGGACAAGAAGCCTGGGCGTCTCCAACATCAGCTCAGCAACCAGCTGTGTCAGCTCGTTAAGGGAGTCTGCTAATGCACGGGGTGGCCGATACACTAACAGAATCCCTAGACTGTCCCTAGCCTTTAGGGTCAGGTAAATACACTCGATATAGGAGGTCTGTCGGATGTGGTTCCTGGTGAGGGACACGGTGTTCCTATGTACCAAGGCCACACACACACCCCCCGCCCACCTAACCTGCGCTGGTCCTTCACCGAGAACCCAGCAGGCAGGGCCTGAGCCCACACAGCATCCCCTTCAGGCCCCAGCCAGGTCTCGGTAATGCAAGCCAGGTCGCACTTCGAGTCCTCCAGTAGATCCTGGAGGATGTGGGTCTTATTGTTAACCGACCTGGCATTGCACAGGAGCAGCGGCAGGGTTTGTGGCACGGTTGGAGTGACCCTCAGGTCCTTCAGGCTGGGAGGGGGACAGGAAGGCGAGATAGATATGATGCATCGATCACGCCTTCCCCTGGAACGCAAGTCCCTTCTCCCACCGCCATACCTCCCCCTGCCCCACACAACCTCGATCGGAGCTCCGCCCGCCGAGGTGTTATCCCCGGCCCAGGCATCCCCCGCATCCCTATCCTCCCCCCACCCCTCTATGGCCAAATTCAATTTAAGGCATTATACTCCAATTGTACTGCTGATAGACCTGTGTGTCCTGTGTTCTGATTGTGCCAGATTTGGGGAGATTCAGATTTTTTCCCCTTGTGTAGTCAGTCCTTTGGTCATTTTTTTTCCACCTCATATATGCATCTGTATACATCTCTGTATGCATGTGCAAAATTCCACTTTGTCCTGAAGATGATTATGTTAGTTTAGCAAAGGTTTGCATTGTAGCAGATAAAGCAAGGACCTTTCCATAAAGTTTATTTTCATTTTAAAAGATTTGTCAAAAACCTGGCAGAAGAAACTGTTGTTGTGAGCCTGCAAATGTCAAGGTAGATGATTGCTTCATTAGAACCTCACAAACTCCAAGAGCCAAAGGCTTTCAAGTTTCTTGAAATGGTATTAGGGAAAATAACCTCAAGGCATTAATTTTTTTAATGGGATTTCAAACACTTCCTCTGTAAAATAAACTATGGCCTCTTCCAGATCAGTCTAAAGAATCATAAGTTTTCATGATGTAGCTCTCCGAGTTTTGCAAGTTTTACTGGTTGGTATCACTTCTGTGTCCAGTGATTCCATTCTTTTCAGGGGACTATTTTGTAGCAGTTCTTGAATCTGCAGTGGGACTCTTCCAAATGTTTTATAGAAAAAACAAACCACTTTTGGTTTGAATGGCATGTTTTCTCCTCTCTACACCTACAAATTATTAGAAAGTAATCCAGGATGACAGAAGTATTTTTGGATTGATTAAAAAAATACCAGAAGTACAGGAGCAAATGCAGCCTCTACAGACCAATTTGCCCCATTTGGAGTAGCCCTCTGATTTGCTTGAAGGCCTGAAAGCTTGTAAGAGCAATGTGTCTCAGCAAAGATGTAAAAATTGGCCCTTCGCTTGGATTTTTGGTCATGGCTACAAACTATGCTTAATTAGCATGGCACAGCTTAGAGCAGGAATGGGTAACTATGGCTATTCACAACTTGTTGGACTGTCCCAGTCCATCAGGCATGGTCAGCATAGCAAACAATGGGGGATGCTATAGTTGCCCACCCCAACTTAGAGATAGATAATTGAATTCTGTGTTGTGTAGCTCTTCCCATTCTTTGTAGTGTGGAGCATAAGAACCCCCTGGTCCATTTTCTGTTGTTTGCTGAAATGGCAGTGGTTCTTAAGGGTAATTTAAGCTGGAGATGATATAGGTTGAATGTGCAGCCCAAAAAGCATGTGGTCTACCATTGACTAGAACAATTTCCTCCTGAGTTGTATTTATATTTCTGTAGCTTCAGCAAAAGGAAAAAAAATATCCTTGGAGAGCTTTATTGAAATTAACATTTTGATGTCCAAGCATTTCTTGTTGTGAATTAACATAAGACATACCACAAATACAAAGGACTCAAAGGTTTAGGCTTAGGCCCTGTGAGGACATCTTAATAACTGATATGCAGATAACAGGCAGATTAGAACCTTGGCAACAGCCAGTGGAGGCAAAGCCAAGAAAAGATGGGTGTTTTAGATACCCAAAATAGAAACAAGGAGTGTCCTTAATGAAATTATGATAGTGTCCTATGGGAGAGATAGTGCTTGGTGACTAGTGGAGTCACAGTTAACCAGAAGGGTTGAATAATACAAAAGATTAAAAAAGGTTCTGCGAGATTTAGGAGATTATCAAACTGGAGTTGGTCACTCTCCTGTCCTTCTCCTGGCTGCACAAAAGAGTTTCAGAGACATCACGCTTATTCTGTCATTCAAGTGGAATTGTATTAACATGAACTCCCATTAATACAAAATGCCAAGACAATTCCACTTTAGTGATGGGATGGTAGGATAAGCACAACATCGTCGGAAAGCCTTTTGTGTGGTCACGGTCAGTCGTGCTTTCCAGGTGGGACAATGTCCAGATAAGCATGGCATCATGTGAAAGTCCTTCCTGCAATCCCATGGGAAGGGAGAGACAAAGACAGGAAAAGGTTAGGACATCCCCTGTATGATAATCTCCTTAGTCTATAAGAGAACATATATAAAATTATAAGGAAACAATTACAAGGACAAGTTAAAGAAACTGTTAAATCATGTAACTAATAAAGTATTTATACACCGTATCCATTGTGAACACCATCCATTAAGAGAGAAACTGTATTCAGCCTGACTTGTAAATAAATGTATTACTTTGTTTCAATAAGCAGTTGTCTGAAGTGATTTCAGAAACATACTAAAAAGGCTACTAACATTGAGCAAAAGTCTTTCAGGTTTGGGACACATTAGAGTAGTGGTTCCCAAACTGTGCTCTTTACGAGATTTTGGACTTCAGCTCCCAGACTATTGGCCAACATGGCTGAGGCTTCTGGGAGCTGAAGTCCAAAATCTCTTAAAGGGCACAGTTTGGGGACCACTGCACTAGATAGTGGGTGTGTGGCTGCCCAAGTATAGTTGGTGCCAAGCTGAGAGGAATTTGAAACCCAGAGTGCTGGCATCTAAGGAGAGTTATAGTGCCGGAGACACTTAAGAGAGTCCCAAGTTTGAGTCCTAAAGTGAAGAATTAGTGAGATAACAGCCATCACCTTCACAAATTGGTGGCAGCGGTGGAATAAAAAAAGACTCATTGTGCTGCCATATGAGAGAAGTAGTTGGGTGGGTGAGGCTCATCTTCATAATTGAAAGGGATGACACACATTAAAAAGGAGCAAAAGGTTCTGAGAGATTTTGGCAATGCCACGTTGTCACTGTCACACATGACGTTAGACCTATAAATTCATGCTTGAAAAGTTTTTTAAAATGTCAGAAATCAGATATCCAAGCACAAATCTCTTCATCTTGAATCTTTTGGCAAATGGCTGGTGCTCTCATATCAAGGGATTCTTCTTCCAGTTTAAATCAGTCTGTTCTAAATTGAACTCAGGCCTGTCTTGTCTAATGCATTGTTGTCTTGTTTTTAAAGTCTCTGATACACAATTGTCAAGAAATCTTGTAAAGTTCACTCAGAGTAGTCATGAGTACAGTAAGTGCTTTGCCAAAGGCAACTGTAGTTGATTTATGTACGGTATTATATATCAAAAATATTATTGAGAAATTCTCTCACATTGATCATTCTGATTTCTTCTTCATAACTTTACTATCAAATGTTGACTCACTATGAAGAGAACTGTGTAGTTTTTTAAACCATGACTAGCAACCGTGGATCCTTTTGTTATATAGGCATCAGCTTATATTAAACTGAGAGACTTGGGGTTTAGATTTTTTTTTCTTATTTGTTGCTATATTTGAGTTCCTAGTGTCAGTTTGTATTTGGCCGCCTGAGTATATATTAAAGTGTTTCTCCTTCTGTGTTGTTCTCACAAAGAGCTTTTGAAAAAGTCTGCACTAGAACAGTTGTTTTGCCAACTACACTTAAGAAAAAAATAGAATAATTTTTAAACATCCATTTTAGATTCACATTGTAATTTGTTCACTTCAGGTGTAGCCTGTTGCTTGATCTCTTTTTAAAGAATTGCTGATCTGGAATTGGTTGTTTGCATGTTTTACAGTCTAATAAATAAAATGATTGGTAGCAGATTTGTGCTTTGGATTGTCAAATACAAAAGGTGTTCTGTGGTATTTTAAAATAGCAAACAGCACAGAAGACTACCAGCAAACACTGAAAGAAGAATTTTAAGAAATCTGATTTGATTTGTGGCTGTGATGGTGCAGAAAAATTATTGCTCTGGTCTCAAATATAGTGAGTGATATAATAAACAAAATGGTATGAGTTATGATTCTGTGGCAATACCTATCCCATTAGGTTGTCATAAATCCAGGTTTTGCTATGTGGGTTCAACTCCTGTAACACAAATTTTGTATCTTTGTTTATTTGCAGTGAGATTGCTTTGCTTTGTTTTGCTTATTATAAATTTGATTTATAAGAAATAGGAAAGGAAACACACATTTCAAAATGGATCCATCTTACTGCTGGTTCCCATTCCTCAAAGGTAAACTGAGAACCGGGACTTGTTAAAGGAGAATTTGGGCCTGCAAACTGTCCTTAAATGTATAGATTCATCTTGTGTTCACCACAAACACCAGTGGAAAATGTTCTACTGTGTGGATAAATAACATTACTCCAACATTTATATGTATGTCTTAAAGTCATCTGTTGACTTATGGCAATGCCATGAATTTCGTAGGGTTATCTTAGGCAAAGAACATTCAGAGATCATTTTGCCAGTTCCTTATTTTGAAATATGACCTACACTGCCTGGTATTTGTTGGTGGTCCCCCATCTGCATACTAACCAGGGCTAACCTGGCTTAGCTTCCAAGATCAGACAGAATTTGATGCCAAAAGCAAAATGGGCATTCTGTAAAATACTTGGATTTGTGAATGTTGGTACAACTTTTTCTCCATGGCAGACAGGGTAATTTCTAATGGCTGGGCAAATCAGGAAGCCTAACTTACAGGCCTTCTTGGGATAATTGTGGGGCATTTGAAATGATAGCATATAACCATCCACAAATGTTGGTGGGGGGGGGGGGGCAAAACCTGGGCACCCACCAGAGAGCACTTTACCAATGACTTCCTGAAGCAAGCTTTCTGGAATTACCTGACTCCTATGTCAGTATTGGCCAGCCTAATTTGTAGACGTGTCTAGAGTGCCAGCATGGTATGGCTTGAGCATTCAGATGTGACTGAGACCAGGGTTCAAATCCCCACTCAGCCATGAAAACCCATTGGGTGACCTTGGGCAAGTTACACATTCTCAGCCCTCAGAAAACCCTATGATAGATTCACCTTAAGGTGGAAATGACTTGAAAGCACACCACTACAACAACAAATGTTGCCTTTGTCAACCTGCCATCATGGTGCAGAAGTGAAGGGCCAAGTAACGGAGCCAGGTTGGGGCAACTGTGAGCCAGGATATTCTGGGCTGTGCCAAGAGTATCCTGGTCATTGCAGACAAGGCCTGTCTCACATTCCTCAGCAGTTTCATCTATGTCTTCACACTATCTCTATATTTGGTGCTTTTCCATAGGAAAGCATTGTCCTTATTTTACCTTTGTGGAAAATACTGGAGTTTTATTTTAAAAATCTGGGGGGACACAATCCTATTTCTTTAGAAAAGCATTCCAGGATTATTATTTTTTTAAAATTTTATTTTGGACTTCCCTCTCCACAAGCCGAGAGTGCTATATTTGGAGATCTGTATAATGGCAGACACTTCTTTCCATGTTGCCTGAACAGTGATAGAACTCTGACAGTGGTAGGGAGAAAGGGGAAGAGTATACTGGAGACTTTGGTATATGAATTACGAAGCTACCTCATTTCTCCTAAACATTCTACAAAATGGGAAAAATACTATGCAAATCCTGGAGTTACTGTATTTGTAAGGGAAAGGAAACAAAACACCTGCCCTCTGTCTTCCAAAATGGACAGCCCAAGCCTTGGTAGAACTTTGATATGGTAGTTTCTCCATCACAGACTCCTTGTCCTCATTTCATATTCTCAGGGGCCAGCCCAGTCCAGAGTCCACCACACTGAGTAGAACTATACTAGAATTCTTCCAGTTTGGAGTCATGCACAAGTCCTTCAAACAAAAGTGGGAAGCTTTGTCCCACCATATGTTTTGGACTACAGCCCTCATAATCCCTTACCCATGCTGGACAGAACTGATGGAAGTGGTATGCCAACACAACTAGGGAGGGCAAATTTCCATCTCAGTTAAAATTGGCAGTGGTCAAACCACTTCTAAAAAAACCCTCCATAGATCCCCTGGAGAGAAATAACTACAGACTTGTGCATAATCTCCCTATTACCATTCTTGGGCAAGGTGATTGAGAGAGCAGTGGCCTTCCAACTCCAAGCTGTCTTGGATAAAACCGATTATCTGGACCCATTTCAAACCGGCTTTAGGGCGGGATACGGAGTAGAGACAGCCATGGTCGCCTTAATCAATGATCTCCGTCTGGGCACAGACAGGGGAAGTGTGACCCTACTAGTGCTCTTGGACATCTCAGCAGCTTTCGATATCATCGACCATGGTATCATTCTGGAATGCCTGAGGGAGTTGGGTATAGGGGGCACTGCACTCCAGTGGCTCAGATCCTACCTCTCGGGCAGGTTCCAGATGGTGAGGCTGGGGGACAGTTGCTCTTCTAGAAAAGACCTAACATCTGGCATCCCCCAAGGCGCCATCTTGTCCCCCATGCTGTTTAACAATTACATGAAACTGCTGGAAGAGATCATCCGGAGACATGGGGTGTGGGGTTATCAGTATGCTGATGACACCCAAATATGCTTCTCTATGTCCCCGACTGTTACAGTGACTAAGGATGACATCTCCCCTCTGAATCCCTGCCTTGAGTCAGTAATGGGCTGGATGAGGAAAAACAAACTCAGGCTGAATCCAGAGAAAACTGAGGTATTTGCCATAGGATCCTTAGGCCCGGGGAAGGAAATTTGTCAACCACTCCTAGACGGGGTCACACTTCCCCTGATGGACGAAGTTCGCAGTTTGGGAGCACTTCTGGATCCGTCTCTACGTTAGTCATCTCAAGTAGATGCAACGGCCAGAAGTGCTTGGTGATACGTCAACTGCAACCCTACTTCGACTGAAAGGACCTTGAAGCTGTAGTGCATGCTTTGGTAATCTCTCGTCTTGATTTCTGCAGTGCGCTCTACATGGGGCTACCCTTGTATCAAGTCCAGAAGCTCCAATTAGTGCAAAATGTGGCAGCCAGGTTGGTCACCAGATCCTCGAGATTTGACCACATAACACCTATTCTGAAAGATCTACACTGGCTTCCAATTAGCTTCCGGGCACAATACAAGGTGTTGGTTATTACCTTTAAAGCCCTACATGGCTTGGGCCCAAGTTACTTACAGAAATGTATCTCCCTATACCATCCGCCCTGCACTCTTAGAACAAATGGGAAGAAATTGTTAGAGCACCTAAATATGTTTCTACTTCCCAAAAAGCATTTAGTATAGCTGCCCCCACACTATGGAATGGACTCCCAGAGGAGATCCACCTTGCTACATCCCTGGAAACTTTCAGGAAGGTGATTAAGACAGAGCTTTTTCGACATGCATACCCACCTGAGTTTCTATGAATTACAGACTGTTTCTGTATGGAACGAGAGCATATGACCCCATGATTGTTGATTTTATGTTTTTAACTGTGGTTTTAACTTGTGTGATAATAATATTGTAATGTTTTAATTGTATTTTTTAAACTCTGTTGTGATCCCGCCTCGATCCAATTGGGACAGGCAGGAAGATATCGATAAACTCTATTATTATTATTATTATTATTATTATTATTATTATTATTATTAACTAGAGAGCCAAGGATTTCTCACTGGTGCTCTCAAAATGCATGTCCACAAACACAAGAAGCTAATGCATAGCTTCCCTTCCTTTTTCATCTCCCCTTGCAGACTAATGGTCCATCTTTTCTCAGACATCAGTGTGAAACAGATTATTTATACATTTGAAGCATTTATGCCTCACCCTTTAGCAAAAAACAAACAAACCAAGTTCTCCCAGAGCACTGTTCAAATAGTTTGACACTCCCTGCCCTTCAGCTTACAGTCAAAATAAGACACAGCACAGCAGAGAAAAGAATGGGGAGGGAGGAGGAGAAAAATTAAGTGCAACAGCAGCTTGGTCCAACCACAATGGAATTAGGTTTTGCTGTTCTTTTGATCCTTCTGTGGGCAGAGCAGTGGCAGCTGGAAAGCTGGAGTGAGGGCTTCTCAGCAGCTACTGGAGCCCTGGGACAAGGAAGGTGTGCCTGGCTGATCCTCTTCTGTGGCAAAAGCAGCAGCCCTTGGAAAAGTTGGAGGGAAGGGCTGTCAGATGCTACAAGGGCTCAGGCACTATTAGCAGGTAAATGAACAGCAAGCACAGAAGAGCTTTCATTGGGTGTCCTTGTGTGTTGTGTGGGGGGGGATAACCTTGGGGGGCAGTGATCCTTGGTGTGCAAAAAGGAACATCCCAAGTAGACAAGTGCCCTTCCTTTATTTAATGAAACATTGGAGGTTATGAAAAACTTGTCACTAAGAGATGACAGACACACAGCATATGGTAGGGATATATATATATATATATATATATATATATATATATATATATATCCAAGAAACACAGCTTGCTGGCATTCCCACACTCATCCTAAACTGTGTTTACATGTATATTCAACATCTTGCACATTAATTTTTTGCATCAGAGAGAGAGAGAGAGAGAGAGAGAGAGACTATGATTTCTTCAATATGTTCCTATCAGGTGGAGTTAATTGAAAATTCTTTTTAACTAGGGAATGAAGTATTTCGGCACAAAAATGTATAGTGATATATATTTTACTTCTGCATGACATTACACAGATGTTCTGTCATGAAATTCTGTAGTGTTAACATGCATATGCATCCACATACAGGTTTGATTTAGCTGGATGGCATCTTGATCAATAAAACAACAGCATCCTGGGTATGTCTGGCATTGCTTTTCAGTCCCCAGAAGCAGCAAAATCCCTAAAGTGGTGAAATGCCAGCAGTGCGTAGTAATATATACAGCTGCCTCACACCAGGACAGATTGTTTGCCCATCTAGCCAATGTTGTTTGCTCTGACTGACAGTAATTCTCCAGGGTCTCAGCTAGAAGGCTTCTCTACTAGTTGGTGTCTGAACTCTTTAACGGAAGATGCCAGAGATTGAACCTGGAACCCTCTGCATGCAAAGCATGTGTTGTACCACTAAGGTATGGTACATAAGATGCTATGGTGCATTGTATAACACAATTTTATAACACAATACCATCTTAAATACAGCCAATCTCACCTGATTTTGGGAGCTGAACTGGGTCAAGCCTGGTTGGTTTGTACATGGGTGGTATCTCAAGGTAGAAATAGCAACGGTGAAACTCTTTGAATGTTGACACTACTGTACTGGGCTAGTTGACCAATAGTTTGGCTCAGTATAAGGCAGTTTCCTGTGTGCCTAGAAATACCACCCCACACTTTTCTCCCAGAATAAACAGTCCCACTGGAGACTCACTCTGATAACTCCGTCATCAGCTGGTTCCACCTGGGAAGGCACAATGTTGAGTGATTGATTCTCAGTCTGGGAAATAGGTCATGGGTCTCTAACTGTCATAAAAATTTGCAATTCCTTTTTGCAGTTTCATATTCAGCACTGTGCTGTAAGATCTGATACAGATACACATACTGTTTTGAAAGGGGCATGCAGGGTCAATGAAAAAGAATTTGGTTGAAATTGTGACAGAAACAATACTAGTGATGGAAATGAGTTTTATTTTAAATATCAACACAAATGACCTGACAATGGCAAATGCAGCTACCAGACTGAATGTGGATCTGAACAGCCTAAGGATCAGAACCTATTAATTGGGTTTTGTTTCAAACTGTTTGCAGTTATAGTGGAACATGACGGATTAAGTTTTGTTCAGTTCAGAGGATTTAGTTTGGCTCAGTTCAGACTCAGTATTCAAGGAGATCTGTAGTGTCTTTTCCAAATACATATTGGAGAAAGGAAGCATATTACATCAAAGTGTGCCACTAAAGGTGCTTCTTCTCCACCTAAGGCATTTCCACCAAAATATACTGTTAGTTACAGACAATAATAAAAGACTGTTTCAGTGTATTGTTGTATTTAATCAGGGGGGAAATCATTAGGTGATCTCTCCTAATGCCTCTCCTTCACCACGTTGAGTTCAGCCCATAGATACAATGAATGGGACAGCAATCAATAGAGATGAATGATTTCTCTGTATAATTCAGTTCCATTGAGTTTAGTAGGATTCTTGTGTGTTGCATTATGCACCGACTTTGTTGTTTTGGAATCAACTAGAGGAGGAGGTTCAGTGCTGAAGAAACAAGCACTCGTTTGGGATCAAATCTGTTTGATATTAAGCAATTGCTTCCAAGCACTGCTTGGAACATACATATAAGAGATAAGTAGGCTTTAAATATGGCATATCTTACAGTTTTGCCCTTTGGTGTTAATGCCAACATCAAACACATAGCAACTCTTCATAAAACAATGCTTTGCATCGTGTGTTTACTACAGGATTATTTATCATGTAATTTCTAGATAGCCATTTAAAAGCAGTATATTTCCAAGCATTTACAGATTTGTAATATTTCCCCCCAGAAAGCTGAAGTATGATAAAATAAGACAGATAATGATAAATAAGGATGTGAGTAAGCCTAGCTGGAAGGAGCAAAGTATACTATTAATGTCCCTCCTGTGAAGTTAAATCTTATTTCTTTTAGCTGTTTCTTCATTAGTTAATGAGGTCTCACAAAAATGAGTTTTTAAAATTGTGTTCTCACATCCTTGCCTGTAGAAAAATTTTAAAATAGTCATAAGAAACATTGTCATCAATAGGTGCAGTATAAAATTTAAGCATTACCTCAGATGTATGTGTGGAAGAGGTACATGTAAAATGGACAAAGCATTCAGATAGTCAGTGCTTAGAGGGTTTTTTTAAAAAAAATGGGGCAGTCTTAGATATTTTTAAATGGGGGAGTTAGTTATCCTTTAAGGAAAAGTATACATAACAATAACAGTTTCAAACTGATTGTCATAGCTGGAATGATATGTGGTTTCCTGTGTAACTGATCAGTTAAGAAATTGCTAGTGGAAAAAAGAGATTTCCAGTTTATAATAAACATAAGAAACCTGTGCAGATTGTCTGGAACTAACTTCTCTTGGTTTTTGTTCTGCTTTGGTAACAATTATCAGTGGACAAACTGGTAATCTCCTAAAAAAAATATACCCTGCTCCTTTAGTTGGCACAGACTCTGGTTACTATATCATTTCAAAGGCCTTTTAAAATTGACTACAAAGATTAATCCTCTCCTCTTATAACAAACAAACCAGTGAGTTCCACTCAATTCAAAGATGTTCTCTAAGGACAGAAGATGTATTTAAATATGGATGATTCTTATTATTTAACTAAGTGAAATGATTGCATGTCATTATCATGCCTAAATGCATATAGGTCTTGACACTTTATAGTTAGCAGACCAAGCCCTTCTATTCCCAAATAATTTCCCCTTGTTCTCAACAAATCTCAGGGAACAGCTAAATTAGACACGATGGCCTTATTTTCTTCTGTTGCTTCAAAGCGATTTACCCTCATGCCAGTACTGCTCTGTAAATCATTTGGGTTGCCAACAGAAACTGAGGGTCGGACTCAATCCACTGGAGGTACTGTTGATACATGGTTTGTCAGCCTAGCTGAACCACCCAGAAAATATGTTCTGGAATGAGTGTCATTCTCCTTGATGTAACTGGTCCACAACTTGGGGGTGTTCATTATTCCACCTTACTAGCTCAAGTGGTCTCTGTTTTCTGAAAGATGCCTTATACTTTCCAGCTGATATACCAGCTGCACCTTTACTTCAGTGATGATATTTTGGCTACAGTTAACCACAGTCTGAAAAACTCCTGTTTATTTTCTTGTAAATGGCTGGTATGTAAAACTTTGAAAATTGTCTAGAAATTGTAGTTGGTACAAAATAGGGCACCAAGATTATTGAACAGGTTTTGATGATATTGTTGTCGTTGTGTGCCTTCAAGTCATTTCTGTCTTATGCAACCCTAAGGCAAACCTAACGTGGTTTTCTTGGCACGTTTCTTCAGAGAGGGGTTTGCCATTGTCATCCTCTGAGGCTGAGAGAGGGTGACTTGCCCAAGATCACCTAGTGAGTTTCCATGGCTGACCTGGGATTTTGAACCCTAGTATGCCAGTGTCCTAGCCCATCTGTCTCTCTCTTTGATGTTATTATATCAATGCTTTGCCAGCTATGCTGGCTTCTAGGCCATTTTTGGGCCCAAATCAGAGTTCAAGTATTTAATTACCCAAAGTTCTTTTTAGCTTGGGAACAGGTTTTCTGAAATATTTAAGCTTATCACATGGCACTTGCAGGAATGGGAACAGAGCCAGGGGGAATGAGAGTTACTGTATGGGAGAATGTTGCTGATGTGGCTGGGAATTCCCAAGCCATTCTCCAGCAGTTCCTGGCAGCCAATTTTGAAGGATGATTTTGAACCATTCTTCAAAATCGGCTGTCATGGAACGGCTGGGGAACGGTGTGGGGACTCCCAGTAGCATCAATGGCATTCTCCCATCCAGTAACTCCCGTTCTCCCCTGTTCCATTCTGTTCTGTTCCTGCAAGTGTCGTGCAATAAGCTTAATTTTTTTTCTCCAAAATATATCAATGTATATCTTCTCAAATCTGCCCGTAGTGCTCCTGCCAAGTAAAGTTAGGTGGGTGGCAACCAGTGAAAAGTCCCTCATATTGGTAGCATCAGACCTGTGAGATAGTTTTCCCAAAGAGGCTTGCCTATACCTTCATTATAGCCTTTTTATTGCTAAATTAAGATCTGCTTTTTCAACTCTGCATTCTTCTTAATTTATTATATGCTTGTGCTCCCATATTGATTTTATATTTCCAGCTGATGGTAAAAATATTTTTATGCTGCAGTTATTTGGTTTTCTAATTGTATTTATCCTTTTATTTTATTTTTAAAAGCCACCTAGAGAATATATGCTCTTGGGTAATTAATATAAATTGTGGCTAAATAAATGTTGGCATCCAGCAGTTAAAGTCAGAGAAGGAACTCAACAGATTTTTTTACTTATTTAGAGAGAACTCAGTAAGTCAAGGACAGTAGCAATTACACTGAGCTTTCCATTCATGTAAGGAAAGCATATGCAGTTTTCAAGAACTAGGAGGATTGTGTTGCTCCCTGGAAGGTTGCTTCTCCCCATTTTTATCCCCTGTTCCCAACTTTTCTTATACCATTTTTTCCTAGAAAAAAATAACTAAAAATGGCAAAGAGTGCCCTCAATGCCTCAGGATGGCTTCACTAGCCCAATTTACCCCCACTTTGAGCAGATTTAGTCTTTTCCTAAAATGCAGAAGTGAATTTCTTCAAAGAAAGTTTCCTGTGGGACTAAAACAGGTCTTAGAAGGAAAGAGGGTGAAACAGCCCATTTTTTACCTGGGGAGATGGGGGGAAACATTGCAGGCCACATTTTGACTATCCCTGATTACAAGTGTGATTTTGTTGAATATTTTGCAAACCCAGTGTTATAACATCATAAGCTCCTACTGGTTATTCAACACAATGTGAACTTCATTGTCATAAGCAATAACAAAATGAATGCTGCATCCCAAAAGATGCAAACAGCTAAGACTAGAGAGCATCAAAAAAGTGGATAAATATATACAGTGTACTCTTAGAGAATAAAACATTTATATGAACCAGCTAAATAGCCTAAAGGAACCAGATCCTGTCTGATCTTGGAAGGTAAGGAGGGTCAGGTCTGGTCAGTACTTGGATGGAGACCACCAATGAATACCAGATGCTGTAGGCTATGTTTATCACACTATACTCTTAAAGTGCTACTATTCCACTTTGACTCCTCTAGCTGCCTCCTGTTGCATTCTGGTATTGGCAGTTTTAAGGAGGAGTATTTAGAATTCTCTGCCTGAGCATTCTAAATACCCCTCCTTAAAACTGCAAATCCCAGAATGCAACAGGAGGCAGCTAGAGGAGTCAAAGTGGGTAGCACTTTAAGGTATAGTGTTCTTATAATGTCTCAGAGGGGAGGAATTGCCCAAAACCACCTTTGAGGATTCCTTGGCTAAGAAAAACCCTTATGAAATTCATGGGGTTGCATTAGTTGACAAGACAGCTTGAAGACACACACACACACACTCTAGAAATCATTCTCGAAAGATGTCAGAATTGTGCTGCTGCTGTGAATCCTTGGGCTGCTGTTGTGAGGTGAGGAGGCAAAGAGAGGAAAGTGTCTAGATAGCCAGGGCTGCCTCTCCATCCCTCTGCAGTTTACACACAAGAGAATCAGAGGAATGTCATCTGTCTTTGTAGTGAACTGTGGGGAAATGGAGAGAGTACCACTGTACCCCCTACCCAATCACTTCCTACCCTCTCCTCTGCTGTTGTTTAATATCAGCAGCAGTGGCTCCACAGGGATTGGCTGCTATGACAGATATGGCAGAGGCATAGAAGTACATGGACCAAAGGTTCCACACACCTTATGCAGGATTGCAGCCACTGATGTTCAAGAGAAAGGATTCTGCCATGGTTTCACTAACTAGCTTTGAGTCAACTTCTTGCCTTGAAGTCATCTGTAAAATGGGATAAATGGTTCAATGTCAGAGATAACCAACTAGATCAAAACCAACTGCTAATCTGTCAATGACTTTATAAACACAAGCAGTGAGTCCTTGACCACTACTCTTCTCCTTGAGTCATCATTATAGTGATCTGTTGCTGATTTAAATACATAAAGGTATTTAAAAGATAGGTATTCTCTATCTGTTATAAACTGCTGGCAGTTTATTTCAGTATTGCTCTGGAAATATTTCAGAATGGCTGTGATACATGTTTTATAATGTAATCTTCAAATATTTTACAGTTAGTGATCCGGTTCTTCCAACATCACTTGCAATACCTTTCTTACAACCACTCATGTTCCGATATGTTCTTTTTAAAATAATGAAAATAAAGAGATAGTTAACCTTAGGGGCATCTGCATTTTGGATCTGATAAATGTGAAGCATTTGTATATTGTGTTCTTCTTCTTCTCTTCTTTCCTAGCATGAGGACATTCAGGACATGTTGACAGCCAATATTAATAAGCATTGGCTAAGTATAATTCTGGCAGTTAATCACTCTTTACAATAATAATGCTGTCATTAAAAAGGATTGTATTCACATTTGCTTCTTGCATTTACTGAGATTTCCTTTCCTTGTTTGTTATTTTCCAGGTGATTCATATAACAGGAAGGTTACGCCTGCGAGTGTCACTATCCCATGGGCGGACAGTCCCCAGCCAAATCATGGGACTAGTAGTGGTTGCTCATGCTTTGCCCCCTCCTACGATCAATGAAGTCAGAATCGACTGTCACATGTTTGTAACGCGAGTAAACATGGACCTCAATATCATTTACTGTGAAAACAGGTACAACATTTAGACTTTTTTCCCAGTGTTACACTATACATTTTGGAATAAGGAATTGGTTTCTTACAAAGATAGGGAAGATAGGCTATACAACAATTTCTTACTAAGATAGGATTCCAGCTATACAACCATATTTTCTTTCAGTCAGACCTACAGGGAGGGAGAACCCATTTGGAAATTTGGGCTACTGAGCTAGAGACTGATTGGCTGAAGGCAGCCAAGAGAGTGAAGTAGTAAAGAAAAACATATAATTTAAAGATTGCTTTTCTGACTGCAAAACTGCTGTGGCAACTTCTAGATCAACAGTTCCTACAACAGGAAACCAACATTCATGAGAATATATCAGTGAGTACATGAGAAAATTCATAACAGAAACCACTCTTCCCCAAACCAGAGAGAGAGAGAGAGAGAGAGAGATACTGTGGATAGACAGATTCCCAAGGATACTCCCTAAGGCTCTCTGAGTTATTCAGGGCTCCTTTAATATTCACTCATAGTTTATCTAGCATTAGGTTATCCTATTTTGTTCAGGTATAACAGCCCACCCCTTTGTTACGTTTGTGGTCCTACAAAGTTTATTTGCAGTGAATATTGATTCACAACTATTGGTAAAATGATACTGGGATATGGTCCAAAATATCTATTTTAAGCTATCCTTAATCAAAACATTAAATAAGCAGCTATGAGTCCAGTACTGAGGAAAAAGCAGGATATAAATGAATAAATCATTATGGATGGTGGTGATGATGATGATGATGATGATGGTTTTACAGTTCTAAAAGAAAATTTGGGGTGGTTTAAGAGGGCCAATGGGAGAAACGGCCACCTTGGACTTGAAGGCCTTACAAATCCCACCCCTCTATTCCAAGATTGCTTAAAGGAGGCAACATTATATAGAACAGAATAGTTTTAAACCCACAACCAAAGATATCTGCAAGTACAGCACTTTGCTTAGTTACTCTCATATAACTGAAGAACTACTACACTAAGGATATAAAGAATACTTGCAAATGTTCTCATCCACTACAATTAAGGATACCACAGCACTTTGAAACACTCCACTGAGAAGATCAATGGCCATGAGTTTCAAGCTTTGCTTTTTTTTTTTCTGGGGGCCTTTTTATAGAACAATAATACTTTATGCACACAAAAAAGTTTGTATTGTACACTGAATAATTTGTGCAAAAGCCAAGTCATTTGTGCAAACATATCTTTCATCAAAAATTCCCAAAACAGGGGGGAAATAATTGACAAATGTACAAAAACTCTGGTAATCTTACCCAGGGAAGAGAAAATTGCACTATTCACATGCTTCCATTGTGAGAACAGGCCATTTATTCCTACTCTCTTCTTCCTTTTCTTTAACCAGTTTTCAGCCCATAAAAGGGCTTTTCATATCACATGCCTGAATAGGTAAATACAGCTTTTCAAAATAAATAAATAGAACAGTAACAGTCTCCCAACAACCTTCTAAACAGTAGTATGCTGTACGACCCCTGGATCCTCCGAGCATACATTCTCAGGCTTACTAAGGATAGCAAAAATCATGGATAATGGCAAACCCCTATATTCAAAGGAAAGTTGACCATAGAGTTATTCTGTAGGACTTCCAGATACCTAGAGACCTTTTTTTTCCAGAGGTGGTAAGTGAAACTGCAGTTACCAGTCCCACAGATACAGGAGTTGTGCTGTATTCACAAAATTTGAGATGCCATAATTGTATACAACCTTAGTACGTAAGCTATGAATCCCAGTTTATAAAAACAAATTATAGCTTCTGGTCACACTCTAAGCAAATACAGATGCATATATTGCCTTCTGACAGTTATCTGGCTGTGCATCCAAACTCTCTTAACAATTAGTGAGATTCTCCTTAGCCTGTTTTACTTTTACTGTGATTGTCTCACAAGCTTATCTGTGAGAGAAGGGAAATCCCTGATCCTCCAAATGTTGTTGGACATAAGCTCCCATCAGCCTTAGCTAGTATGTTATCAACATCTGGAGGGTCAAAGTTCCACCACTCTTGTGCTAAGTGTTCTGAGATTTTTTTTTATGTTAACAAATATCCCTGTTCTTTTATGTGATATTCTACTTTGTTTGGAAGAATGGGTGTTCTATCTGTATTTTCAGCTTTAATTTAAAAATAAAATTGCACAGGAAGAACAATAGCAACAAATATATTCACGTTTATCCTAGGAAATAAGTTGTTACAAATACCACTGTTTGGTAGAGGTTGTTGAGGAATAAACTGTTAAATAGATTCCAGCTAGAAGAATTCAGATGTTCCACTATTTGTGAATACTTTGTGCAGTAAAAGGGAATAGTCAGCTAGACATGGCCTTCTTGAGGGGCTTTTGTTAGTCCTAGTAGCCTATAGACTAACAGTAGCCTAGCAGTAACTTGCAGCCTGTGACATGTCCACAGACTGTTACCATTCCCAGTGTCTCCTTTAACCAACCCAATATGAGCAGCAAAGCTAATGACTATACTTTCATGCCCAGCTACCTGAAATTTATTTTTCTGCCCTGTACATACATAAAGAACATAAAGGGAGAGAACTGCCCCATCTCTAGTCTGACCCAGACCAAATGTTCTACTGACCCAAAGCAAAAAGATAGTAGTCTGTCATTTGGAGCTCTATGCAGGAAGAAGACAACATGTTATTGTTTTCTCTTCCACATTCAGTTCTAATACTTTTCACCCTGCAACACCTCAACTTAGGACCCTATTGCATGGGGTTAAAGAAGCGGCTTACCTTTCCCAAATTCAGTGCTAATTTGGGAGGTAGCCGGTTCCTATCACATACAAATTGCCTCCGAATCGGTGCCGAAGTCCATCCCAGATGCAGCCAGGATCATCTAAGCTGCTTCAGCGTCCATTTTTAAAAGTCGGAAGCTTTACAAGATCTTTAGCCTCCTCTGTCAAAAAGTTATGGAGTCTCACAAAACTACAAATACTAGGATTCTGTTGGATGGAGCCATGTTAATGAAAATGGTGTCAAACTGCATTATTTCTACAGTGTAGATGCACCCATAATCTAAGCCCAAAGATGGAGAGCTTCCATCTTCAGCAGGTGCTCTCTCTCTCTCCAGTCTGGAGGAAGAAGCTCTCCTGTTTCTAGATAATGTGAACAAACAATCATAAAGAAAACTATCACTTCAGCAAGTGATTTTTGTCAGATACTGAGAAGCTGGCAGGTAGTTCCCTAATTTGCTGTAATATTTTTATCACACCTAGTTTTTACTGTCTCTCAAACTGACTGCAGGGAGTAGTTTTCTGGCAGTAATCTTTGCACTCTAAATGTGCGAACCCTGTTTGTACTTTGATAGCTCTATCTCTTCACTAGTATTAACCATCTACCATTTGGGAGCAACCCTGCAAAATATTCCCTTGGAATCCTAATGGCTATTATTCCCCTCAAAGAAACTTCTCTGCAAATGGTAGACCATTCTATTAAAAACATAAAAATGAATTATATCTTCTAAAGGGGAAGGAAAAGCCTATGTTGAGCAGATCAGCCTGATTCACTCAATATGTTTTTCAATTTGGGGGAATTTTTTTTAACACTGATGCCTCAGGACATTGACATCTGGACAATCAATAACAGAAACACACATACATAGAGATGCTGAGCAGAGCACAGAGCAGGAAGAGCTACTGAAAGGATTTAAAAGTTTCTGTGCGGAGTAAACCACAAAGTCCCAGTTGAAAGAACCAGGAGTGAAAGCAGTGCTCCCAGCTGAATAAGACTAAAAAAGATAACACCCTCAGGCATCTGGATGTCTCGGCATTTAAATTATATCGCTTGAAATGTCAGTTTGGACTTTGTGCCAGGAAACAGCTGAAGAGGACTTTTTTTCATGAATATACTCAATAGAAGACCAATCTGTTGAAATGAAAGGTGTCTCTAATCATTTAGCATCAGCATAGCATGTTCTTATTTCATTATGTAACCTTGAATTATCTTGCTCGTTTAATGAAGAGCTTTGTATTTTAAAGAATTATATTATCAGGAGCAGACCCACTGAAGGCTGTCTTTGTATTTGCTTTCATGTTCTGAATTCAGCAGGCTACTGGCCTCCAAATGTTTTGGGCTAAAATCCCTATAATTCCTAATCACTGGCCATGCAGGATGGGATTGGTGGGAGCTGTACCTCAAAACATCTGGAGGGCACCCAGTTGCCTCATTCTGATTTTTAAAAACAAAAAGAAATTAAGGTAATCTTGGCATGATTTGAAATCTTATTCTTACCAATGTTCTGTGTTAATAAATTGGATCAGCTGTACAGGTGTGCTAGGTTGGTAGAAAATGTTATACAGATTTCGGTTTCCTAGAAACTGATCTCAAGATCCCCTGTGTAGCAGATAAGAACATGAGACTGGACTGTGCCAGTCTGGGCCAACATAACAAAATAATGTGAAGCTGGTGTCACAAGAATAGCTTTGCAGAGAGATATACAAGTAAAATAATTTAGAATCAGGATAAAAGATGTTTGGCTGTTCCTCTATTTTTCTGCCTTCTCAATTCATAGGCTCTATTTTTCTTTTATAGGATTAGTGATTACATGGATCTGACCCCTGTAGATATTGTAGGGAAGAGATGTTACCACTTCATACATGCTGAAGACGTGGAAGGGATCAGGCACAGTCATTTAGACTGTAAGTATTCTCGCCTTGTAAAAATGGTTTTGTTTTTGTAACTGTTTTTAAAATGTTATTTACATCCCATGCTATGAATGTTTGTATTATACATTACTGTTTTTGGTTTACTTTGGGACTGAGTCCTATCTACCTAATTTCCTCTGTGGTGTATGATATAGTTGGCAAATGGTGGAATTTGAAATTATTGAATTTGAATGAAATTGATTCTACATTTGTGGTCACCCAGTCTATGATTTTTTTTTTCTGGCAAAGACTCAAATAATCTGTAGGCAAGAAACACAGGAGAAGGGAAATCTTATTTATGTTGCTAATCGTTTAGTGTAAACATAGCAATTTTTTCATTGATATATAAATTTGAATTAGTTTATTGTTTTAATGAGGAATGGACTTAAAACTCACTATTTCTAGGATGGATGGGGCAGCATCTAATACAACTCCTACCAGTGCTAAAAAAAAAACAGTTCAGGAAGAAAATTATAGAAAATGCCATCTTGGGGTAAATGAAGTGTCCAGCTTATTGGTGCACTGTCTCTTCATAATCATCAGCCAGTTCCCTGGAGAAGGTGGTGCATTCTGAATGCTCTTTTGCTCCTAGTTTGTTACTGTTAAAGAACATGGAAAAGAAAGTGTTGCAAATTGCCTTCTATTTAATAATGAATGATGGTTCTTGTTTATTAAACCATACTTCATGTCATTTTTCTTTGTATATTTCAAAAGAACACTGTTGCATTACATCTATAAAGGAAAACACATGGGCAGCTTAGTGAGTCTGGCTGTATAAAGGGTAGGGTTGACCTTCATAGTTACTATTATTCTGGAGCCTCATAATTAAATCTTTGCTTTGTGTTAGGTTTTCAGCAACTGTTCAATGATTAGTGCAAAAGAATAAAGAGAATTACTATTATAATTATTGCAGAGATATAAGAGCCAAAAAAGAGGAAAAACAAGACACCTCTTCCACACAATCCATGAAATCAAAGAAAAAATTAAAGCAAGAGTGGGGATGTTCTACGATCAGCAAGGGAATATAATACATGACCAAGATTTTAAAAGACAATGTAAGCAATACACAAAAGAGCAGTGGAGTAGACATGAGTTGATTGACTTGGACTTGATTTGGACTCAAGTAACTTCAATGACTCCACTTGGACTCGACTCAGCAATAAATTATGTAATGACTCGACTTGACTCGAGATTTGTATATTTTTAGTGACTGACTTCTGGTCTAACTTCATCCAGAAACAGCAAACATGTTAGGCAATGGGCTTTAGGCAATGATTGAGGTCTACTCAGCAGCCAGTCATTGCTGCACATTGAAGGTACCTTCTAAAGCTTATGAAAACCTTTAAAAGGATCCCCCCACCTCAAGCCCATTGCCTAAAACATCTACCATTCCCCTCTTAGAATTTCCCCCCTGACTTTGTGCATGTCTTCTTGATTTTCTAGTTATTGATAGCCACACCCACATACAAAGACAACCACCACCACCATCACCACCTCCTTTTTTCTGTTAAAGCTGTTAAAGACTTGAGAATTGACTTGAGACTTGAAGGTACAGACATGAGACTTGACTTGAAACTTGGAATAAAAGATTTGAATACATTATTGAAAAGAGCTATATGAAAGAGACAAAAGGATGAATGACACATGGGAAGAAAAATCATATGAAGATGAACCCCAAATTTTGGAAAGTGAAATGAAAGCTGCACACAGAGCAATTGGGAGGAATAAATAACCAGGAACAGATAACATACCACTAGAACTGCTGCAGTCTATAGAGGCAGAACCAACTTTAGTTCTAACTAAAATCTGCCAACAAATAATGAAACATAAAACAATGGCTACAGAATGGAAATGGTTAATATACATTCCTTTCCCCAAAAAATGAGATACAAAAGATTGCAGTAACTACAGGACCATTGTATTAATTTCCCACTCAAGCAAAGTCATGCTCAAAATTCTACAGCAAAGACTATTGCAATATATGGAGTAAGAAATTACAGAGGTGCGAACTGGGTTCAGAAAAGGAACAGACAATAGGGATCACATTGCAAACATATGCTGGAAAATTTTGACACACCATAGAATTCCAGAAAAAAATCTGCATGCACTTTATAGATGATGGCAAAGCCTTTTACTCTATAGATCATGAAAAAATAAGGATCGCTTTTAAAGAATTGAATGAGACCCTTTATTGTCGTGAAGTGTAACCTGAACTCTGAACAAGAGGCTACCATTACAACAGAATACAGAGAACCAGAGTGATTCCCAAATGGAGCATTCTATCACCTTGTTTGTTCAACTTGTACGCAGAAAATATCACACAGAGAGCAGGTTTAGACTTGAATGAAAGTGATGTGAAGATCAGGGGAAGGAGTATCAACAATCTAAGTTATGCAGATAATACCAACTTTCTAACAGAAAATAACAAAGACAGGGAACAATTGCTAAGGAAAGTCAAAGAAGAAAGTGCTATGGCAGACTTACTGTTGAACATTAAGAAAGCAAAAATAATGACCACAGTGGAGTTACATAAATTAAATGTAGATATAGAGGAAATTGAAATGGTAAAGATGTCCCATACAATTGATCAGAAAGGAGATTGTAGTCAAGAAATCAGAAGAAGATTAGAACTAGGAAGGGCGGCTATGAAAGAACTAGACAAGATCCTGAATTGCAAAGATATACAAATGAACACTAAAGTTAGGATTGTCTATACCAGAGTGTTTGCCATCACTATGCTGGAGAAGTCCAGATTGAGTACGGGATGCAATGATCAGGTATGGAATGCCTCCCACCTGGGCACAGAGGTGTATGATAAAATCCACATTTAAAAATTTACATCCCACACCTAGCTCGGGAGGAAAGGACAGGAAATGGCAGTGTGATAATCTCCTAAAACAACATACCAAGTGGATAGACTTAATAAAGGAAGACACAGCCCTGAGATTGCAGGATCTGAGCAGAACAGTTGAGGAGAGTATCTTGGAGTTGTCTCATTTACAGGGTTGCCATGAATCAAGGTTGAATTGAAAGCTGCTAACAACAACAAACTTGTTTTATTTTAACAGAAAGCAACAAGCATAGTTAAAAAATTCAGATTCATTAGAATAATCCTTCTGTGCAATTGGTAGAATTTTATGTCCTGTCCTTTAAGATCTGCCTACTTTCCTGATGCGTAATTCCTTAATAATATGCTATATATAGATATATGCATGTTATATGATTTGTGACTTGATTGTAGCCTCTGGATGAGATCATTTGCTTGAAGTATTGGCTCAAATGCTTGCATTTGCTTGTAGCATAATGTACTAGTCAGGATCATGTTAGATTGATAGTAGTAGCCACATATAGCATTATTAGGACAGACAAGGGACAAAACCTTCTCCTTGAGACAGAATTCCAAAACTGCAAGAGGGCATTGGTATTGACATTTTGGTAATATGCACATTTGTTTAAATACCGTGTCTTAAAAGCAAGTAATCACTGTGAAATCCCTTAATTGGTTGATATCCCTAATTCTTGGCTATCATACTAATAGCTAATTGTTATAGTTAATACCTTTTCTCCACAAATTCATCTAATCTTTTTTAAAAAGCCATTTATACTAGTTCCCATTATAATCAATGGCAATGAATTCAGAAAGCTAATTATAAGTTATTCAGAGTAGTACTTTCTTGTCTGTTTATTTGGCTTGAACTTCCTGCTTTTTGATGTAGAATTCTACTATTCAGAGAACAGGGAGCATTTCATAGTGCTATCAATTTATTTCTCACATATCCTCTGTGATCTTTTTTCTCTAAGCTAAACAGACTCATATTTTTAATTCCCATTTATTTGTCTGTTTTATACCTTTTTAAGCTGAATGAGTTCTTGACCAAAAGGCACTAATATAATGCATATTGGTTCTCTATAAAATTCTCACGCAATTCGACATAATATTATTATGATATGCTGTTTATTTTCATTCCAGTAATGATTTCTAATGCTGATTTCTTCTTTTCATGTCATGTATGATATGAAAGACATGAGCTAATATTTTCAGAATTTCCTGCTGTTCTTTTCAGATGTTTTTCCCAGTAGTTGCACTGGGACATTTTTACCTTTATCGTGCTTCATCCTGAATTGCTTGTTATTTGGAGTGGTTATACTAACAGAACTGCCAGTGGAGCTGGGAGGATCATAAATCTTTATTTCAATTAACTGAAAAATAATTAATTAATGAATAACATACAAATCAATTCAAGATATTTGTTAAGGCCCAGAAAAATATCCCTAAAGGGGACAAGGGCCATTTCTTCCCACCAGAACCTTTACAGTGAGTAAGCCATGAACAGCCAGATAGGCAATGAGTTTTCTATTGCCTAGGCATGTTAGCTGCTACCTTAAGCTACATTACATGAGAGTGACTATGGAATAGCAAGCTGGCTAGTGATTAAGAATATCATAGCTTATCTTTGGAACTCTAGCGGGTTACAGACCACCCGTTTGGGGCGGCCTGCACCCGCCCCTTTCCCCGCTGTATTGGGGCCTCAGCTGCCAGACCGGCAGCCTCCGAGGCCCCAATCTGCCGCTTTGGAAAGGGGTGACCTTGGGGCTTCAAGCCCCAAGGACACCTGGCGATGACGAGGAGGAGGAGAAAGGGGCCGCTTGGCCCCTTCCTCCTCTGCATCGCTGGGCGCAGCCATGTAAAGGCTGTGCCCAGTGACGCAAACCCCAGAAGGAGCTCCGTTTCGGAGCTCCTTGCACCGCAGAAAGGGCACTCTAGGCGCCCTCGCGTGGTGCAAAGACGTCACGTCCGCGCCGCCTCATTTGGAGGTGGCGCGGTTGTGACTTCATAACGGCAGCGGCTGTGTGGAACGGCTGCCGCCATTTTGTACAGACTGGGTCTGTACTACGGTTAGGGGCGTCAGGAAGTGACGCCCCTTTCTAACCCTAATACGGACCCAGTCCGTATTTTCAGGCCCGTCTGTAACGGGCCTTTGTTTCAGTTCTTCTTCAACAACAACTACTTCTACTACTACTACTACTATTACTGTTTATTTATTGATTGATTTATTTCTATCACAACATTCCCCCCCCCCCCCCAGTTCAGGATTCAAGGCAGCTTACAACAGTTAAAAGAAGCATAGCTAAACATTCATAGCGCACAATATTTACAAATGTATTTAAACTAAAGAAGATTAAAACCTATTAAAAACATAAACCACCAAAAGGAGAATAGTGAATATAAAATCCAGCACATTATATGAGACATTTTCTGACTCAGCAATCAGTCTTCCAAGACCGATTACAATAAAGAAATGTCTTTACCTACCTATGAAAACATAGCACGAAGGGTGCCAGTCTAACCTCTCTGGGAAGGGAGTTCCAGAGCCTGGAAGCAGCTACCTAGAAGACCTTTCCCATGTTCCCATCAGATCTGTACTTAAGAAGTTGGTGGGACAGGGAGAAGGGCCTCCTCACAAACAAATCATGGTTTCCCACCCCACCCCCCACAAAATGTGTTAATATTGTTCATGACAGTAATAATAAGAGGGGTAAAAATTCTTAACATATGTTCTCTCATTTTAATAGGCAATAACAAGGCAATCTTCTGATTTAGCAAGTCCAGTTACTGCTAAAAATGTATATAAAAATAGTTGTCACAAATTATAGAAAGATTTATCTTCTCAATTAATTAAAAAGATAAAGACATTCACTGACATTCAAGTACTTGTTTGCTAGAAACCTAGACAGGATGTTGAGGAGTTAAGACCTTTAGAGGACATCATGAATGTATTTTTTAACAAACAAAGGACAATATACCAGAAGGTACAAAATGGATATATATTGCTTGTGGGAGTACTGTAACTCTGAAATCTTAATTGAGGTCTAAATTCATAAACCTGACACTGACAAAAAGATAGTTGTCACCCTCAGCTATTGCTTGGCAAACATCATCTTATTTCTTCAGGACTTGATTTACAGTTATAAGAAACACAATTCCTTAGGAACAGCAAGCAAGGGCACATCATTTCCCATAAAGCAAAGGTCTCTGATGACTGTGTTTTGTAGCATTCTCTCTGATACACTTATGTTTGGATTCTAGCAACTGAAATAATATGGACCTTTTTTTTAAAAAAACTGCTTCACAATCACTTTATTCACTGCTTCCCATTTTCCAAGTATTCTTTCTTTACAATACAGAGAAGAATTTCCCTCTGAAATTAGTTCCAAATACATGGCTGCTTTTGTGTACCTCTCTTAGAAATTTCTATTGACACACTTAATATTACTTAGTGGTTCACTCATCCAACTACAAATGAACTAAGCCTTTTAAATTGTACATATCAATTATATATTTTTTGTTCTTTTAATAACCTTAAGCCCATAAAAAACGAGATAGAATGATTCGATAATTCTTGACAGTAAAAACACACTTCACAAGTTTTGCTATCATGCTGTGGAATAACTTCACAATGTCAAGTAGCACACAATTAGTAAAACTGTAGGGGGAAAAAAGGAAGTGTTTTGATCCTGAGGAATTTTGATCCTAATCAGATTGAAATTTCAATGCTCTTGTAGTGCTTAATATCTTCAATCATAAAAGAAATCAAACTGATTCCAATGTCAGGCTTTTGCATTCCGTGGCTGCTGTGAAATGCTAAAATATACAAATGAATGTCACTGTTGTACAAGTTTATGATAATCACCAAAGTGAGAGAGATTGATTTTAAATTAGTGTGATAGTATGTCTCATGTTTAGATGATTTTTGAGCAAGCTAACTTAGAAGCCAGCCCAGCAATAAAGAATACGTCTTGCAGCATAAGGATTAGCAAGGACAACTGCTATGGTAGAGCAACCTGCATATACACAAACACTGGCCTTTTGATGCAAAATACTATATCGTTGCACTTAAATAGAAAAAAACATAATTGAAGCTAGTACAGACCCCAAACATTCTGCTGCCTGATGTAGGCCCAAGGTACTGCAGAGGAGCAGAGGGAAAGAAAAACACTGGTTAGGAAGCTGCAACTCCTATATACTGGACACTCACCAATTATCACTGCAGAAATAATGGATTTTGACACCACTTTAACTATCATGGCACCATTTTATGGAATCTAGGGATTTGTAGCTTGTTATGGTATTAGAGCTCTCTAAGAAAGAAGGCTAAATATCTCACAAAACAACAAATCCCAGAATTCCATAGTATTTGGCCATGGCAATTAAAGCAGTGTCAAATTGCATTAATTCTTCAATATCGATTAGACCTTAGTTTACAATTTTGCTCTAAAAATTGTCATTACAGTGACCAAATATTTACATCAGTTATAGTGTAGTAATAAAAAAAGGAATTATCTTCATCTTAAACCTTACTGACAGTGGAAGATTATTTTTAACATAACGCAGTTCAGTATGAAGCTCTTTGCCCTGTTATTTCAGTATACAAATCAACAAAAATCATTTAGCAAGCAAATTTCAGCTCATTCAAAATATAGCACCTTATTTTTATATTCTTCTCTACTAAAGAGAAGAATAGTACAAGAACTGTGAACCAGAATTTGACTGACCTCATGGTCCACACAAAATTCCACTTCTGATTATCTCTGGCATCTTTTGCTTTGAGCATGTAATTGGAGTGACATTTTATTGCTATTATTCTCAAACAATTGAAGTCAGAAATGTTTACTAATCTATTGCAAATCACACAAAGATCTGGATGCAAAAGGCCTCATATTCAAGAAATTATCTGAAATCTTGGTGAGTTGATACCAGTCAGTATAGATAAAACTAGACTAAATGGATCCATTATAAGAATCATTATGGCCCAATACATTCGGGCCCTCTGTGACACCCTTGTCACGTGCTAGGGTTGCCTCGGGGTGGAGCACCCACATGCCCCGCAACCCTAGCACATGACAGGGGCTTAATGGCAGCGCCCTGTATACATGGTGCTGCCATTGTTACATAAGTGCTGCACGGCATCCACAAGGCGCCACACGGCACCTATGTAATGAGTGTGCCACTGGCTCACTTGTTACACCGTCCTTGTGGTGTAAAAAGAACCCGCTTTTTGCGGGTTCTTTTTCCACCGGAGGGAAGCTGCTTGGTTTGGCGGCTGTGGCTTCCCTCTGGTGGAAAAACAGGCGCCATCAGGCTGCCGTTTTTCAGTGGTCTGTACTGCGCCTATATACAGCAGATTCCTTATGCAGAGCTCTGTTGATCACATTCTGTCAGCTGCATAATGATAGCATACTGGAATAGGTACAGTGTAGTAAATGAGCATTGTGTCCATATTTAACCATGCTTAGAGTAGAGCCATTCAATCCTGGGACTTAATCATTGGGGTTGTACCCACTACAGTTTAAACCAACATGGGTCCCACTTAATTTGAATCCCTGAAGCAATTTGGAAAGGGGGGCATGGTTTTTACCCATTTTTACCAATTTATCCTGTGTCAAAAGGATGCTGGTAAAATGGGGGGGGGTGGGCTGAATTGATTTGTTTGGAAATAAATTGATTTAGCCCAAGTGGGAACCAAGCAGAATTGAATCAGATTCGAATCCGCCTTGGTTCCCACTGGCAGCAGCTTTCCCAACCATACCTCCATGCTCTGTCCTCAGTCCTCCGTCCTCCTGACCTGCCTCTCTCCTTCCGCTCTGGCCTCTCCTCTACTCTCGGTATGGCCAGGAAGGACAGAGGGAGACATGGTGGGGAAGCCACGTCTGTCTCTTTCTGCACCAATTCTTGAAACCAATGCAAACATAGTGGGAACTACACTGTTTGTTGAACCGGTTTCAGGAATCAGTGCAGGAAGCGAATCAAGATGTAAGTGGGAATTAGGCCATTGTTTTCAATGGCTCTGTTTTAAGTAGCAATAAATCTTCATCCAATCCATTGTATTTAAAACTTGCGTAGACTTTTAAATTTCACTTTTAATATTGGAAAAAGTGCTGGCGGAGCACAGCTGGAACCAGCTTGGACCTGGGGTAATGGCAGCCAGCAATTAGGCGGTGATTTTGCATGCAATAATCCCCACCTCCATCCCGCATCCTGGCTGCAGCCCAGGACCGTTGATCCACTTTTAAAGTTCATTTGATAAGCTACTCTACTGGCCCAATAAAGGTATCCACTGCTTTGTGGATTTTGTTGTTTTTTGTTGCATAGCTAAAATAGATAACCCTGAATATGTTTCCTGGATTTGAAGATGAAAGCCTAGCCATATATAGCCAAGCAACATCAGGGTTTGTTAGAAGTGATTAATATGGAAGAACACACAAGCTAGGAGAGCCTGCAGGAGTTTGCCTTTGCCTGAGCCTACAGGGAAGGACAAGATTCCACTTCTTCCTTTCCTTTACTCTCTTCCCTGAGATAATGGAGTGAAAACTGCTTTAGCACTTTGAACTCATCATGCAGCATTCCAATAAGCTGAGGGCAGAGGGAGAAAATTGGATGAGGAGAGGGAAACTGGGACATTTTAAAATCAGCAGAAAAGGTGGGATGACAGAGGATTAATAGGGCCTTCCCCTGCCAAAGTGGGACAATTGAAGTGTGTGGGTTGAGGGCCCAGAGTTTCTGTATCGCCTGCCTGCCTGCCTTGTTCCTGGAGGAGCCAACTGGTCCTTATGGTCAATAGACAGATTTGTGGGGGAAAGAAAATGAAACATAATACATAGTCCCTCTTGCTTTTCAGTTCATTATTCAATTTAAGTATCATAAACTTATGTTTGCTGAATATTGTGGTTATGGGTTTTTTATTTCACAAAACTAATTTTCAGATGTCTATTTAAATCATCTTGCTCAATCATTGCAAAATCCTTAGAAAAGCTCAACAACAAAGACTCAGTTGTGGAAACGGCTGTAAAGGAAATACTCTCTGTGTTTCAAGCAAATAAGGCCCTCTTAATGTACTCTGTCTATGATGCTATTTTCCCCATGGCTTTTGAAAATGACCTTCCTGTGAGCATCAAGGACTATAACTTTTCAGATAAAGAAACTTGTTCTTGTTTTAAGTCAATGCCAGGTTTATTCCCCTATAGTCCACAGTTTTCAAAAGCAGAAGAAAAAGTAATCCAGAATTTTTCTTTTTAAAAAAAACCCCGCACTACTCTGTTTCCAGAATGAAGTTACCCTGTCAGCTTGCCTTGGGCCTTAGGTGGAGAAGAGGAGATTAAAGAGTCAGTATTCCTTTTCATGTTTCGTCTGCCAGTTTTGTGAATGTAAAAAGAGAGCTGGTATTTACAGCTAAGTGTCCAACTGTGGCACTAAGTGCAGAACTGTTTTTTCTTCTTCCAATAAATTAACAATATCTTTATGGCAAGACAAATTGAATATCAGCATTCCATACTCATTGATAAGGTTATGTTTGTGGACAATAAATAGCACAAATGCAACTTCCAAATTTTCCATACTATAATGAGTGTCTTTGCGAAGCTGTGAGGATGCGAAGCCTTAAATGTGAGCTGATCTCATCATTTCCTATTTACTCTATACTTACCTGAATGCACAATATACTGTAGCTTTTAAATACATTTGTACCCTGATGAAATGTTCTATTGTAAACTGTTTCACTTTAAAAGGCTGCTCTTGATAGGAGATTTATTCATCTCTTCTTCAAACTGGATTAAGCCACTTCCTTCTTATAAAACACAACTTACTGTTTAGAACCTTTGGGCTTTGATTTGTCGGAACATACTTACAGGAAGAAACTGCATCCTTTTAAAATATAGCTCTAGAAACAAACTTGTACTGATTTGTTTTGTTTTACTCACAGAATTAAAGACTGCGAGGAAAAGCATGTATTTCTTTTTCTATTATTTCACTGTAAACAGACTTCCCAAAGAAACCTGGCATATCTTTGTCAGAAAATGCATACAGCATATCGCAGCATATTTGCAGTAAGACAAATCAGTCAGATGTTGTGCAGTCTTCATAAGACACACCCTGCGCCTTTTACATGTTCACCATTGGGGCCAAGCATAATAAGTGATAGCACTGCAAAAGAATTCAATAAAATCCAGCAGCCAGCTTTGCATGAAGAAACCAGGAACAGACATGTATAGGTAACATATACATATACACTAGAGAAAGTTTATTTTTAGAACTTTTATTTTAAGATTTGGGATACTCTTGACTAACTGGAGTGGGGGGTTTAGGTGTCTCCATTTTGTTGTTGTTAATTGCCCTCGAACTGGTTCCAATTTATAGTGACCCTGTGGATGATCTATCTTCCACTGTCTTGTCCAGATCCTGCAAGCATATGCTAGCCTTGAATTGAAATTTGAGCGCAGACCTTTCTTAGTTCGAAACTATGCAATGTATATATGCCTGGGCAAATATTAAGGAGAGGTATAGAAATACATGGTAGCTAGCATAGTGTAGTGGTTTGAATGATGGAGATCAAGGTTCACTTCTCCACTCGGCTATGGAAACCCACTGGATATTGGTCACACACTCTCAGCCCCAGAAAACCCTGTGATAGGCTTGCCTTAGGGTCACCGTAAGTCAGAAATGGCTTGAAGGCACACAAAACAAGACTATAAGCTCATTAAAAGCTTGGTTACTAATCAGCTTTATTGGGGAAACATAACGTGTCTATGTTTTGAAAGCTTCATAAATGTGTTTGGATGTAATTTTCCAGTGTTCCCGTGTGTAGAATTTGTCTAGCTATGAAGAAAGAACTTTTATTTATTTAGCCAATTTTTCATTCGTTGTTTTCTTCCTTCTTTCCATTTATGCTTCCCCTTCAGGGTAGATCACAAATCATCTCAAAATAATAAACCATCCAGATAAAAATCTCCCCACAATGTTATGCTTAAAGCAAAATCAAACATACCAACAAAAGCAAATACACCAACGAACTCTGCTTATCCCAAGTATGGGGAGCAGAAACATTCTACAACATTGTAAAGTGCTGTGCAAAACATACGACACTACATAAACAAACAACAACAATAATAATAATATAGAGGTTTATAAGCAGAGGCTGGATGGCCATTTATAGTGTGTGCTTTGATTGTGTATTCATGCATGGCAGGAAATTGGACTGGATAGCCCTTGCGATCTTTTCCAATTTGATGATTCTATGAATCTTGAAGGCAGTGGTGGGAAAAATGTGGCCTGTGGCTGCATGTAACTCCTGTCCCATTTCCTCCATCCCGAACGCTTTTGAATGTCCACCAACCTCTCTGTGTTTTGTTTTGTTTTTAATTGCATTATTTGGGGGCATTTTTTACTCAAAAATCCCCCTCACAACCATCATAAAACCACCACCAAGTATGCTCATTTTTGTTCATCTCCTTCTCAAAATGGCAACTGCTAGTAACACAACATTTCTGATCGCCTTACTTTGAAGGACAGTGACAAACTGTGTATATATATGGAAACCATGCCCTATGAAGAACGACTCAGGGAGCTGGGGATGTTTAGCCTGGAGAAAAGACGGTTAAGAGGTGATATGATAGCTCTGTTTAAATATTTGAAAGGAAGTCATATTGAGGAGGGAGCAAGCTTATTTTCTGCTGCTCCAGAGAACAGGACCCGGAACAATGGATGCAAGCTGCAGGAAAAGAGATTCCACCTCAACATTAGGAGGAACTTGCTGACAGTAAGGGCTGTTCGACAGTGGAACAAACTACCTCGGAGTGTAGTGGAGTCTCCTTCCTTGGAGGTCTTTAAGCAGAGGTTAGATGGCCATCTGTCAGGGATGCTTTGATTTGGATTTCCTGCATGGCAGGGGGTTGGACTGGATGGCCCTTGCGGTCTCTTCCAATTCTATGATTCTATGATTCTAGAGAGAGAGAGAGAGAGAGAGAGAGAGATTTTGGTTTAAAGAGTCTAAAATAGGGTAGACTTTGCCTCTGTAGAACACCTGTCCTCATTAGAGCTCTTTGAGTGAGGGCAGGGAATGTGGTGCCTTTTAGAATACACCAGTCCTAGCAAAAGGGCAGTAATGCAATGAGCCACATGTTACTTTCCGGGACAATTTAGATGGCCTTCAGAAGAAAGTGAGATATGTGCACACACACAATTTCTACTCCCAGAGGTTTCTAGATGTGGTGCTTTTGTCTCAAAACAAGGCACAGAGTCATTGCATCTTGTTTTGCTCCAGCCTCCCCTACTACTGGAAGTGAACTTCTGATTACTTCCAGCTAGTCTGGCTTCCAGCAGGTCCTGAAGACTGAAAATTGGTCCCTGAGTCTCTGGAGCTTGCCTCCATTCAAGTATTTTGTTAATTTTTAGTGGACTTTTTAAAAGATCAACGCATATAAAGCCAGCCCAACCCCATAGATACTCAGCCTTGGTAGGTATTCAGTTCCCTGCTGCAACTATTTATTTTTCTTTTTTTTTTCTTTTTCTTTTAAAGACATGTATATTTCAAAGGGTGGTATGAGAATTAATGAGTTATTGCACAGACAGGTGTGTGTCCACTTAAAGGACAGTTGATTCAACATGACTTCTTCCCAGAGAACTGCAGACTTAATTTAATGAAGCAGCATTCATGAAATCTAAAATCTGTGCATGGAAGTCAGCCACATCTGCTATCACCAAATATTCCAAAGTTCTTGCTTTCCATCAAAAGTGAACACTATCACCTTCAATCTTTGATCAGTATTTTCAGAACTGAACAACTTGGCCAAACGGTAATATTCTAATAAAGTAAAACCTTTTAAATTCTTCCCTTTCAAATGCTTATTTCCAAACCTCAATCAAAACAATTACTCAGAAGAATTTGCATAAAATTGCTGTCTCAACATGAGTGCAGCCATCGTTTGACAGAAAAGCTGTACACAAGGTAGTTAGTATTTTACCACCTTTTTTTGCTTATCCATGCAGTTTTTAACATTGTGTGAATCAGAATACTTCTTAAACAGGAATTCAAAAAGCAAGGAGCCTTTTAATTAGATATAAATGCAGAAATCCAGTCGACTTTAGCTTGTTTACAAAATAGTATAACCCAAATTGCAAATGTTTGCTCCTGCTACAAAATAGAACTGACTGAGCTTTCAAAATTCACTTCCTGTCAATTTGTTGGAATGTCAAAACACTTTGGCATAAAAGTTTTTTTCAAGTCAAAACAAAATGTAGCTACAAGTACATCAGTTTCTATACCATTCTATATATAGTTATATGAGAAATATGCATCACTTCCTCTGTTAATCAAAGCTAGCATCCTGCATGTGTTAGGTTCTAAACTAGGAGACAGAAAGGACTGGAGCCATGCTAGCTAGGCACCTGTGGTCCAAAAAAATGAACTTTTCTAATCTCTGCCCCCTTTGTAACTTAAAAGGACCTGAAGAGGAATTAACTTCGATGGCATATATCATTTATTTATTTAATTTATATCCTGCCTTTCCCCCAGCATGGGATTCATGGCTACTTATCAAAGCTGCCCATTTCTCTCCCTACATCAGCCTTCCCTAATCATGTATCCTCCAGGTCTCTTGAACTGAAACTCCCATCATCCCTTGGCCAACATTTTGACTCCTGTGTGGATTGAGGAGATGGGGGCTATAATTGACTATGTTTGCTGGAGAGGGTGGAAGTTGTAAGCCAACCCATTTGGACGTGCCTAGGACAAACTGTGAGAACCGGATGTTGCTAAGTACAAGCCAAGATTGTAACTCACCCAGCATTTCAGCTGTAATGTTGCTCCCTTCCATGAGACCAAGAATATATCTACATTCACAGTTATACCTGTTTGATTCCACTCTTAATGGCCATGCCCCTGTCCTGGGGTTTGTAGTCGTGCAATACTTTGATTCACAGTTATACCTGTATGATTCTCTGACAAAGAGAATCATACAGGTATGATTTAGCAGAAAAATCTAAGAAAATCTTGCAATACTACAAACTGCAGAATTCAATTGGTTGGAGCCATGGCAATTAAAATGATACCACACTATTCTTGGAGTGGATGGGATGGGGAGCAAGTTGGCTCCTCAGCATGAGCCAGGTACTGAGCATGAGCCTCAGCATGAGCCAGGTACTTTCCCGTGGAGGTTAGTGGCAGCATTAGCCATGCCGAAAGCCAGCTCCTTGGAGCTGCCTCTCAGATGAACCACTACAGGTCTTCTGTCTGAGATGTTTATAGGAAGGGTAGCATTTGAGATGTGGTGCTGAAGAATGCTAAGGATACTGTGGACAGCCCAAAAGTCAAACAGATGGCCTAGAAGAGGCCTGAACTCTCCCTGGGAGCCAATATGATTAAACTGAGGGTGTCAGCCACATCATGAGAAGAAATGGCTTGCTAGAAAAGACAATAATGCTAGGAAAGGTGGAGGGCAGTAGAAAGAGAGGAAGACCACATAACAGAAGTATAGACTCAATCAAAGAAGCCACCACTCTGAGCATGCAGAACCTGAGCAGAGTGGTTGAGGGGGGGGGGGGCTTGGAGGTGTCTCATTCATGGAGTTGTCATAAGTTGAGGGCAGCTTAACAACAATAACAAGCTGTGGGCAGCCAGTCAGTAAGCATGGGGTGAATGGAAAGGAAGAACAAAACCTCTTGCTCTTTGCTTTGTTGTGAAAAAATAAGTAAATAATAAAATTCCAGATTAAGATGCTAATCAAAATTTGGATTCATATGGTTTAGATGCTACTAGTTTACTTTTTTATTTAGTGGAGCAGCACCTAATTTTGAAAGTATAGTTTCATTTCCAAGTTTCAATACAATTTTCCCCTAACTCCTTTTCTACTTCTCTTCCCCACCTCTTCAACACACACACACAAAAATCAAAATGTACTTCATGAAACTATTGTATATGAAGCACTTATTAGCCATAATTAAATGGACAATATGAATTTACTACGTCTTTAGGACTCTGGCTTGTTCTGGTTTAGAGCAAGATGATTAATGCAAATACATATTACTTGAGATAACCATTTAGCAGCTAATTTAGCCAAATTTATTACAGCAGTTAGAGGTTTTTCATTTTAGCAGACGGAGACAAGGACATGCCAAAAGCAAAGATGTGTGTGAATGCACACTGCCCTCTAGTGTACAAGATTTTGCAAGATTGAAAGCAAACACAGATCAGGGAAGGAAGTACAAGCTGGTGTCATAAGAATAGCAAACACATTGCCTAAATTCATGCCAAACATACACAGCTTTATTATTCCAGCGAGTGATTTACAGCTTTTTGCCTTTTTGCTGAGACAAAACGAGTTTTAGCTTGACAAGATGCTGGCTTGAGACCAATTTTAACATCTGTCTATTTAAGCATTTCCCACCTCAGAACTGATTGCTTTCACTTGTCCTCCCTTGTCTGAACCCATTTTAGATACCGCACAGAGCTCTTGCCTTTAATGTGCCTGATTCTGCAGCTCCCTTAGGCCACAGTTTCTCCTGCAGCTCTTTGGTGGATTTATTTTGCTCTGGTATTAAGCAAAGTCTCCACAGACATTCCCCCTACTGACCATTCGAGATTTGGTTCATCTGAGGACTGTAAATTCTGTTTGACAAGATCAAAAGAAACAGATGTGTAAGTTCAGTAGTTGATATCGCCTGCAATGAAGAGGAATGATCAAAGAACTAGAGTACAGTATCTTCCCAAACCTTTCAAATAGCCAGAATCTCAAAGAGGTTTACCCAGGAGCTATGAATAAATCACATAGAAATTTAACTTTTTAGAAAGGGGGGGGGGGGGGAAACCACACCACAATTTGATGTTGAGTGCCTTGGAAATGTCCACATAGGATCCGGTACTGTGTGAGATTTATACTGCTCTTCCTTGCTTATGTGAGCTGCCAAAAGCAGATTAAAATCACACTGGAATTAGTAGTAAACCCTACTTCTCTGTCACAACTGCAGGAAATGACTCCCTTTATTATAATGAGGTGTTCTAATAAATGTAATGAGAAAAAGGCTTTCCATCTCTCTGTACCAGTGACATGCTCTATTGGTACGAATGAGTCTCCTTTGCGCACCGTGCTAATTGTATTCCTTACTCCTTTTGTTTCCTGCAATCCAGTGCTGAACAAGGGTCAGTGTGTAACAAAATACTACCGCTGGATGCAGAAGAATGGAGGTTATATTTGGATACAGTCTTGTGCCACTATTGCTATCAATGCCAAGAATGCAAATGAGAAGAACATCATCTGGGTCAATTACCTTCTGAGGTATATCTTTCTGTCATTTCCATTATTTGCATTTGTGTTGTGACTGCATGAGTCATATTGAGCGGGTGATCTACAAGAAAGAATGCAAGGCATTTAATGTCATCCTGTTCAGAATCATTGTCTGCTAATGGATAATAGGAAGATATCCATAGGCTTGCCATTTCCTGAGCATCTCTCAAATTCAAAAGTTGCATTTACTTGAGTGTGGCCTAATTACAGAATTGATTTACAGCCATCTTTTCCTAGCAATATATACTGTAGTTGGCTACCAGAGAATTCTGGATTAAAAACCTGAGCCAGTGTTCCTACTGTATTTGTGATGTAAATTCTAGAAAGGTCATTTTCATTCCCTTATTTAGTGTTGTCATTATTGTAGAGTTTATTTCAAAATGCTATTAGTTATACTCATTTTTATTTCCAAGAGAGATGAAAGAGACTTCCTGAGCATGTTTCTCACTTTCAGGTCTACTGTCTAAAATTATAACTTCTTTAACTCCCTTTCCATGGCAGGGTTGTGTACCAGTGCTGTTTGGCTAGACATAGTATAAACCACAAGGCCACAATACAGAGGGGGCAGTTAAGTAAAGAACACACTAAATGTCTGAGCAAATAAATATGCAAGGTACTGAAAATGGAAAGAAAAAAGTGGATATTCCACTTGAACTTAGGCAAAACAGTAAGGACACCCATAATTCAATTTAGAGGCTATGAATATGTATGTCATCAGAATAGTGGAGCATATGGGAAGCTAAGCTCACTCTGTAGCAGAAAATCCCCCATCTGCTCCTGTTACCAAGCTATAACTTCAGTGCTTCTTATTAATCAATATTCCCATGGATTCCATACATTGTTATTTAATGTATAAATTTATTTCACTCACTTTTCTTCTATGATGAAACTCTCGAGGGGACACATAGGGTGCCAGCAGTCTCGTGTCAAGGCATGGAACAGATATAATCTTACTTCACTAAAGATCCTTTCATGCTACACAATGATAGCACTAAGATTCTACTTTAATTGCCATAGTTCCACTCAGGATCTGCAGTTTAGAGATGAGTATTTAGAATTCTCAGCCAGAGAGTTTTAGCTTATCACATGAACTTTAAAACCATCTCAGGTATCCCAGGCTGCAGCCAGGTCATGGGATGGAAGCAGAGATTATCACATGCTAAAATCACTGCCTAATCTCTGCTCGCCATCAGCCCAAGTTCCAGCAGCATTCCACCAGCACTTTTTCGAAGCCGGAAAGCTTCCGACTTTGAAAAAGTGTTGGCAGAGCATGGCTGGGACCCAGCTTGGACCCAGGCTGATGGCGGATGGCAGTTAGATGGAGATTTAGCATGTGATAATTCCCACCTCCATGCCATATCCCAGCTGCAGTCTGGGACACTTGAGATGGTTTTAAAGTTCATGCAATAAGCTCCTTAGTGTCTCACCAAACTAAAAATACCAGGCTTCTGAAGGATACAGCTATAACCGTTAAAGAGGAATCATAACACTATAATTTTGTAGTGTGCAAGGACCCATGTGGCTGCCTCATGTGCTCTAACATGTAAAGGAGTATTGGTTGTAGATTCTGGGATTGGTAATCCAGAACATCCAGAGGGCAACAAATTGGGGAGACTGGTCTTAGAAATGCAAAATGACTGGTACTTATATGCACCTTATATGTCTTTGCAG
>NC_056522.1:333979342-334012299 GCF_019175285.1 Sceloporus undulatus
CTTCCTTCCTTCCTTCCTTCCTTCCTTCCTTCCTTCCTTCCTTCCTTCCTTCCTTATTTTCTTGTAGGTGAGCCTCACTGGTCAGGAAGACTGTTAGTTTAGTGCTAACAATCTAGTACAGTTAAATCTATAGGTTACATAGATCTAATAAATGATCTGTTTGCTTCTTAGGGTACATCTATACTGTAGAAATAATGTAGTTTTACACAATTTTAACTGTCATGATTCCAGCCTACAAAATCCTGGGATTTGTAGCTTTATGGGGCACCAGCACTCTTTGGAAGAGAAGGCTAAAGCCTTTGTAAAACTACAGATCCCAGTATTCCATAACATTTAAAGTGCTGTCAAACTGCATTATTTCTACAGTGTAGATGCACCCTTAGGATGTTTCCTGGTGGAGGATTTCTTGTGCTAGCAATGTGAAGATCTTGCACAACTATTCCATCTTCTTCTTCTTCATGAGTTTTCTTTGGTAATGAAAATGATGGGGGGGGGGGTTAAGGCTGTGAAGGAAGGCAGTGTTGGCTGGAACCTTGTCAAAATCAATGGACACAGCAGGACTATGGCATGCTAAAAGCCTCATCTAGAACCACTCTTACATAGAGAAAAACCAGCCCCATGACAGAGTTACACAAAAGAAGAAATGAAATCCTCATAAGGTGCTGAGAAGACATAAAGAGATAATTAACAGAACACTCCAACAACAGGGATGGCAAAAAAGTACTGTTTGTATGTTTGCATAGGTTACAAAACAGAGATTAATTAGTGGACAGACTGTAGAATGTGAAAGTTGATTATCACAAATATTCTGGTACTGGTACCTGAACAGTAGCAGTCATGGGGAGCAGCATAAATATTTGATGGTAGGTAGGATTACAAGCAGTCTCCATAAAACATCTGCTGTAAAGAACTGAAAAAAGATCTGTATATTTTCATGTTTGCTTTGCTATGCTCTCTATTTGCATTTATGTTTTTGCTCCAGAGAGTTGAGAAAAGAAACAGAGGAAAGTTTCACACTTCACGTCATAATGTTTGTGTTTATATTTGCCATATATTCTTTTTCAGCAACCCAGAATACAAAGATACACCAATGGATATTGCTCAGCTTCCTCATCTGCCAGAGAAAACCTCTGAATCCTCAGAGACCTCCGATTCTGAATCAGACTCAAAAGACAATTCAGGTAACATAAACAGTCAGCTTTGTTGTTTTTTCAGGATTTGTTTGTTTGTTTATTGTTTTGATTTGTTTTATCATATATATTATTTTATTTTCATTATGTTATTTTATTATCTCTTTCTATCAGATAATCACAACCAAGTTAGAATTATCAGTGGGTCTTACAGTTTCTGTAGATGGTACTACTGTAGCGCAGCATTGTAGTTTGCAATTTGAGGTGTTTTTAAAGGGGTTTTTGTAGAAAAATTAATTAATAGTGTTCCTTCTTATTTGAATTCCAGTTATATTTGAATTTGCCATGGTTTTATTATGTGTTTACAGGTCTTATGTTCCAGTGTTTTGCCATTTTGTTGTTAGCTGCCCTTGAGTTGGTTTTGAGACTCATGGTGACCCCATGGATGAGACAAGTTCAAGAATCCCTATCTTCCACTGCCTTGCCCAGATCCTGCAAGACCTTGCCCATAACCCCCCTGATTGAGTCTATCCATCTGTTTTGTGATCTTCGTCTCTTTCTTCTACCCTTTCCTAGCATTATTGTTTTTTCTAGTGATCCGTGTCTTCTCATTATGTGGACAAAGTACGATAGTCTCAGCCTGATCATCTTTGCTCCCAAGGAGAGCCCTGGCCTGATCTGTTCAAGAACCCATTTGTTTGTCTTCTTGGCTGTCCATAGTATCCTAAGTACTCTTCTCCAGCACCACATTTCAAATGAGTTGATTTTTTTTTCTGTCTGCTTCCTTTACTATCCAGCTCCCACATCCGTACATGGTAATTGGGCATACAATACAGAATACAGAACGATTCTGACTTAGTACTCAGTTGTATGTCTTTGCTCTTCAGTATCTCTTCCAGTTCTTTCATAGCTGTCTTTCCTATTCCTAGTCTTCTTCTTATTTCCTGACTGCAGTCTCTATTCTGGTCAATGTTTGATCCTAGATATGGGAATTCTTTAACTATTTCAATCTCCTCATTGTCTAGATTGAATTCAATGGTCATTATTTTTGTTTTCTTTATGTTCAGCATCAGACCTGCCTTTGCACTTTCATTTTAGTCATTTCTGTATAAACCATTTTATTTCAGCAGAGTCTGAGGATGGTTTAGAAATAAGCCTACATTTCTCAGAAAACTTTTTTCCAAATTCTTGTTTTTTTGTTTCCTTAGGGCCTCTTCTCCTTTCTTCCCTACTTACAAATGAAGGCATATTGCCATATATTTTCTGCATATTCTCTGCCACTTTTTTTATGGTGACCATAATTCCCCTTCTCTTTCACATATGCATGCATGCAGTGACTTGCAACAACCCCAGGCCTGGTGTATTGTGAGGAATGCAAAATGGCAGCTGATCAAAACAGGCAAACAAAGACCATTGAGCCTTCAGAATAGTTTGAGAGAGAGAATAAAAAAGGAAAGGATGATGAGAGGTGAAGATAAAGAAGAAATTAACCTGATTAACCCTTTAACATCTTATTTTGAGTACTACTGAAGCAAAAGCTTGGATTGCAGCAGTATGTATTCTGAGAGAATAAGTTCTGGGAAGAAGCATTTTTAAAAATAAATTACCTCCTTGTTCTATACAAGAACATTTAAAGAGAAAGCAAAAAAGGACACCTTTCCTCATTCCTATGGTTCATTCTGGCTCTCCCTCCCCTCTCCATACATAATAATAATTCTTTATTTATTTGTTTGTTTTATTTTATATGTCGCCTTTCCTTGGGAATGGGACCCAAGGCAGTTCACAGATAAAACTGGTTGAAAAGTTAATAATTTTTTAAAAAACAATTAGAATCATCTCATTAAAATAGTGTAAAATTACAGAGCTTATCAGTCCACTTAAATAACTCGGCTTAACTCATCCAAATTCAAGCCTAAATTGGGATGCAGTCAGGTCCTACTGCAAGGATTTTGCTACCGAAGCTGCCAGACAAGTACATCCAGATTGCAGCCCAGGTGAGCTCCAGTGGCCTTATTTTGAAGCTGGGAGCTTTCTGACTTGGAAAAATGGCCGCCGGAGCTTGCCTGGAACCCAGGCTACAGCTGGGCTGTACTTGCCCGGCAGCATCGGTGGCAAAATCCTTGCAGTAGGACCTAACTGCCTCCCAATTTAGGCTTGAATTCAAATGAGGTAAAACAGGTTATTTAAGTGGAGCAATAAGCTCCTACATTAAAAATACAAAGAGGAAAAATATAAATACAGTCAGCTCTTCATATCCACAGAGTATCCATTCCAGACACTCCCACGGATGGCAAATTCCTTGGCACCTCACGTACCAAACTCCTCAATGGCAGCACAACATGCATTCAACCATGTTGATGTGACTGCATGCATCTGCTGCCACTGAGGAGAATGGAGTGGGCCACCCACGAATGTTCCAATCCATGGATGTCATGTCAGCAGATAGGAAGAGCCTACTGTACGTGTTGTACAGTTCCCATATAAAAGCCTCCCTGACAGTGATTATATATTAAAAGCCTGATTGAACAAAAACATTATTGCCTGCCAGCAAAAGAAGACAGAGAAGGAAGCCATGGAAGGGAATTCCAGAGGGTTGGAGCAGCCACTGAAAAGGTGCTCTCTCATATCCTCATCAAGCAAGCCTGTGATTGTGGCATAGCTGAGAGAAAACCTTCCCCTGATTCTTAGAATTCTTACAGGTTTGTATGAGGAGCTACAGTCTTTCAGATAGTCTAGACCTAAGCCTTCTTCTCTGTACAGGTTTCTCTCTCTGCAGTGTCAACCTCTAGAGCAGCCATTACTACTCCCCAAAGTCTGGTTTTCCACAGCCAGCAGTAGGCCTGGAGAAACTGTTGTCCCTGTTCCACATGATGGTGTGGCTTCTTGATATATTGGTTCGTGCTACTTGAAAGATTTCTTAGTTTAACCTACATGGCAGAAAGTTCACCATTACCGTTGTCATCAGGAGTAATGACAGCCCAAATTCCTTTCAGCTTTTATACTTACTGAAGCAATGTTTGTGAGGGCTATGATGGAAGAGAAGTTGCATTCTCCTCCATCTCCATTCTTCCATTGCTTTTGCATTATTGTTGTTCTGTAATAATATGTCCCTGGCAACGGGGCCTTGATATTTGTTTTGAATCTTATGCTCTTCTTCTCAATAATATTTTTCACTTTTCTTTCTGTTCAGAGGATAATGAAAATTCAAAGTCAGATGAAAAAGGAAACCAGTCAGAAAACAGTGAAGACCCTGAGTCAGATAGAAAGAAGTCTGGGAACCAGTCAGATAATGAAATGAACTGTAATGATGATGGGAACAGCTCCAGCAACCAGGACAGCAGAGACAGCGATGACAGCTTTGAAAATTCTGACTTTGAGAATCAAAAGGCCCCTGAGGATAGTTTCGGCACTCTTGGTTCTATGCAGATCAAGGTGGAGCGCTATGTGGAGAGCGAAACAGACTTGCGGTTACAGAATTGTGAATCATTGACCTCAGACAGCGCCAAGGACTCAGACAGTGCAGGAGAAGTAAATGATCAGTCTTCCAGCAAGCATCAAAAGAGGAAGAAAAGGAGGAAAAAGCAGAAAGGAGGCAGCATGACCCGCAGAAGGCTATCAAGCACTTCAAGCCCAAATGGACTTGACTCAGCATTGGTGGATCAGCCCCAGCTGCTCTCATCGCCAAACAGTGCCTCAGTGCTCAAAATCAAAACCGAGATCTCAGAACCTATCAATTTTGATAACGATAGCAGTATTTGGAATTACCCACCTAACAGGGAAATCTCAAGGAACGAATCACCCTATAGTATGACCAAGCCCCCAAACTCAGAGCACTTTCCCTCTCCCCAAACCAGCAGCAGTTTACATGTTTCCATTCCAGACTCTGTCCTCACCCCACCTGGGACTGAAAATACTGCCAGCCGCAAATCTCAATTCAGCACCTCATCCAACTCCGCCTTGGCTCCCGTATCCTCTGACCCTTTGTCACCACCTCTGTCTGCATCTCCACGGGACAAGCATCCAGGAGGCCCCAGCACCTCCAATTCTTTGTTGTACACTGGGGATCTGGAAGCCCTCCAGAGGTTGCAGGCAGGCAATGTGGTCCTTCCTTTGGTTCACAGGGTAACTGGAACCCTTGCTGCCACCAGCACAGCTGCTCAGAGGGTCTATACCACTGGCACTATTCGGTATGCTCCAGCTGAAGTTACTTTAGCCATGCAGGGCAATCTCCTCCCCAATACCCACGCTGTTAATTTTGTGGACGTTAACAGCCCCAGCTTTGGCCTCGATCCTAAAACACCGATGGAAATGCTCTACCACCACGTTCACCGACTTAATATGTCAGGACCATTTGGAAGTGCTGTGAGCGCGGCCAGTCTGGCCCAAATGCCTGCAGGGAATGTGTTCACAACTGCCGAAGGACTCTTCTCCACTCTTCCATTTCCTGTGTACAGCAATGGCATTCATGCCGCACAGACACTGGAACGGAAGGAGGATTGAAATATGACCACATACTGTGTTCAGTGTTAAACTCTGAGGCATAGACTATATTTTAATTTAGACCTTTAATTCTAGCACTTTGAATTTGAGCAGGTCAGCTTATTCATTCAATACAATGGTCCCCATTTCATTCCCTTTCTCTTTAACTTGACTTATTCTTTAATGTAAAAGATTTTTTTATATATTTTTGCCTTCAGAGAGCTGAAGTACCAGTTGCCTGCCATTTTGTCTTCTTCCAAGATGTGTATTTTTTTTTCCTTTGCATCTTTATTAAGATGCCTTTAATATGTGTATGCCTCTGCCATAGAATACTCAGTGTTGTGGTAAAGAGATTTTAAAAGTGACAACCATTGGGTTTACTTCAGAATGATCTTGATATGATCAAGATTAAAAGAAACAAGCATAAAACAATATGCCCTGTTTGACTAAGTCAAATGAAAGGGGTCTTTTTGTTCCTAATTCCTTTAAAAAAAAAATAGGGGATAGTATTTTAGAATTTTATGCAGAGTTTAATTCACTTTTTATGGTTAAGATTTTCTTACTTGCACATACAATAATTTGGGTTCTTAAAATGTTAATTTCTGGCCTGTGATTAGAATATTAAGAAGATGGACTAAATGTTAATTACAGAAACGTTAACTTAATTTCTAAAACCATGGTGCTATCATTTATTAATCTGTAATGTCTTCACACAACATGCAGCTTGTGGGCTGGGATTTTTGAAAGGAATGTCTTCTGTGCTAGTCAATAGTCAGGTGCTGCAGTCTCCTTGGTTAGTTAAGACAAAAGCCCTCATTAACATTAGCTGCAGGACTTAATTTTTTTACCTCCAAACTAACGAACATAGCCTCATATTAAATTTATATGGATCTGAAAGCCTTTTTTCTCCTCTTGTGAAAGTGCTTTAAAAAAAAACAAGAAAGCTCAGCTGAATTGACTTGAGGATGTTTGGGTTTTTTTTTTAAGGTGTGTATTGTTTCTCTTTGCTTTGTTTTGTTTTTCTCAGTGTGACTGAGGCTAATTTTGCAACTTCCAAATAACACTTCAGAGTAAGGAAATATATCTATATATATATAATATTTAACATGTTTTTATTTTTTCATTTAATGTTATAGAGGGAAGGTTGTATTTTTTATTTTTTATTTTTATTTTTATTTGCTCATTGGTTTGTGTTTTGTAATTCTCCCCCTCCTCCTCCTTCTAGTGTTGAAGCCAATATGTTTTAACAAATGGGTTAATAAGCTTGAAATAGATAACTGCAACTAAAAACTGCACATTAAGTAAAAACAGAAGAAAAGAAACCTCCTATTTTGTCTTTGTTGCCAGAAATCAATGTAGTGTCAAACACTCCAAATGACTGTCAAGTATAAATTCTTCTTCCACTCCATCTTTGGCAGCTGTTTGTTAAGGCATCTAATAACAGATGTGAGAACTGTAATGTGTACAATGTGTAAGTGTCCTTGGCTGTCAGTCCCATTGCAGTTTCAATGTGTGTTACTATATGCAGTATATACTAAGCTAATGTAGTTGTTTTGTCCTTTGTCTTCTCTGTGCTTTATCTCTAGTCTGGAGTGGTAAAGTCCCATTCCTACAGTCCTAGTGAACCAGTGATTCTTGGGGGGTTAGTGGTTTTTGTGTGGTGGCCTTCCTCTGTAATGTCACCTTATGCTGCTTCCACTGTCTGTATACCTTTTCATTTCTGCTGTTGCTTTGCTGTTGTGTAAACTCAGATCTCTCTCTCTCTCTCTCTCTCTCTCTCTCTCTTTCTCTCTCCCACTCCCGTTCCTTCTTCACCTTTTCTCCCCTCTTCCTCTTTCTCTCTTTTTTCCCATTCTCAGAGATAAAAGACTCTTAACTAGCTCAAGGTTAATGGAGCCATTTTCTCCCCACAGAGGAATTCTGGGTATGTCTCGCTCTTACCGTGTGCGTCACACAATGCACTAAAGAGTGATACTCAGATATATTAAACAAAGTGATGCCATATAGCCTCAGTTGTTAACATTTCCAGAGTCCCTTGTGCTCTAACTGTAAGTAGAGGGTGCATTTCTTTGGTTTTTCTCCCAAGTAGGTTAATGGAGTTATATAGAGAGAGCGATTTCAAGTGAGATAGAAAATCCTTTCAAAGGTCAACCAGCGTGGTTTTAAAAGAAGCTGAGCTTATGACTGTGATATATACATACATATATTTTTTGCATATATGTACAGTGTTAATATATTTCAGCTCAGTTGTTCTCAACCATTTGGATAATTCACTGTGTTAAGCCAGTCCAGCTGGTTTAGAGTCAGAAAGATAGGTCTGAAAAGAGTGGTATGGAATAACACCCCCCTAAAAGGGTGTTGGATATCACAAATTTTGATGATGAACTTTTAAAGGATTAGATTTTAAGGATTTCCAAATAGATTTCAAAGGCAAGGGGAACTGATTTGGGTTTATCTTTGGAAACTCTACTCTAGCTATTGAACAATCAAAGGAATGCACCTATCAGCTACAATTTTTTTAAAAAAACAGCTAACAGCTGTTGTTGTTTTATTTTATTTTTTATAAATGTTTCTGTGTTGTGTCAAAATGATTTCTGGTGATTTAAACTAACAGATAATCACAGCTGCTGTCTAAATCCATAGTGTTTAAAATTACAAAATGGAAAAAAAACCTTCATTACCTGTGAAGACTGTGTCTGTGTTTTTAACTATTTCTTGTACAAATATATGAAATCTTTTATGAGGAGACTGGTGCCAAGTAGCTGAATAAAGGGGAAAGGGATTCTGTTCGTATAAATCTTAGCAGTGTTACCAACTCTACAATATATAAAAAAAATTAAAATGTTAAAAAATGACAGCTATGGTACATTTATTTTGTGTTAATCTAACCGAATCTAACTTTCTGAGTGCCTGGCTTATTCGAAACATTTTTTTCATTGATCATTGATAATGCTGCAAATCAGAAATGTACATACTTCATTTACAACAGGGTTCTTTTTATACTTTTGTAGATTCTCATACATGTCATACATGGTTGTCTTTATGTAACTTAATTTTTTTTCATCCTGCAGGTGCCATTTTCATAATAAACTTCTCTTGGATTTGTTACTATCTGGCATCATTTCTTTTACATATGATCATCCTGATTAATTAATGCTGGTAGTATTTGTTTGAGCAGGGTACCTTGTTTAATCATTTTCTTTTTAAAAGCTAAATGCTGTAAAAAAAAAAGAGGGCATAACTAGATTATTTTAAAATCTTATAAGCTATTAAGAACCTATGTAGCTGCAGGCTAACAATGCTAATCCAAATACTACACTAAACGTGCCACCATCCTAAATTTTCAGCTACCCATTATCATGTTGAGCATTTTATGCACATTATCAAAGCTGAATAACAGACCTGTAACATTAACAATTATCAATTATAAAGGTGTGAATTTGTTTGGTTATTGCACAAAAGGAGAGGGCAGTTTGTATACATTAATCACATAAAATGCAGTTTATATTTTCATTTCTTATACCTGACATTATTATAATCAAACTCTTCCGTCACTCATGCTCAATCTAGGTGCTTGATATACCTTACGACTCTCTTCCTTTGGACTGGAAAACAACTAAGGCATTGATTTCTTATGTTTCTGTTAGCCAGGGTTTCTAGCAAACTGAGGGCAGAAGAGTTTGCCAGTACACTGAATTGAAACTTTGACTTCAGAATAAAATCACATGGATGGTATAGGCCTTCAACCACTGTGGAATGTTTGCCATTTAGGAAAAGAACAATCACTGCCATTATGGGGAAAAGTTTGAATTTTATTTTATTTCGAGACACCAGCAGAGAGTGGTTTTGAGATAATTAACACCAAAATTGATATGTTGCTGTTTCACTCTTCTAATATCCTGACAATCCACTGATTTGAACAATTTAATTTTTGTAGTTCTTGACATACTCTTTCTGCAATGCAATAAAGTAAGTATTATAGGTGGTGCTGTTTAATTGCCAACAATAACCTTCATTTGTTATAATGGAAGATGTGAGATGAGAAAACAGTGAGGAATGTAAGTTTAAGTTTGGTGCATTATTATATTTAGCTTACCTTATTATTTATTACTTTTTAACACACCCTTTTCCTAAGGATGTATGTATCATCACCTCTCCCCAGTTAATTTGACAACTCTGTGAGGCAAATTAGACAGATACTGGCTGGTCCAACATCATTCAGTGATTAAGTAACCATTGAACAGGAGAATCCCTGCTATACAGAGCTAGTATTGTGTAGCGGATTGAGTGTTGGGCTAGGACTTCACAATTCAAATCCCCTCTCAGCCATGGAAATCCACTGGGCGACTTTTGGAAAGTCAAACTCTCAGCCTGAAATGAAGGTAATAGCAAGCTTCCTGTGAACAAATCTTGCCAAGAAAACCCCATGATAGTGCCTCCTTAGGGTCACCATAAATCATAAACAACTTAAAGGCTCACAACAACCTATTCTGCTCTGGTCAGGCCCCACCTGGAATACTGTGTCCAGTTCTGGGCACCACAATTCAAAAAGGACATTGAGAAACTGGAGCATGTCCAAAGGAGGGCGACTAAAATGGTGAAAGGTCTGGAAACCATGCCCTATGAGGAACGACTCAGGGAACTGGGGATGTTTAGCCTGGAGAAGAGACGGTTAAGAGGTGATATGATAGCCCTGTTTAAATATTTGAAGGGATGTCATATTGAGGAGGGAGCAAGCTTGTTTTCTGCTGCTCCAGAGACAATGGATGCAAGCTGCAGGAAAAGAGATTCCACCTCAACATTGGGAGGAACTTCCTGACAGTAATGGCTGTTCAACAGTGGAACAAACTCCCTCGAAGTGTAGTGGAGTCTCCTTCCTTAGAGGTCTTCAAACAGAGGCTGGATGGCCATCTGTCGGGCATGCCTTGCCTGTGATTTCCTGCATGGCAGGGGGTTGGACTGGATGGCCCTTGTGGTCTCTTCCAACTCTACGATTCTATCATTCTATGATTCTATGCTGTAAGAGCACATAAACACACATATATTGCGAGTACTGTGGAATTTTATATAAGTTGTCTTCAACTTTCTATGGACCAGGCTTAAGAAAAGCCTGCTCTGTTTTTTAGCAGAAGCTGATGGGCCCCCCTGGCTATTAAGGTAGGTTTTAGAAAAGATTTGTTATCACAGCAATGGTGCCACAATCAGAAATGTGAACAACAAAAATCTATGTGGTTGTAAATCTAGCTTAGCAGATTGTAAATACAGTACTTAGCAAGATGCCAGCCCACATTTAAAGAAAGGAGGCATGTAAGGTCACTAAAGGAATGTAAACGTAACAGAGTAGTTTCAGATGTGAAAGATTTTCAGTCTCACTCCCTGCAATGCTAGAAATTTGGGGACTGAAGTAAACTTTCATTTGGTGGGGCAGAGTTCCTAATAGGGTGGCAATGTTCTCCTAGATCCTTTTCACATGTAGTCTTGTTCAGCCAGGTGGCCCCCATCCTATAACTGTGCATTTTATTTTTTCGACCTAAGTGCAGTACCTTACATTTCATTTTGTTAGCTTTGCCCCAGCTTTCTAATCTATTCAGGTCTGAATTTTGAACCTGTCCTCTGGAGTATTAGCTATTCCTCCTAATTTGGTATCATCTGCAAATTTGATAGGCATGCCCCCAATTTGGTCATCCAAGATGTTGGATAGTACTGGGCCCAGAACAGAGCCCCATGGGACTCCACTGGTCACTTCTTTCCAGATGAAAAGAAGCCATTGTTGAGCACTCTTTGGGTTCTGCCAGTCAACCAGTGCTCCACGTTGCTGCTGCTACTGCTAATGCTCATCTCTTTGGAGCACCACAGCCTCCTAAACAGATGGGCTGCCAGCAGCAGCAGCAAGGATTGTGGGTCAAGTCCTCTAAGTGCCTTCAGCTGCCACTGCCAATGCTTCTTTTCTGGGGGGGGGGGGGGAGCTCCATAAAGATATGAGCATTGGTGGCAATGGTGATGAGGATGGCAGATTGAGTCCTTCACATTCCTGCCACTGCCACCACCAATGCTCATCTCTTTGTTGAGCTACAGTGCCCTGAAGAGTTGATTACTGGCGGCAGCAACAGCAACATGGTGGACTCAGCCTGCTACTACCAATGTTTGTCTCCTTGGAGTGCCCACAAAGAGATGGGCTGCCAGCAGCATCAGCACTGCCAACGAGTAACCTGATGGCTCAAGGGCAGCATGGAGGCAGGCAGACAGAAGATTCCTCTTGCTCTCTGCCTGCCTCCACACTGTGTCTTTGGGTGAATTTCACTTGCACACTCTTGTTCCCATATGTGTAAGAAAAAGCCATTGGATCAGACTGAACCAGAATAAATTACTTTTAGACTACAGCTCCTAGATTTCTCCACCAACAGGTCCGTGTTGGCTGGAGATTCTAGGAGTTCTAGTCTTTAAAAAGTAACTTTTTCAAGCTATGGATGAGACTGACAGGTCAAAAGGCTAATAGTTGGATCACAACTTGAATACAGTTTAGTTAAAAATGACCAAATGCAGTAAGAAACTATTCCCACAAAATCAAACAGAGAAATGAAATAACTCCAAACAATTTGGCCCACAATTCACTTGGTTGACAGTTCCTATCTCTTATGATCTGAGACCTGATTCTGAATAGCTGTTCAGTGATGGCACTGATATACTATCTTCTAAGAACAGGCTGGAGTGCTTGTAAGAGAGGCTTGACAGAGTGGTCTTGGCATCTTTGAAAAACTGAACTGGGGAAAACCTTCAGACATATTAAAATATATAGCATTTTCCCACAAGGTGGCAAGGTGATTGTATCAGCACTGATTGTGAAACACTACAAGTGACCATGAGTGTATCGATATTATTCAGTACCTTGTCACTGTTTCCTACACAATCTACAAAGTATTTCCATTAATATTGTGGAGGGTTTTTTAGGGACGGGAAGTGAGGCCGATTGGCAATTGGCATAATTTAATTAACTGTCACACAGATAATGAGCTTCTTGTATGAATCAGATTTTGCAAGGAAATGGGACGCCAAAGGAACCTCAACATTCTAAGTATGAGAACATAAATGACATGAAGAAACAAAACCACAGAGACTCAACCTTGTACTATGAAAAGTGATGCAAGAAACATCAGAACAAGCATATATATATAATTAAATATAAAGGCAACACTCTTTTAACTATTTGCTTGGTGCTCGTTCCTTTTCCTCTCATTTTGGGCCATGCTTATATGAGGGGAAAGAATTTCATTTAAAAAACTTTTTCCTACTGGGAAAAATTGCAGTTGGATCCAAAGAAACTGATCTCCACACTCCCACTGATGACTATGGGAGCACCTGAGAATCCCCCAGGAGCTGGGTTTAGGACAGCACAGAAGGCTGAAGGGGGAAAGGGAGAGGAAGGAAGGAAGGAAGGAAGGAAGGAAGGAAGGAAGGAAGGAAGGTTTAACTCAGTCCCCAAATTTCTAGCATTGCAGAAACTGAGACACTGAAAATCATTTGCACCAAAACATTTATTTTTGCTGTATACGTATTCCATTGCTAACTTTGCCTGTCCTTTTTCTTTGGATGCCTAAACTGAAGGGGGAGCAAGCTTGTTTTCTGCTGCTACAGAGAACAGGACCTGGAACAATGGGTGTAAGCTATAGGAAAAGAAATTCCACCTCAACATTAGGAAGAACGTCCTGACAGTAAGGGCTGTTCAACAGTGGAACAAACTCCCTCGGAGTGTAGTGGAGTCTCCTTCCTTAGAGGTCTTTAAACAGAGGCTGGATGGCCATCTGACAGGGATGCTTTGATTGAGAATTCTTACATGGCAGAATGGGGTTGGACTGGATGGCCCTTGTGTCTCTTCCAACATTACGATTCTATGATTCTATATTTGCAAATGCTCAACTAAAGTTTTACATCATTGCAATGCTAGAAATTTGGGGACTAAAAGAAAATTTCATTTGAAGGTTTTGAATGCCTATTTGGAGGCCAGTGCCCTAATTTCTCCCACCCACCCCTTTAGGTACACCCATGATGTGATGGTGATTTTGCCTAGATTTAAGAGTGGGACAAAAGCAATCCAGTATCATCCTCTTTTGCAATGGAATGCAAGAAAAGTTTATGATACCAAGAGCTCAGAAAAACCAAACTTTGGCACGTTACAGACCACCTAAAAGCGGCAGTCTGCTGGCGGCACTGGTTGCTGCGTCCAGGAACCACAGCGGCCAAACTGCACAATTCTCGGGCGCAGCCGAAAAGAAGTGCCAAAATGGTGCTTCTTTTTGCGCCCCAGAAGTGGTGCCGCGAGCTGCTAGTCGCACACTCATGGCGTCACTTCCGGGTTGCGACGTCTGGACACTATGCATCGCTGACATCAAGATGGCAGCCCCCGTGTGGACGGGCACCGCCATTTTGTACGGACCCAGTCCGTATTAGGGTTGAGGGGCGTCTAGAATAGACGCCCCTTTCTAACCCTAGCACGCCCCTTCCTAACCCTAACACGTACTTTTGGTGCATGTGTAACGCACCTTTTTCAACTTGGTTAGTCACCCATAGTTTAAAGCTAGCATTAGCATGTAGATTCTATAGCACACCAAGAAGAGGAGCAGCTTTTGCTTTCATCTTCTATCCAAAATGAGCCCATAGATTGTGGAGGAAATGACAGGAACAGGGTGCCTTCCCTCAACAGAATTAGCATTCCTTTGATGGATTCTTGATTTATGTGTTTATCCATGTGCTCTGCATAATAACAAAAGTTCAAATCCTTGGTCTGTTAAAATCAATCAACACCATTCTAAATGCTGACATGAATGGTTCCTCAGTTTTGCAAAAAATCATTTATTTATTTATCTTGCTATTTAAAATATGCAAGGAAAAATTTAGAGGCACAAATGCACTTGTGGACTTCGTCATATTTAGGCATTATGCATCTGGACAATAAATATACAAGGAAGCATACCAGTCTTGGTCCATCATGGTTTCCATTGCACTGTATGCACTGAGGAAGAGCTCTCACTATTTGTGATTCTGACACTTAGAAATCTATGGTTAAAGATAATGAAGAGAGTGACATGCCCACTCTCTCAGCCTCATAGGAAGGCAAAGGCGAACCATCTCTGAGCAAATCTTGCCAAGAAACCCCCATGATAGATTCACCTTGAGGTTGCCATAAGTCAGAAATGACTTCAAGGCATACTGCTGCTACAACAACAAGGGAGCCTTGGTGGATGAAAAAGACTCACCTTTCAGAAAGTCACTTGCTGTGAACTGAATTTCTATGGCCAAGATTTATTTGACATAGGTTTTCACTGACTGCTACACAGATGCAAAATGCATCGGATGAAGTGAGATGCAGTCGACAAAATGTTTTGTGAAATAAAACTCATTAGTCTTTAAGGTGAAATTAGGATGAGATCCTAGAGCAACATTGTGTTGTATAAATCTCTGTATGCAGTTTTATGCATTGCTTGTGCTATGCAACTCACGTGTTGAATGGTATCACATAATCAAATGCACATCTGAATAAACAATGCAATGGACATCCACATATGCAATAGCATCATATGCAAAATTCTTTTACCACAACCTTGAACTGAATGTGAATGTTCTGCATAAGACAAAAATGTCCAACATCCTCCATACTTACCCATGTGTAAGAAAACAGCAGGTTATGTTGACTTTTTCCTGAGTGTATTCTAACTTCCGATATATTGGGGAAGACCCTATACCAAGGAGATAGTTAACAAATATCCATTAGTGGACTGCAACACTGTGCAGCTGAGTGTTCAAAGGTAAACATCACAAATTGCTATGTGCAATGGCACCACAATCTCAATGTTACTGCATGCACAACACTGCCCCCACAACCTTCAGCTGAATATGGACTTCAGTGTGGGACAAAAATGCCCAACTCTTTCTGTAAGGGGAGTTATTTATGTCTGAGTTACTATCTGGAAGCCAGGCGTCGTTTGCAATCCTGTATGGCTCAGCATAGCATAATGAGTTCGAATTCCGACCTACACTACATTTACTGAATAGCCTCTGAAGCAAGCTCCCACAGCTATCACAGAAGCATCAGTCTACATTTCCATAGCCAGACACAGAATGTAGTGCTTAGACTTCTGGGGATCCTGGCAGATCTCAAAGCTGATCACACTGTTGTGTGTCTGTCTCCAGGAAGAGACCTCTGTAGTTCTGCTGTCCACAAACCAATGATCATGCAAGGGGCTTCAGAGGATGTTGGAGGAGGGACTTGGTGGGCTGAGGAAGGAGGAAGGTAATGCCAACCTCTGCAGCACCAAAGAAGGACATGCAACATGTCCGGAAAACTTCCACATGCTTATCTCCCTAACAAGATACAAGCCATTTTTACTGAGCATAACCCAGCAAAATCAGCTAACTGGGCACATCCAGAGAATAGTGAGTTTTGGGGAAGTGTCAGGAGACCAAGACAGAGGAGCCCTTGAGCATGGTGATCATTTGCCTGGAACCTATTAACTGGCAAAGTGCACCCTTCACCTAGAAAAGTAATGCCATCTTCACTTTGCACAGACTCAACATGAGCACAGTTTTAATGTGGGCATAAATACTGCTCAGAAACTGGTCTAGCCTCCAAATGATTATTTCCATGAATAAGTTATGCTGAAAAGTGGAGATACCTTTTGGTGAAATGAACTACACTATATGGTGAATTAACACTTGAAACTGAAGGATGAATATACTAATAAAAGCCAACTGCCTCATTTCTTGATTTTTATATCATTTACGAAAAATTGTTTTTGTTTTCCCATGTAAGCTTTTGCAAAGCCTTTCCTTATACTTTCCTCTACTCTTCTTAGATCAACAGTGGCTTATCCAGGCTAAGCTCCTGAAGTTTTCAGTTGTGTATGCCATGGTGCATATTACACACTCCTCTGTGATCTGTAACCATTACCACCATCTCCAGTGCCTATTACTGAGCCAATTTGATATCCAATTGAGTATTTCACCATCAATGCTCTGCCTGCTAACTTTATAAATGAATCGGTTGTATGGTACCATATTGAAAGTCCTTTCAAGTCCAAGTGAATTATGTTTAGTACTTCACTCTTGTCCACTCTCATTGCCACTTCCTCAAAGAAATGAATCAAGTTTGTTAAGCATGACATCCCTTTGGTAAATCCATGCTGACTATCTCTAACCAATCTATATTAGATTGGTATTAAATCCAGGCTCAGAAGGGACTCGCTACATAAATATGTCTTAAGGATACTTCACCCATGGTTGAAACATGGGAAACACTGCCAGAACATGCAGGGGTTGGCTCTCAAGAACCTCTTATATCATCTAGAGGCTGTAAACTTCAATCAGTTTGATTGGTAGATTAATCAACAAAAGCTTATGGGGCCAATTTTTTTCAATGGGATATAAAGTTAGGGTAGAATGCATTTTAAATGCTATTTTGATTCTTGCTCCCAATGGAATGCAAAAGAAAACCTGAAATATAAGCTTCCTTTCTTATCTTCCTTGAATCCCATTGTGTCAGAGGAAGGTGGGTACACATATTTTCCTACTGCCTTCTACCTTGCCAAGCAGTATTGTCTTTTCTAGTGAGTCTTGTCTTCTCATAATATGTCCAAAATATGACAGCCTCAGCTTAGTCATCTTGGCTTCTAGGGAAAATTCAGTCTTGGTTTGCTCTGGGATGTATTTATTTATCTTTTTTGGCAGTTCAGAGTATCCTCATAACTCTCCCGCAGCACCACATTTCAAATGAAATGATTCTCTTACACTTGAAGAACTTGTCTCTTGCTGCCCTTCCAAGTCCTACTCCTCTTCCGATTTCTTGACCACCAGCTCAAAGTATAGGAAATCTTTGACTGTATCAATGTCTTGATATTTTAAATATATATATATGTCTGGTTGTTTCTGTTACATTTTGACAGAGAGTGGGTTCACGCTTACCACAGTGAACTCACAGAACAACACATCCACTTGTCCATATAATGCCCAAATACCTGATCCATGTAGGCATCTTGAGATGAAATGGGAGAAAGTAAGTGACAGGAGCCAAAGGGTTTGGAACTGTGGGGCTGGCCTGGAAAGCAGATCCGTCACAATATGTTCAATGGAAAAATATTTAAAAACAGTGTAAATAATATAATATATAATAAAATTTTATTTGTAGCCCGCCTTTCCAGCGATCAAGGCGGGTAAATGGGAAATAATTATATATGATGCACAACTGTGCAGTATAGGATACACAACCACAATGCATAATGAGCAAGCACAATGCAAAATATAGGATGCACAATCAAAATACTCAGTAACATCCCAACTACTACAATCTTCCTCCAGTACCAAATTATCTGTTAAAGAACTAATGCCCTGGAACACATCAGCTTTATTAACATCGTTATTTAAAATTGACTGGTCTCATTTGATAGAATGCTTCTTTGCTACACATGATATAGCATGAATATAGACTGGTCATTCCTTATGTCTTATCAGATTGTACTAGATGTGATGATTCATTGTAAATAGATCTGAAATAAGACCTCTTAGTTAAGTATGTATAATGCTATCTTAGAAACTGAAAAACTTTGTTGGCCTGATGGTTGTAGTACCCTCTTAGCTTCTTGACAACTATGATAAGGGTGTAAATGGGAAATAATTTATCCTAAACAGCTACCTTAAGTTTCTTTTTGCAACATATAAATTGAGTTAACTGAAAGCAGTTCAAGAATTCTTTTGGCAACAATAGCCTCTGACCTTATGACTCACGATACACTTCTACACCAGTTGCTTACAATGGCCATGTAGTTGTTTGTGCCTTATTGCAAGAATAAAAGTTTCAATTTATTTCCTATTTTGTATTCAGAAATAAAGAAGTGAATGTATTCCTGACATAGGTTGCTTCAACAAATAAGAGAACCTGTTGTTTGTTTTAATGAGTCTGGCATCACATAGCCATTGGAAAGTGAAATCATCCACTGAAACAATCTAGAGGTCCCCGATCAGGTTGACCTGAATGGAAGGCCTTGAACCTTTTGACAAGCAGTATTTTTAAGCCTCAAAAATAAAATGAGAAAAACCATATATAAGTCTGGAAATGCATAATTTAAATAAAGATATGCTTCAAAAGAGAAAACCTCAGAAGCCCAACCTCTATTCATTGGTTTGTGTGTTTTGGAGGAGGGGGGGTGTTGCTCTCTACCTTTTTATTTATTATCACCATGGAGAGATTAAAGTTCCATTCACTTTACATATATGCATTAGTCAAGTCTAATGCATAGAAACTACAAAGGTAAAAAAGAGGTCAAAAGCACAGGTCCAGTAAGAGCTGGTATTAAATGATTATTTAACATTCTTGTTATCACTGTTGTTATCGCAATTACAAATTTATACCCAAAACTACAAAGAGTCCATGCAGAAAATTAAGAGGTCTCTCAAATTATAAGGATTTGTCCCTCCTCTGTGAGTCAGATTCTGAACTACATTTTATGTTTGAAACTATTCCTTACCATGCCTAGTAAGGAATACAGTACTATAATAGAGCAATTTAGTACTCAACAAACACTGATTCATTAAGGATCAAATGGTTCCATAATGTTTGCCAGTTTTGAAATATTTTAGGTCTGATTAAAACAATAAGTAGTTTCTGAATATCCAATGTATCTCTTTATACATCTGATAGTATACAATTATGGGGACCCAGTGTGATGTAGCTGTGTATTCAACTTTAGACAACCAGAGTTCAAATGCCCACTAAGCCAAGGGAATCCACTGAGTGGCCATAGACAAGTCACATTCTCTTGGCCTCACAGGAAGGCAATGGCAAACTATTAAACAAATCTTCAACAAATCTTGCCAAGAAACTCCCATGATAGATTCACCTTAGGATCTCCTTAAATTGGAAATGACTTTAAAGCATACAACAACAACAACAACAACAACAGCAACAACAACAACAACAATGTATACAACTTCAGCTCCCTTTTTTACATGGCACTTGTATCACAACTACCATGCCTAACCAAAAAAACAAACAAAAAAAAGAAATGTATGTGTATTTTAATCATTCATGTGCTGGCTCCTCTACAACCTTCTTATTATGGACTCGCTCAGGATATTACAGAAATAATAATAGAATCATAGAGTTGGATCTCAAGGGCCATCCAGTCGAACCCCCTACCACTCCTGACAGATGACCACCCAACCTCTGCTTAAAGACCTCCAAAGAAGACAACTCTGTCACTCTCTGAGGGAGTGTGTTTCACTGTCAAACAGCTCTTACTGTCAGGACAGTTCTAATGTCAGGACAGTTCCTAATGTTGAGGTGGAATCTCTTTTCCTGTAGCTTGTATCCATTGTTCCATGTCCTATTCTCTGGAGCAGCAGAAAACAAGATTCTTCCTTCTACAACATGACACTCTTTCAAATAGTTAAGCATGGCTATCATGTCAGCTCTTAGGTGACAAGGTCAGTCCTGAATGTCCTTGATGCAAGGTTCCTATATAGTGAATCCTATTGTTTGTTCCAACTAGAGTAGGTCCACTAAAGCAACCCACTAATTAAACCAATGGGTCTACCAGAGTAAGACCATTGAATCAGCCCAACTGGGAGTCAATTCCAACACCTTCAACAATTGATTCAATCAGTGTACTCTGATTGATTATGCTAATCAGTAGGGACTAAGATGATTAAAGCCATATACTTCCCATCCTAGAATTAATGATAAGTGTGCAGTATATACAGACAGCTCCCCAGCTCACTGTTTCCTCAATTCACAAGATCAGAAGACTATACAGACAGACTGGATCTTTCTATTGAATTGGCCAGCATAATGGATGTGTGCAAGGCTTTACAGCCCAGATGGAGAGAGAGTAGGACTGTGTGCTGTCTGTATTCATACAGGCTCCTCTGTAGCCCTGTTCGCTCATTCAGACAGTGTGTTAAATAAATGAAAAAAGGAACACACGATTCCCCCTCCCATCTCCAGTTATATGATTCTCCTCATGTGACAAACCTGCAACATGAAAGCTTCCCCTATGTTTCACTACTCTTTTTGTAACTGGACATGGAGAGTTTCCATGTGTGGCAGAAGCTCTTATGTACAATCTTATCCTTCTCAATGTGAGGAGGATTGTGACAGAACTGGAGATGGCAAAGCAAAGCTAGCATTTATGTCTTTTCATCTCTGTTCATCTCTTTTCAATGTTGATTTCACACACTTTCAAATGAGTTAAAATGGCTTATGTGAGCAGGAGCCCATTGCTACTATAATTCCCAACTCTATGGAAAGTACAGCCTTCCGGTCCTCTATCTGACACATGGAGAGGGGTTACAACCACATTTTCAGGTGACACGCAGCAACATGGCCCATTCCCACTTATTCATGTGTTAGGCCTTCATGTGACTAACACTCTTGTTTGTAAGAGAGCTATATATAATATTTGACTTGCACTCAGTGCATAAACTCTGCTAATGCATTAAAAAAAACAGCTGTTATAATTTAGTAATTAGAAGTACAAATAGGATCAACTGGTAGCAAATTATACCTTCTGCTCACAATAAATAAAACTGCAGCTATTTTATACAGGGGATTTGAGAATAAGGGTAAACTGGTGATTTGTCCTTGCCCAGACATGTCGTGTAAAAAGTCATGTCTCCCCATTTCTTGATTAAGTTTGGTTTCCTGTGAGACAATTAATCTCCTGGAGGATACTTCTTGGCTTTTCTTTTTTCTAGATAGTCCCCTGAACCCATTGGGGATTGCTCTGGAGAAAGTCAAAAGGAAGTTGTTTGAACTGGTTTGAGGAACTGAAAGTAGTTTCTGTAAACCTAGTGTGGTGCTAGTCAATAAGATAACACAGGAAGGATAGCTCAAGGAAAAATGATTAGTATGATAAATTAATGATACAATAATTATTTTAATCCTGCATTATTTTCATATAATTTCTTCTATGGATACATTCTCTCTGTTTCTCAGTTATCTACTGAGAAATAAAGATGAGTGAGCCATGCTTGGTGAACCTGACCTGTACAATGAAACACTTTGTGAGAAATTATGATATATGATGAAAATACAAAACCCTGATGTTAATGGGCTTATTTATTGATTGCAAATAAAATTCATGAAGTGTGAAGCCAAAAAAAAAGGTGCTGTGGGGAATTGAGCCAGAAGGACATTAGCCAAAGAGTGTGTATTACACATAAATGAAGCTAAAGGTTGCCTAAAGGCTTCTGATTCTAGGAGCAAAGCCTCTGAGGATACAACAGGAAAGCCTTTAATGCGGCTAAAGCTCTGTCAAGCCGCTATTTGCATATTTTGCCTACAAAAGGGAAATGCCGTATTAATTCATTTTTATTTACCTTTTTGAGCTTTCCAAAAGAAACCTCACAGGAAAGCCATTCACGATACGGCTTTACAAGATAATTTTGAGAGAGGCTTTGCAGGTAGTGTCTGAAAGAGAGAGGGAAATGTGAATCAAATTTAGATTATTAACGGCATAATCCTTTGACAGACGGTATCTTGAAATCTAAGTCATCTTCAAATTTGAATGTACAAATGACTTGAGCCCTTCCTGTTACTTTCCATTACTTTCTCCCTCATGTGCAAACATATTTTTTTCCTTTTTTCTTTCTTAACTTTAGTGCCTCCCCAAACTACACATCCCAGGCTTCCACTAGATGCAACTAGGGAAATTACAATGGGATCAAGGCATTATAATTGTGTAGGGTGAAAGGGCACTTATTTATTTATAGCCTACAAGTTTGTAAAAATAACAAAACAGCAACTATATAGCCATCTGATTCTAGGTCCATACATGATTCTTGACCTTATTTACCAAAGAAACCCACTTGGTTATTTTTATCAAGTCCACACAGCCCAGGGCTTCCCCCTTTTAGTGTAGCATAGGGTTTCTGTGTGTGTGCTAATCCATTAGAACTGTGATAAACCTTCTAGACATGCTGACAGACTTCTTTTTCTTGAGGTAAAGCCATGATACTCTAGGAAAATATCTCAACAACTACAAATCCCAGAATTCCATAGCACTGAGCCAAGGCAGCTAAAATGATGTCAACCTGCATTAATTCCAGCAGTGCAGAGTAGACCTATTTCCTACATCAAATCTCCAGAGAATGGCTACCTATCAAAAGGCACTTTCAAAGATGGCCCTCTGCCTCCTTTCTCAGCCTGTTCATGTCCAAAAATGTAGTCTTTGTGTATCTCAGAAACCTAGATCATGCTAACATCTTTCACAACTGGAATTCCTTGGTACTCCTTGACTTCAACCTATTTATTTGTTATACTACCTTTCTGTCAGCATGGAACTCAAGGCAGTTTACAACATCGAAGTGTAGCTAATTACCAAAAAAACCCTTAATAATACATACAGTATCTTAGGAAATTTCTGTGGACATAACTGATTCCTTAAGTATGAAAATCAGTTAAAGCAGCCCATAATCTCTAACTACAACAGATAGCTTAACAGAAGCAATTCACAACTGGATTTTTTATTATTATTTTTGTCTCATATGGACTCTGAGCGACACATGACCCCACCAACAAATCTGAACTCTTAATTTCCCACAATAGCCTTGCATGCACTTCACCAAAACATCATTTTGAGAAAGTAGGCCTTTTCCAAAAATGTCTTTCACCTCCCTGGTTTTGCAAATGACTTTCTCTTTATTGTAGGATCTACAGTATTTTAGACCAATGCTTCTTAAGCTATCTGATTTGGGAAGGGGGGAGAATCGGCAATCTTTTCCCCAGTGTGCCAGGGGCCAGCACCATATTTGGGTTCAATGCCTATAGTTGTTTATTTCTTGCTTGGAAACTCTTCTGGGACCAGCAGCTGATAGCTCAGGGACCACCACTGTTCATGCGTCACCACTTTGAGTACCACTATTGTAGATTCCCTGTAATTTCCCTAACAATAAATGGGTCAGGCAGCTTGGCCTACTGATCATTTAGGAAATAACATGCCATTCTGGCTACCATTTGGGGGAGGCAGCCATTTTTCTACTTTTTTTATATTCGCAAGACACGTTTTGGGGGGGAAATATTGGCAGCTTTTGTTATGTTATTGTTTGGCAATGTACACGTCATAAACTTGCTGCTCGGAGGCTGATAATGGGAGAAGCCTGGGGACATTTAATTGTGGCTTAGTGCAGTTCCTCCCTCCCCCCACATCATACTTCTGGGGCTATGGATAACACAATCTTCTAACTCACTTGTCCCAAGGTCAAGAAAAACCAAGTACAGTGCACCCTTCCCTTACGCAGGGGATCTGTTCCAGGCCCACCCATCCCCTGTGTAAGGGAAATGCCAGTATGCTTGAGCCCCATTACAAACAATGGGGCTAGTGCCCACAGCACAGCATGGTGTGCACGTCATGGCTGCATACACCATTGCCTGTTCCGGTGCATGGTTTTCAGCATAACCTGAAAGCCACATATGGCACACCCACGTATGATGCAGACACACTCTATTCTGCTCTCGAAGAATGATCTTTACTCAGGAGAGAAACACACCTTGCTAGATCATATAAGAGACCAGGGAGATAATCGCGCATGCTTTATTCCATCTTTTTCCTGATGGGATACACACACGTTTAACTGTCAATAATGGATCTTATCGCATTCTCCTGAGGCCGGGCATATGCAGTCCGTAAGCTGCCCGGGCTTATTCCATGGCTTTTCAGAACAGAAAAATCCTGTCCTTGAAAAAACTAGGGATAAGCCCAGATTGCATACAGACTACACATGCCTGGCACCAGGAGAATACATTAAGATCTGTTACTGACAGTTAAATTCGTGTGCATCTCATCAAGAAAAAGATGGGATAAGGTGTATGTGATAATCTCCAGAGCCTGGTCCTCTTCCTCTTCAGTAGTTGTGATGTGATAAGTCTCCTTTTATAGTCACTGAGGGCCTGAACAGACAGACCACGATAAAGCTGCTTTGGGTCACTTTGGAGGTATGCTGTTTAAATGATGCATGCATCCTAAGAGGCCAGAAGTTGAGCCAAAGCCACGCTCCAGTCCAAAAGACTGGAGCACAGCTTTGGTGCAACTTCTGGCCTCTTAAGATGCATGTATCATTTAAACAGCATACCTCCAAAGTCACCCAAAGCAGCTTTATTTTGGCCTGTCTGTTTGGGTCCTGAGTGAGCAAAAGTAGCTCCATAACCTAGCAGTATAGTGCCTCCCCCTCCCCCCCCCCATGCAAATCACTTTCTGTTGTCAGAGAGGGAGGATGAGTAGTGACACACCTAGCTCTTCTTCTGTTAGGATTGCCAAATCTCAGAATCTGGCCAGAAGTCTCTAGTTTCCATGGACTTGGGAGAAAAGGGTGCAAATTCTCTACTTTGGCTTGGCTTGGCTTGGCTTGGCTCAGATCCAAGCAAGAGGAAAGGATTGTGTGCAAATGTTCAGCTCAACTCTTAAAACAGCAGATTGCTATAGTTTACAAGCCTTAATAGATTTATTGCTGTAACTTACAAAAACTTCAGGAGGGTCTATCGCTTTACTTCACTAGCTTCCTCCTTCCCTAGAAGTCATAGTGCCAGGAGTCACTCCCTGCTCTTCCAGAAGCAAGTAAACTAGATTAAATGTTCCTTCTCCATCTCCCCAAGGGATCAAGAAAAAATAATCCTCTTATTGCTCTGGGAATAGGTCCTTTAGGTAAAACTGCAGAGATTATCACACAATGTTTTCCTACCGGGCTGGGCACGGGAGGTAACCTGAACAGAATGAATGTTATAGCAGAGCCCCATTCTGATTCAGTACTCATCCCACAGTCAGTCTGGCCTTCTCCCATTTCTGGTCAAAAATGGGAAAATTCCGTTCATAGCTGACATGATCTCTTTCGGGCCATTCCAGGTGATGTGTGTGTGATGTTCTATCAGTCACAATCTGTCCTTGTGTTCTAATTGGTCGAGACTACCTCCTCCCATCTCATCCTAGAACAGCCCGAAATTCTACTCTTCTTCTGGTGCTGACACAAGTAATTTTTCCCTCATTTTAAAAAATTAAATTTAATAGCTGTTATCGCGTTATGTTAACAAGAACAAAACAATGCATGCTCGCAACCAAAACATTTTATTGGCATTCCTTCAAATACCAACATTGAGGAGCAGTTGCAGTACTACACATATACAAAAAAGGGGCCTGAGTGCCATTACTGCTAGAATATCAAAGAGTGTGCGATAGTATTCATTGTCGTCACATTAACATTGCTCTCTGTGTGTGTTTGAATGACAAGCTGTGAGCAACTGTGATTGGTAATTAATGAATAAGGCTTAATGAAATCAGTAGGGTCTGTCCCTAGGACCTGATATGATCCTAAACTGCTAACCCTACTTCCTGTAGCTAGACACACTGTGGCAGGCATTTGCAGGGGTTCATCTCTGCTCATCCTTCATTTTCTTCATTCATCTCTTCTCTCTCAGGTAACATGGAAATCCTCCCAATGCAGGATTTCAGTCCATACTTACCCAAGGGCCTGTTTGAACCTTAACAAGCCTCTTTAAAAGATAGGTTATGTTTTGCTGCAACTTTTAAGCCAATTTATTATGACACAAGCCATGAAAGTACATAAAACTACCTTGCCCAACTCTGTCCCCAAGAATGGGTTAGGCAGCTCTGAAATGGTGAGGAAATATTCAATTTTGTGAGGATCATGAAAGCTTTCCCTCTCCTCTTTTATCTGTATTGAGAGTCCATTGAATTTTTGGTTAGATTTGTTATCTCTTCCCTCCCTGTTAAAGAAGTGCTGCATCTGAAAGACTTCCAACCAAGGTCAGTTGGTGCTCATAGCAATTCGTCTTACAAGAAGCACTCTTGTGATGCAGTTAGTCAGATCATCTGCAAAGCTGATTAGTGCTAAACCCTGAAGACATTTCAAATAGACTGCCACATTACTGGCAGAAAGGAAAAATAGAATCTCTGGTAGTAAGACTTAAAATCCTAGCTAATGATGTAAAAGTGGTGTATGTGGTGATGGTTTTTTTTTGTTTTTTCCACTAAACAAAATTTGGAGGCGAAAGCATGAAATTGGTTAAGATGAAAATGGGAAGAAAGGATCACAGGAATCACATGATTTCAACCATGTAAATATATGAGTAATATTTTCTAAAGACAAAAGCTGTAGTTTACTGCTTCACTGATTACTTTATAAAGAATTGGCGGGACACAGGGTGATATTCCACGCGTTTTGCATCAGTTCCTTACGTCAAATTGGGCTCTACCAATTGGAATCAAACAATTTTACAAGAATGTTTCATGCATATACAGTGTGTCCGTGGCATATCCGGGTGTAACATATGCCACTTTCAACTTATGCTGAAAGCCGCACCAGAAAAAGCCCTGGTACATCCCTGAAAAAGTAATGGCGCACACGCCTCTGGGGCTCACCCTGTGCCACACGGTGGGCACAAGCCCCATTATTTCTAATGGGGCCCTAGCATACGCAGAATTTCCCTTATACACAGGAGTCCAGAACAGATCCCCCACGTAAGGGAAGGGCCCATTGTATACATGTAATGCACCAAACCTTTATACTAGGAGCAACAGAAAATACATATCCACAAGACACAATTCCAAATCCAGCACTTGTAGCAAATGAGTAATAGCCTTAGAATCATAGAATCACAGAGTTGGAAGGGACCCCAAGGACCATCCAGTCCAAACTCCTGCCATGCAGGAACTCACAATCAAAGTATCCCTCACAAATGGCCATCCAGCCTCTGTTTAAAAACCTCCAAAGAGGCAACTATGCCACTCTCCAAGGGAATGTGCTCCACTGCCAAGCAGCTCTTACTGTCAGGACATTCTTCTTAATGTTGAGGTGGAATCTCTTTTCCTGTAGCTTGCATCCATTGTTCCAGGTCCTGTTTTCTGGAGCAGCAGAAAATAAGCTTGCTCCATCCTCAATATAACACCCCTACAAATATTTAAACAGGGCTATCATATCACCTCTTAACCATCTCTTCTCCACGCTAAACATCCCCAGCTCCCTAAGTCTTTCCGCATAGGGCATGGTTTCCAGACCCTTCACCATTTTGGTTATCCTCCTCTGGACATGCTCCAGCTTGTCAACATCCTTTTTGAATTGTGGTGCCCAGAACTGGACACAGTATTCCAGCTGAGGCCTTCCCAAAGCAGAATAAAGTGGCACTCTTACTTCCCTTGATATAGAGACACTGTACTTCTATCGATACAGCCTAGAATTGTATTGGCCTTTTTAGCTGCCACATCACACTGTTGACATAGCAGATCACTTGTATCAATAGTTCAAAAAGCTTGCTATGATGTTTTGGAGTGAGAAGGAAGATGTCACCCAACCACGTATTCCCAATCTTTTGCCATACCCCACAGGGAGTTTCCATATATAGGCATACCTAACTTAACAAAGCCTTGGGCAAAGATGCACTTTTCTACAAAAAAACTTTTATGTACCCAGCTCCCCATTTTTCCCCTTGCCTTCTGTCTAGCTGGAGTATTTTTTAGCAACCTCAATCCTGGCAGGATGGTGAAGGAAATCTGGAAAGGTAGATAATTTCAATGACAGCTTGCAGCACTCTTCAGTAAATAATGCAATAAAAGCCTGAGCTGGGAAAGAAAAGGATTCTACAATAGACAGTCTTACAGTGGATGCAGGTGTTCCCTACAACAGGCAAGGTAAACAGCAGCTGTTCCCAGAATGCCTTAATGAACATATATGAACAGCAAAAATGAGAAAAAAGGGAAGAGCAGACAAGCCTGCCTCACTACCCATCCCCAGCATGTTAAAGATTCTTAGGCCCGGTACAAACCTCCCAAAAAGGGAGACCTGCCAGCACCTTTTTCCGGGAAGCTGCAGCCGCCAAACCGCGCAGCTTCCCTGCGGAGAAAAAAGAACCCATGAAAAGTGGGTTCTTTTTGTGCTGCGCCAGTTATGCCCAAGTGCGCCACTCATGACATAACTGGTGTGGCGTGACGTGTGGATGCTATGAATCCGTCATCTCACAATGGTGGCGCCCATATACACGGGGCACTGCCATTATTACGGTGCTGCATCTTACTAGGGTTAGGGACCGTGCGGTTGCCACACGGTCCTTTAATCCTAGTACACCGCCAGAATGACACATTTGGCTCGTCTGGACTGGGCCTTAGTTTTACAAGTCTGGCCCCTTAAGAAAAATGGGAGCTGGTGAAAGAAAGAAAAATCATGTTTGGAAGATACTGTCAAATGGTCTCTGGAAAGTTCAAAATGTTTCTTGTTTACTTATGTGTAGCCAAGGGTCCATTTAGGGGAATTTTATTATTATTGTTATTAGCTCAAATATTGCAAGAGGAGGGCCTGCTATGACGGCCCTTGCAGAATCGTCTCCCGATATGTATACAGAGTAGACCAGGGGATTCCAATAAATGGAGCTGAGACAGACTTCTAGAATTAATAACCAATTTATTTATAATGGGGGAAAACACATACGATTCACTAGCATACACACACACATACAAGGCTCAGGAGAAGCATAGGTTAGCATGGAATAGGATTTTAGGCATCACTGGGGTGATACGTACCAGAATGTAGACTCCCTCCAGGAATCCAAATAGAATATGATGAGGATGGCATGAGGCTCAGCCATGGAATGACTGGCCAGGAGCCAGGAGCCAGGTCAGGGATCAAGGGGACAGAGCTTCCCCCTGAAATCCAGACTGGCCCCGGGAACAGGCAAATCTGATGATATTTATAGGCAAAATCTTGCTTCTGGCAAAGGTGCTTGATGGTGAGAACAAAGGTGTTGAATGACTTTCTTTTCACCTGGATGTCCCTGTCTGATTGTCTTAGTGGTCTTAAGCTGCTCGGACAACAGACCCTGGGAGGGGGCAAGAGCCTTAGGCAAGGCAAACATTTGCTCTTCCTGGTCCTATGATAATCCCTTTATGCGACTTCCTAGATATGATGATGTGGGTGCCCCTCAGGGGTGTGTGTACATGTCCTCATGCCTTGCTGGCAATGGTGGACAGGCTATTAGAGTTCATCTAGGGGTCATTAAGGGTTATCATTTATACCAAAATTTATATGGAGCAGCATGGGTAATATATGCAAGGCTTATTGGGCCTGGTTGTTTCACCTCATATGTTTATATTGTTGGTTTTGGAAAAGGTCTGTTGAAACATGCTGAACTGCTTCTCTTTTTTGGTGCAGGAACCAATCCCTATGCTTTCCATGTTATTTCTGACCCTGGTACCAAATATTCTATTAAAGAAATAATAACTAAGAATAGGTATATTTTGGCTCGTTACAGACCGCCTGAAAGCAGCGGTCTGCCGGCGCTGCTGGTTGCCGCGTTTGGGAACCCCAGCGGCCAAACCGCACGGTTCCCAGACGCGGCAAAAAGAAGCCCGAAAATGGCACTTCTTTTTGCTTCCTGGAAGTGGCGCCGCTAGGCGCTAGTTGCACCCTCACGGCATCGCTTCTGGGGAGCGACATGCGGACACTACACATCCGCTATGTCAAGATGGCGGCGCCCGTGTGGAAGGGCGCTGCCATTTTGTAAGTGCTCTGCGCGTACTAGGGTTAGGGGCATCAAGAAGTGATGCCCATCCGGAACAGGCCTTGGTTAACTATATTATGCCTCTATAACCCAAACTTGTAAACCAGGCACTGCATTTTTTTTTCATTTGTATGGCAATGATTATACAGTGGTACCCCGGGATACGAAATCACCGCGTTACGAAATTTCCGGGATACGAAAAAATTAAATAGGAAAAAACTGTTTCGGGATACGTTTTTTTTCCGGCTTACGAAAAAAATTTTGGTGCTTTTCGGCGCTTTTTCGCACGAAATCGCGGCTTTCAGCGCTAGCGGCTATGGTTTTTTCGGGTTGCGAAATCTTTCGGGTTACGAACGGCGCCGCGGAACGAATTATATTCATAACCCGGGGTACCACTGTATAGCTTTCTGCTACACATATCAATTACTGAACAACAACAATAACAATCTATAAATGGGCTGTTCAGAAAATTAAAGGCCAGGTTGCAAAAGCCAGCAGGTTGGATTTAGGGACAGATAAATGAAATTTGATTCATGCAACGGGGCCTACAAACCTTCCCCTTTACTTCTCCAAAGAGAGGAGTAGCAGGAGGAGAAGGTCACACTCAGATGATTTTAGAAGAAGGTCACAGTTCCCCAAGTGTGAAAACCTGTTATCTTGTGTAGCAGTTTTCAAAGAGATGTCTGTGTTAGCCTGCTTGAATATAAAAAAGTGGGGAGGGAGGGAAAAGGAGTCTTGTGGCACATTTAAGACTAACCAGTTTATTTTAGCATATGCTTTCATGAACATAGACTACATCTCACCTCTTCAGGTAGTAGAGCTGTTAAATGGCTAGAAATCACATGAACCATAGAAGGGTTAAATGAAAATAATATATTAGGTGAGGGTTTCTCTTCAACATCCTGAATGCCCTTGCTGTTCCTCTTGTTGCTCCATCTGGAGGGAGTGGACTTATGCTATGATGGAAATCAACGGGGTAGTTATGGGGAGTGGAATGAGGGCATTGCCTTCCCAAATAAGAATTTTCTGCCCCCCTCCCCCATGAAATATTCCTTCAGTCCTCAATTTTCTAACATTGCAGAGAAGGTCACAATGAAAATAATTCACATTTAGGACTCCCATTTTTTTTAATGTGTTTGCATTCCTTAGCCTACCTCCTTTTCTTGGGATGCCTAACTGTGTTTCTAAAAGTGCAACTGAAGCTTTTTGCTGCAATGTTAGAAATCTGGGGATTGGAAGAATTTAATTGAGGGGGGGCAAAATTCCAACTAGTGGATTTTGCCCCCTCTCCTGTACACTCCTGGAGAAAAAAAGTCATACCCAAGGGGCCAAGTGCACCACCACACATACATTCTAGTCACATATCCACCATACACCTCATTCTGTACTACTATTATTAATAATATTTATTTATATAGTGCCATAAATTTGCATGGCACTCTCAGGAGATTATCACACAGGGTAAGGCAGGATCATTCTCATCCTTATCCTATTCTTATCTGTCCACACTTATCCAGTCCTGGTCCCGTCAGTGGCCTCATCATCATATTAACGGGCGTTTCCATTAATACAAACTGACAGGGCCATGCCACTTCAGGGGCAGTAAAAGGACAGGATAAGCACACCATCATCTGAAAATCTTATCACGATCATGCGATAAGAATGTGTCACAGATGCAATAATGACAATGCCATATGATCATCATCGCGTGATCATGCGGGAAGGACAGGACAGGGATGGGACAAGGACATCCCATCCCTCATGTGATAATCTCCTCACACTCTGACTGTATATATGTGTGAGAGTGCAGAGAGAAGTTTATGATATATATGTGACTGGAGTGTGTATGTGGTGGTGGAGTTGACCCCTTGGGCTATGCTTTTCCTGTGGTGAAGCAACAGGAGAGGGGGCAAATTGAAGGCATGTCATTTCTACCCACCTTCAGACAGATGTTGTAGATTATCACACTGTCAATTCACCAACAGGATAGACACAGAATGGAAAAGACGGATTTTACTGCACTGCCCTGTTGTAAATATGAAGGGACTGGACTTTGGGGTGTTTGAATACTAGAAGTAACCTATCACCTGGTAGATTGCACCTTGGCCATAATCTTCTAATGAGGGATCTTTGCAATGCAGCATGTAGTTAAACTTTGCCTTCTTTTGAATGGTCATCAACATGTGACTGTAATGGCTAACCTCTCTTCTGTGGCAGGCGCTTGGGACTTCTATTATCCCACCCCGCTGCCCACCAATTCCTGTAATGAACCCCCTTTAATATATGGCGGGTTCACAGTATTATTCAGTATAGTAGCGTGGATAAACAGATATGGCTGACACGTCTTTAAGATGAAACAAAGCCATATGAACTTTATTGAACAAGTTGCTTAACAGATATGACTTGAACTTAGTTCAGGCGTGTTCCTTTTGGTTACAAATGTATTCTTCCCCTTGTTACTATGTTCCTTTCTTCCCCTCTATCCTCTTTATCTACCCTAGGACTTCTCTGTCCTTCTCTGGGTAATTCTTTTAATATCCAAGCCACAACGGTTGCTCTATATCTCACCCAAACTAGTAACTCACCCTCTGCCTGGGTCTGGTTACACAGAGTCTCTCCTTTCTAGACTCTTTAATTTAACTCCTGTCCCTCTCTGGACACACTCCTATCAACTGTCTTCCCCAACCTCTCCTCCAGGCTCCCCCCCCCCCCCCGTTCTCACCCCCTCACTGCCTCATAACCACGAACATTCCAACTGCTCATCCCCAACGGACACCCAGAATGTTCACAAATCCCAGCCCTCATTT
>NC_056522.1:334015299-334040039 GCF_019175285.1 Sceloporus undulatus
CATCCCCAACGGACACCCAGAATGTTCACAAATCCCAGCCCTCATTTCATTGGCTGGCCCTCAGCTGCCTCCTGATTGGTCAGCTGGGCGTGCTCTCCTTTACAGTGATGTGGTTCATTATTTTCAACTTGAAATTTCAGACTCTTGAGTTTTGAAAGTCATTAATGATGGGTGTTTCAGATGAGAAGGGATTGCTAGAAAATATGGCCTGTTACAGACTGCCAAAATAAAGCTGCTTCGGGTCTCTTTGGAGTATGCTGTTTAAATGATGCATGCACCCTAAGAATTCAGAAGCTGCACCAAAGCTGCACTCCAGTGCTGAGGAATGGAGTGTGACTTTGGTGCGACCTCCGGACTCTTAGGACCCATGGATCATTTAAACAGAATACCTCCAAAGAGACCTGAAGCAGCTTTATTTTGGCAGTCTGTAACAGGCCTATATGTATATTTCAGTATGGGTAATGAGAAAATGTGCAACCAGTCTTTATTCTGATTTTCATTCCAGTTAATTTAAACATATTTATTTTATAATCCTTTAATATATTTTAACTACTTAAAAATTCCTGGTTGACAGTAGATTAACTATTTGGTTTGATTATTTAAAGTCTAAGCCTTTGCTAACATGGCAACATTTTTTAAAAAATAGGCTTAGCTGGACAAGTTGTGAGATGGATGTTTTAATGTATTTTCCTTTGGCATTTTGGTTTTGTTTTTTGTTTTTTAATGAATTAATCTCCAGCCACATTAAGTAGCAAACATGAGTTGGCATTGGAAAGCAGTAAACATAGAGTTGCCATCAAAATTTAATCTGAAGCAAAATTTGAAGCAAAATGGAAGTACCTCTCTGAGAGAACATGAAGAGTTTCAAGGATGTTCTAAAATACTTTTTCTTCCTCTTTCGTAATACTGTGTTGTTGTAATTGTACCTGGGCCTTCAAGTCATTTCTGATTTATGGTGACCCTAAGGCAACTCTATCACAGACTTCTCTTAGCAAGATTTCTTCAGAGAGGTTTGTTCTCGCTTTCTTCTGAGGCTGAGAGAGTATGACATTCCCATTCAAACCTTGGTCTCCCAGAATCCTATTGCAGCACTGAAACCACTACACCACACAGGATGGTTTGCAATAATTTAAATGGCACAGTAAATGCAAAATCATAAAGTTGAATGCATTTTAAATTTAAAGATGATTTGATAACAATTGTATGATGATGACCATAAAAATGTTGATGTGTTACACTGGCATAACTACTCCAGCATGTGTGGTGGCAGCAGGAAGAAAAAGATTATGAGTTCTGCAGCTGTGAAGGAAGTTAGGCACAGGAGAAATAGACTGATTGGAAGCAGCAGATTTTGTTTGCCTTACTGCACTGCTGTTACACAACCATAAGAAAAGTGGAACCACTACTTTGGCATGCCACCAGAATTCTTGCCATAGAAATTATGTCATGTTATTTAGTAGTGGTGATGGTGGTATTTATCAAATATTCAGCAATGGACTTTCAGGGGTTTGAATACTAAAAGTCACCTGTAATCTGGTAGATTGATTATTTGTTGAAATGATCTTCTAAAAGGTGGTTTTAGCAAGGAAGCATACTTTCCCCGTGACAATATATCACGACAACATAACAAACTATTTTACTGACTATAGTTTTTTGTGGGTTTTTCGGGCTATGTGGCCATGTTCTAGCAGAGTTTCTTTCTGACGTTTCACCATCATCTGTGCCTGACATCTCTGAAGATGCCAGCCACAGATGCTGGCGAAACATCAGAAAGATACTCTGCTAGAACATGGCCACATAGCCTGAAAAACCCACAAAAAACTATGGATGCCAGCCATGAAAGCCTTCGACTTTACATTATTTTATTGACTTCTGCTATAATATGCCATCAAGCTGACTTTAATTTATAGTGACCCTAAAATGAATCTAACTTTGGAGAAGTTCCCTCAGAGGAGGTTTGCCACTTTCTTTCTCTGCTTTATCTCATTACAAAGGTAAGACAAGACACAGCAGGACAGAACCAGCTTTCTACTTATTTCTCCACATCATGTCATAGTATTTCTGTTCTTCCTCCAGAAGGAGATTGCCCCCTTGAGTCCCTATATTGGGAAAAAGGCGGGATATAAGAAAATAAAAGAAAATAATAATAATAATAATAATAATAATAATAATAATAATAATAATAGTGTGCTTTTCACCAAACAGATTTTTCCAGCATGACAAAAGGCACAGTTTTACACTCATCTACCTCGGGAATAGAACAGAAGTGCTTTGAGGGCATGCAGAGAGGTAAACAGAAAGCTACTTCTATCTTGCTGCATCTCACCTCACTTTTGTAATACAATAAGGGTCTAAGGCTAATAGAATGTGACTTGCCCAAGGTTTCTGTGGCTCAGTAGAGGCTTGAACCTTGGTCCCCAAGGTTCCAACTTTCAAACCACTACACTGAACTGAGCTGGCTCCTATGATATATTATAATAACAGTCAAAATAATAGTACGCTATGTTATAGCAATAGTCCCGTTTTACAGTTGTTCCTTCCACAGTGGATCCAAGTTGTAAGGGAACTCTTGTTTGCGGAATTGTGAACCGATATAGGCTCCAATATCTGTATACAAATACAGGAGCAGAGAATGTAAAACCAGCTCAAATTTGCTAAACTATTGGTAAGAATTGCAACATTTTCTATTTTCTGTACAAATATTTCTCTCTGTTTTAATAATCTCAAAATTCAACTGTGTAATTTAATCCAAAGCATAGGCTGGAAAACCTGGTATGCCTCTGCAGAACAAGGTTTTGTAGGAACTCATCTGTAGCCTGGCCTGGCTGTGAAAATAAAATCACAGCTAAAAATAAACCCTACACCACCAACCTGGACAGTTTTAGAAGATAAATTAATGAAAGATTATGGCATCAGTGGCTACTAGTCATGATATCTATATATTGTCTTGAGTATCTGAAGCAGTATGCCTCTCTGTCAGTACCAGTTGCTGGGGAATACAATTAAGCAGATGGTACTTGTACTTGTGTCTGGTTTGTCAGCTTCCCATAGGTGTCTGGTTTGCCATCCATAGAATGCTGGATTATATACAACCTTTGGTCCAATAGAACAAGACGCCTCTCAATATTATTTCTGAAATCTCTCAGGAAAGCACTCCACACATTCCTGTGAAGCAACTTTGGAGTTCCTCTACTAATAAATAATATGAGGAACATCAAGGAAAACCAAAAAATAGTTCTAATGGTAGCAAAATTGATTGGGGGGCTTTGTACTATCTCCAATTAATCTCTCACAGCATTCTGTTCATCTTAGGCAAGATGGAAAAGATACCACAAATCAACCTGAATCTTCTTTTCTCAGTATTTCTCAGTGTTCCTTCAATAATAGAAAGGCATATGTGCAGAACCTGTCAAATCTGAGAGAAGTGTTAAAAATAGGTTAACAGATTGAGTCCAGTACTTTGCCCTTTCATTCCTGTCCCTACTAACAGTGCTAGTCACTGCCCTTCTGAATGTCCACACTGAAGGAAGTTGCGAGATAATCGTAAACTCTAGCCTCAAATTTTTGAACTGATCAATTCTCCTCTAATATAGTTTTGATTCTCATCTATAATATTCTATTTCCTAAAAAGAAACTCATTGACCACTGTCCTTTTTCAGATGTATTTTCTTCCGTTAGATAAGGTAATGGAAAGAAAATAGGCAAGCTGTTCACAAATATACACTCCAAGGCTCCTGAATAGTATGGAAGTAATATATTTTTCTTCTTCTCTAAGCTTGCCATTTTTCAACTGTCACTGGCACAGGCATTTGGTTTCTTCTAACTGTGTATTATTACACTCACTTCTGCAAATGGTGAGAGGTTGCAAAGGCCCAGTACTTACTGGCTATCATTTTGCACAATTGTAGTGCTAAGATTCCACTTTCACTTACTGCAACAGCCTATGAGATCCTGGGATTTGCCTGAGGTACCAATGTGCTCTTAGATTAGAGTCCAACACTCAAGTCTTTCTGGTGATTATCACACTAAAGTAAAACATGGAATAATAGCAGCATTGTTGCATCTATGGCTGAACACTATCACACAACATTGAGAGTATACACTTGTTAGCAAGTATGCAACCAATTTCTGTTCTGCAGCTTCATATTAATGGGGAAATCACATTAATAGCCACTAATCACCAGAGAGACCTGAGTGTTGGATTCTAATCTAAGAGCACATTGGTACCTAGGGTACCTAGTGTCACAACAGGGACATTTACCTTACTATAATTCTGGGAATGTTGCCGGTGCAAAGGCACATCCCACTACATTCTCGCTATTGTGTAGTCCATGTGATGCAAGTGGGCAGGATTACCTTCTCTCACCCTACCGATACCCAAATAGCCACTTGTTCAGTCAACCTCCCATGATAATAGAAAAAGGAAGGTCTGCAAAGAAATATTCAGCGTTCAAATTGTCAAATTGAATGCCTTCTTTTCTGCATCCAGCACATTCAATGTGAGGCTTTGTCAGCCACCTGCAAAGGAGATAGGCTCCTTGAGTAATGAAAATGGGTAGAATTTGTATCTCATTGATTGTTATTGTGAGATTCCGGGATCAGATGCACCTACATCCATGGCCTAGCACAATGATGAATGTTTAAAAATAGGCACATCATGATTTATCTTAGAATAGCCAAACTCAATGTCAAATAATTTTTCAGTATGATCAATTGTTCGCTGCATCGCAGTGGAGAAGCCTATCAAGGACAGAGGGTATAGCCCTCTGTATCCCACCCGCAGCTCCAAAACAATGTTGGCAAGCCCCATTACAGGAATCCATCCACAATCTGTAGGAAAAAAATAAGGTAAAAATATCATTGTACATAACATGTTTTTGCTGATATCATTATAATAATCACCCTATTTAGATCACTTTGCTGATGGTGATGTAGAAATGTTGTTGTTGTTGTTATCATCATCATCATCATCATTATTATTATTTATTGCAGATGCAAGGGAGCTGTCCCAAGGCACACCAAAACACATGAACACAATTTTGAAGGAAAAATATATTATTTATGTATTTATAGTATTTATACCCTGCCCTCTCAGAGAGCTTACATTATTTATTTATTATTATTATTATTATTATTATTATTTAGACAGTTCCCACAATCTAAAAACACATGACACAAAAGGAGAAGCGAATGGTGATGGGGGAAGGGGCATCAAGTCCAGTGATTCTTGGCTCCCTCTGAGCTGGGACTATGGCAGATGAACTGGAGCGGGGGCCTTCTTTTTGCTCTGGCTAGCCCTGATGAGTTGGGCCTGCCTTTTCACTCCCTCCTAGGCTGGATGATGTCAGATGCATGGAGGGAGGATCTCTCTTTTCCGGCTAGGCCTGATGGGTTGTGCCTGCCTTTTTTCCCTCCCAGACGATGGTGTCAAAAAGGCCACAACTTTATTGTTTACGCAGAGACCAACTGGGCTGGCCCTAAGCATGAGTCATGATACTGGCCACAACCAACCTGCTTGCTGATCGATCAACCCCCACCCAGCTTGGGACCAGACCCCAGGGATGACGGGTTACCGCTGGCCAGTCTCCAGGATACCCCCTGTCACTAGAGAATCCTGGCCAGGCATCTGCATCCACTTGGCAGCTCTTCCCTGGTGCCATACACCCCGGGTCCCATAAGGGACTCCTATGCTACGTGCCACAGCACGCTGTACGTGCCCCCAGATTCCAGACCCATGCTGCTTTGTTATTTCTTATAACAAAGAAAGCCCAACCAAATCCATGGAAAACAAGGGTGCCTCAAACCACTACACCTAGGATGAAATGGGGGCAGGGTGGGAGCAGGTCCAAGCGGACTGATGGCATGGAGGCTCAGGCACAGCTTAAAATGGCTCCTGCCCACTGGAAGGAAGAGCTTGACTGGCACCTGCAACCTCCAATGGAGGGTAGCGTCAGGCAGCCACTCATTGACTGCTGCTACAATCCCCAGGCTGTGCCCAAAACGAGGTGCAGCCTGGAAAGAAGAGCCCTGGAGAGGCCCAGGTCCATCCACCATTGCTCCCCATCCAAAATGACTCACATGGTAAGTTTGGCAGCTTCCCTAATTGGGCTTAATCAGAGTAAGAAGAAGGGCCCGCCCCGTCCATCTGCCCTGATCCAGGCCTCAGAGGGGATGTTAGGAAGGATCGAATTAGGGGGATTTAATTAGCTCAAATATTATGAGAGGCGTGTCCTAACAATGCACGCAGCAGGGTCAGGTCCCTATGTGTATACCAGAGGTCATCTAGTCCATCCCCAGAGAGAAAGAGACTCAAATGCCATGAGTTGCAATAAAATATAAAACATTTATTAAAGCCACACAACAAAGGGGATACCACATGCACACACAATTCAGTGCTAAAGTAAGGGAGGGGTGAGATTCGGAGTAAAGGAGAAGATAGAGGCACTGTTGGGATATTTACCTTAGGAGTCTTCTCCAAAGTGAGGATGTGAGGATGGTGAATGGTGAGACATGGCCGCAGAAAGCAAGCGCAACTGCGGTGGCTAGGAGCTGAGTTTCCAGCGAGCAGAGCTAACAAGAGGCCTGCGAGACAGTGAGCTTTTGGCTTAGCTCGAGTGATTTCAGCGGAGCTCAAGGTCAAGGATCGCAAGCTTGGAACGGCTACTCGACAAGCAGGGCATCAGTTTGGAACTCAAAGCTCAACAAGCCCACTGAAGGGCGAAAAGTGGGGTCCTTTTATACCCCTGAACATAACCTCCAGCCTATGGCAGCCTGGCGAACAAGGCTTGATGACTTTATCTTTGTCTAAGCTGAAACTTACACATGGATACACAAAAAGAGGGTCTGGCACTTTTCAGGAGGGGACAAATATCTAGATGGCTGAGCCGTTAAGTTAATCATGGCTCTCAAAAGGAGGAAGCTCTGCTATTGTCTTCCTGCTTGGGCGCCTGTGAAACTAGTATGGCAACTCCAAACTGCTTGCTGAAAGGTTTAAATTCTACCTTGCCTAGGAAGGAGTGGCTGGCTACGTGGTCAGCTCACTTTTAGGGTAAGGGCGGCTACAATGGGGTCAGTCAGGGATCATAGATTCAGATCGCATGGCCCCAAAATTATATAAAACCTAACTTGGTAAACAGAAGAAGATCTGCTGGACTTTCCCCTTCCCCTCTGCCATTCCCTTTTCCTTTTGTGTCTTGTCTCTTTACAGTGTAAGCCTGGGCAGGGAAATGTCCAGTTAACAATTTGTAAGCCACTTTGATAACCAGGGTATAAGTAAATAAAAATAATATATTATTATTATTATTATTATTATTTTATTATTATTATTATTACAAATGATAGAATTGCCCACAGGGAAACCATATTGTGCCCATAGAGATCCTTGCAGACTATTTGATCATGGGAAACATTGGAGAATACTTTCTCACAAGAACAAGAGGAATACCATATGGAAATTGGAAGGGAAAAGGTGGTGTCCTTTTTGAAAAAAAGGTGGAAATTGGAGGACAGTCTGGTCGAAGCTCTCTTATAATGGTTAACCATTAGAAACTCTTCAAAAATAACATCGTGTGGAAATAAGGTTAATTTTGATCGCCCAGTTACTTTTTTTTGAACGTTTATATTAGACTAGGTTGCAATATTTTGGTATTAGATAATGTTGGAGAAAAACTTATAATACACCATGGGAAATGTTATAACAATGGGGAATCTTCAATTAACTGAGTGATATGAATCTAAGCAGAATACGCATATAATTAAGGAAACTTCATAAGAGGGGAATTTAAAGCTAGGAAGTAGAACATTTGCTGGAATTAAAGCTTTGTTATTTTGAAACCTGAATTGTATAGAACAATACGTCATGTAATTATGTATTCAGGAACAAAATTGCTTTTTCTGTATGGAAAAATTAATAAAAATATAATTAAAATATTATATTATTATTATTATTATTATTATATATTATTACAAATGATAGTACTTGCCCACAGGGAAACCATATGTGCCCATAGAGAATCATTGCAGACTATTTGATCATAGGGAAACATGGAGAATACTTTCTTACAGAGAAAAACTAGAGGAATACCATATGGAATATTGGGCAAGTATTCAAAGCTTACAGTTGTAAACCACTTAGGACACTGTCAGTTCAGTATGAAGAGTATTAAATCGAAGCTATTGTTTTTTGTTTCTCTATAGGCAGGTATTCTCCAACGTTATCTATGTGCAAGTATAGTTTCTCTATGGGCAAGTATTCCTCATGTTTCCCTATCAGCAGGTTTTGCCAATGATTCTTATGGGCAAGTATGATTTCCCTAGGGCAGTACTAGCATTTGTTTTAGTATGTCCTTTGTGCAGCCACATTTATTGTAGAAAATAGGGAAATAACTCCTATCAGTTTACATCCTTACAAGTGTCCTTTGGAAAAGTTGTGTGCACAGGCATGTAGGTATTCTGTTGCAGCATCCATCATGTAGAGGAAGTGACAGTGGACTTTATCACACATGAGGAATTTCTCTTAATTTTGAATGAAAAGAAAGTGGGGCCAGAACGCATTTACATGAATTCGCTGTTCAACGCATTTACCTGAAGGCAAATTAATATAATAATAATAATAATAATAAATAATAATAGCTTTATTTTATTACCGCTTTTCCAACATGATCAAGCGGTTCACATCATATAGGTATATCACAAGTACAAAAGGAGTAAAACATTGTTAAAAACATCATGTGACAGTCTTTAATATCTTAATCGCAGGCCAAACATCTAAGGTAGCTTCTATGAGGGGATAATTTCTTTAAAAAGAGTCAGGGGTATGCTAGACGAAGAGAGAGTTTTTAAGAGTTTCTTAAACACATCCAAAGTGGTACTAAGTCTAATCTTTTCCAGAGTTTGTTCCAGCATTTGGAGCTACCACTGAAAACGTTCTTTGGTTGTTGTTTCCAATCTCACCTTGGGTTACTCAAACTGGTTTCCCAATGCCCGAAAAATAGCATGCCATTGCCCGAAATTGTGTGTGGTAGTCTATCATGCCCCTAAACCCCATGATTGCGCTCGGCCTCACTTCCCATTGCCCGAATTTGCATGTGGTAGTTTATCACACAATAACGTGAAACCCCATGATTGCGTTCGGATTGTCGTTGGATTATACTTCCAATTTCCCTTGTCTGATAACATCCAGTGTGTTTAGTTCCTTGCTGCTAGCTGTCAAGGCACATGCCTCCTGTAGCATTCCCTCTGTAGCTGCAAGATTGCCATCTAAAGCCCCATTCTGACTATAAAAAGAATCAAATTGCTGAGCGAATTAAATTACCCTAGTTCCCATTCCTGTCGCGATGTGATCCAATCTGTCATGATGAAGTGAGGCAAAGGCAAAAGAACCATTTTGTCCAGACACCAGCTAAAAAGAGGTTCTTTTGAAAAAACGTGATTCCAAAGCTTATCGAGCAAGTGGCAACGAAAGATTGGAATCACAGCATTCTGGAGGGGAGGGACTGATGGCAGAGGGGTATTTACCATCCCTCCCCATTTTTGGGGAGATGTCACACACACACACAGAGAGTACTGTCTTGTCATTATTGATGTGATGCTTGGTTCCTTTAAAAAAAAAACTAAGCAATGAAGCGACAGAATGGTTTAGCAACTACTTGCAAAAGTGCTAAACCACTGTTGCTTAAGCGCTTAATTGTATTTACCAAAAAAGGAAAGAAGGAAGGGGAAAAACATGCCCTGTCCTCTTTCTCACAGGCCTCCCTGGGTCCTGGTGCCCTCCATTTCCGCCATCCTCATCCTCTTCTTCTCCCTTCCAGGCCTGGCCATGTCCCTTCCCCGGCCCCCAAGCTCCCTTCCCAGCCTTGCCTCCATCTCATCCTCCTCCTCTTCTCCATTCCCCCTCCACCTTGTCTTGCTCCATTGCCATCCTCCTTATCACACTATCTCAGCTTCACACTCTCAGCCTCAGAACACACTCTCTCTGCCTCCACCCCCCATCCCCACCCCAATTTCCAAGCCGGGCTTACATCAGATGATTGACAAGGGAGTTTAAAGCGGTACTGCCAGTGGGAACCACAATCGCCTCAAAAAAAACCTGATCAAACAGAGTAAGGGGAAAACAACCCTTTCGTAATGAGAACAAGGGGTCTTTTGAAATCGCTTTCCAAACCAGGGCAGGAGCGAATCCTGAAGCGATTCATCCTGCCAGTGAAAGTAACCCCTAACCTAAGAGTGTGTTTACAGTGCAGAGAGAGAGAACTCTGTAAGTGTGTGAGAGAAGGGGGGGCTCTGTGTACTTCCATTGCAGTATGCTTCCACCTGTTACACGAATGCAATAGCAACAGTAATGACCCTTGTGTGATAATCTCCTTAGTCCTTATCAGTCTCTCTCTAAATCACAGTTTTGGTGCATAACAAAAATGAGAATGCAACAACCTTAAGTGAGAGGTGCAAAGATGTGTCTTTTGCCGTCTTACAAGTGATTCCTAATATTTAGAAAACTTCTGAAGGAAGCATATCTGAATTAAATATATGAATTAAAAAGAAGAAATGTTGCTGGGCCATTTGCCACAGTTTAGAAAAATTGGTTAAAAATGCAACTGATTGGGGATTGCAAAAGATATACATTTGGGGATTGGTTTTGGTTTCCAGGCATTGAAGCAGGAGTGGACATTAGTTCACTGTTTAAACTGTATATGTCCATTATCTCTACTGGGTATCCAAAACTGGATGGATAGGATTGGACTGGCTATCCATTTGGACATACGACTTTGACTTTAAAATATGTTGCATTAGGCTGAATGATGCAACTAATACAGCAGTGGTGCCAGGCTCTTCCCTCTCAGTTGTCCCAGCTGCTTATCTCTGTACAGGGCCATCTGCTGAAATTTCATCTTACACACCTATTAAAGGTTTAAGTTTTCCATCTGGCAGCCCTATGTATGACACACAACCTTCCCTGTATCTCCTAAACTGGTCTTCAGCCTCAGAGGTGGTGGTAAACAATACTGTTCCATTGCTAATTTTAAAATATGATGTAGCTACCAGTCCAACCATTATCATAGCTACTTGAGGCTGATCAAACCCTTCCTGTCTCCCATTGAAGACCAAAAAACACTTTGAAACTGGCAGCAGTTGAATACATAGATGCTGGGATTGCTTCCAGTATAAAACAAGGTGTAGGAGAGGAAATGTTTAACTAGTCACGAAAGAAATTCTGTGTTGTTGTTTTTTAAGAAAAATTTAATCACTACATTAAAAGCGACTAACCCATTTTGCACCACTTGGTGGCAACACTTCCATATTTGATTTATTGAATCATGTCAGTATCACTGCTGTTCTAATAATTGGAAAAAAAATAAGTGTGGTACCTAGACCAGAATACTGTATAACTAATTACAGAAGTTATCAATCCGCTCACCATCACTGCCACCATCATAAGGTTCCCCCCACCCCACCCCCCATTTCAATTCACCAAGAGCAATAAATAAAGTGTTATAAGGCTATGCTGCCTGGAGTATTTTAATAAGAATTTTTACATGCCACAGAAGCATCATTAAAGGGCTTGTTAGGCTGTCGCCTCATCATAAATAGGGTCCCAAAAATATTTTCAGTGAATTTAATTTCCTTCCCACCATACATATTGCAACAACAAAAAATTGCTGACTAACCTAAAACATATACTGGTTTCCAAACACTGCATATATTTGCTTGTAAATAATGTTGCAGCAGCTTCTATAGCACATTTCCAGCTATAGGTCACAACTTGGAGAAAGAAATGTTCCCCTTGAACAGAGGAAGCTCATGAAGCATTATTCAAGGCCAGCCACCTGAACAGTTCTCATCCACCATAGCTTTTCTCCTCCTCTGTGCCTCACTTTCTCATCTAGTATCACTCTCCAAAATATATACTGACACTGCAATACACTCTTTCTCTGTTAACAATATCATACCTTATGTTCTTATTTTGGGTGCCATGATAATACTGCTGATGCCTCAGATTATATAATTTTGTGTTACTCCAGAAGAGAAAGGAAGAAAAATGAGATAACCCACCTGTCTAATCCCTCATCTAATCTTCTCTGATAAGACTGCAGTCTTCCATTGGCATAAACCACATATAGATGGACTTATTTTTTTACTAAAACCATACATTGACCCTTTGCCTGGCTGAAGCTTGCTTCAGATACAATAGAAAACCATGATTTCCTGTTTTAAAGTTATCCATAAGAAAACAAACCAGGATCTGAAGCCATTATTTGATCCTAGTGTGTTCTCATAAGATCTTGAAAAGGTTACCTGTTTGGATAACAACTCCCAGAATTTCCTAGTGAGCATGAGTCTGGTCCTCACTGATGCTATCTTTAAAAAAATCACAACTCCTCAAATGTGGACATCACAAAGAACTGTGGTTAGCTTTTAATAAAATAAACCCAGAAGGCTTTCAATCTGATCCTCAAGGTGAATGGGAAGCAGATTAGTAATCACATGGATGAACATGGAAGTGTTTGCACCCCTTTAGATTTGTATGTTTTAACTTCAGGGACTTTCCTCCAGAAAAACAAGCTGTCACTGCAGAGGTTACCCTCAGCATCTCTCATTCCACCCTGACATATAAATGGCAAGGGGCTTCTTGATAGCAAGGAATGGAGACTGTATTCTTTATATGAAAGGAGTCTGTAGATGAAGATGTCCAGCTTGCCACTCAGCCAAAAAAGACAATCAAAACTCCTGCTAGAAATATTAATTTGATGGAAAGTTACCTCAACTCATGTTGACAACTTTTGGGAAACTATATTAGTATATATGAGTCATGGGTGCAAGGCTCTCATTCTGTACAGCAGTCTGGCTGTCACACTGTGAGACAAAAATGCATTTCTTTTAACAAAGCGAGAGCCTTAAGTCACCAATTTGGCCTCCTGATAGGACTAAGGAGTTTATCAGATGAACTTTAAAACTGTTTCAAGCCTCCTGGGCTGCAGTCAGAATGTGGGATGGAGGCGGGGATTATCACATGCTAAATTGCTGCCTCATTGCCATCTGCCATCAACCCGGGTCCAAGCTGGGTCCCAGCTGTACTCCGCCAGCACTTTTTCAAAGTTGGACGCTTCCCAGCTTTGAAAATGTGCTGGCAGAGCACAGCTGGGACCCGGGCTCATGGCGGGCAAAGATTAGGCAGCAATTTAGCATGCGATAGTCCCTGCCTCCATCCCGCGTCCTGGCTGCAGCCTGGGAAGCTTGACACAGTTTTATAGTTCATCTGATAAGCTCCTAAATGTGGCACAGGACAAATTCTCTTCACAGATTAAAAAAGGAAAGGAGGAGAGGATGTGACCTTGAAGCTTGCCACTGCTCATTCTCATAGCAGAAAACTGCAGCTGAAATGCTTTGGTGTCTTGTGTGTGTGCTGATTCTCTTAGGAAAGTGACTGTGCACAATTATCCAATGTGTAACATCCAGATTTAGTTCAAGGTCATGGAAGAGGGATGGCACTTGTAGTTCCATTGTGCATTCTGTTTTACATTCCATTGTACATCCACTTGTGCTTTTGAGAGTACAACTGGTTGCACAACATTGCCCTTCAATACAACAATTGTGGGACACAATCAATGTGCAGTTTTACCTATGAAGATGTATGCTATGCAGTTCTGCTGTAGGATCTCAGCTTTACATATTTTATTTTATTTTTTTTTTTATTTTTTTTTATTTGTTAACTAAGAACAAAGCCCAAGTATCTGTGATAATACTTCCTGATGTGTGGAAGGAAACTTCTTTTCTACAAAGATATTGTTAGAGCAGACAGTTCTCACTGGAAAGGAAGAGGATGCTTCTGTCTTCCTGGACAATGCCAGTCTTTCTCTGAACGCCCCTGCCCAATGCCTTTTCCCCAGCTGTTGATTTTCTAATGAAATTTAATTTTAGAGACAGACAACTAATAGACCTGGGGGTGGTTCTGAGGGAGGAAGAAAGTTGTTGTTTGCCTCTGCTCTTCCATTTTCCCATTGCAAATCACCTTCTCCCTGGGACACCCGATTTTGGCTCCATTGTCAGCCTATGATGTGATTGATCCATGCTGGATTGTAGTATGAACTTTAAAGGAACAATCCGTGATCCTGAATTTATGTGAGGTCTTGGACTTATCACCTTGCATATTCTTTTACAGTCTCAACTAACACCCAGAGCAGATTCAGCACCCTACTTGCAATAGAAACAACAGTCACCCCTGCCCTCTCCCCATGCTGCTTCACATTGAGATCACATGTTGTGCTTGTTTTCTATATTATGCACTTGACCAGGGACGTAGCTAGCATTTTAGGAAGGGGGGGGTCCAACCATTATAATGGGGCTTGGGTGCGGCGGCGCAGCAGCACACACCATTCATTTTTCCAATGGAAGGGGGGTCTGGACCCCAAGAACCCCCCCCCCCCGGGCTACGTCCCTGACTTGACTGTAACATGTAGCAAAGGGGAGTTTGTTGGCTGGCAACACAGTAGTTAAATCAAAGGGAGAAGCTAGTTGTTGGGGAGGGAGGATGAGAAAGCCAGAAAACCATTTGTATTGACACTTGTTTTAAAACTAAGGACATAATTACCCTGTTGCAAGCCTGTGCTGCAGAGAAAGCATCTTGTTGGGAACTAATTAAAGAATTATCCAATGTTTAGCTTCTCACAGATAAAGAAGCATAAGCTTTGAAGCAGAAGTGTTTGCAGTGAGCTTTTGAAAACTCTCTAAAGACTGAGGAGCTTAAGTCAGTTAAACCTTTTCCTTTGCCAATTAGACAGCTTTTGAACTGTCTTTTAAAAATTATGATAGAAGCTGTCAGTGACTCTGAAATGTGAGCAATTTATTTCTTAATCTCTAACCAGTGACACATTACAACATAATGATATCTGGGCAGAAGCTGGCATCAGATAGGGTGGAAGAAGAAGGGCTGCAAATATCACATTCGAAAATAGGATACATGGTGCATATTTGCATTTGCCTCATGTGCAAGATCATGTGTTGATGAATATACTTTTCCAGTGATCTGCAGTTTACAAATGGCAGTGCCCTGAGGAAGTTATTTGTGCAAACTTTCACTGCTCTCCACAATAAACCTGGAAAAATTGGGGAGCATACAGCAATAACAATAGCATCATCCTCAGTAAGTCATCATGGATGGATTACATTTTTGTTCACATCATTGGAGATTATCGCATATCTTTTTCTTCCAAGCTGGGCATGGGCCGGGCATGGGCTTAAGTCTTTTAAAAATGGATATTATCACATGCCTCCATGCCCAACTCAGAGGCATCACATACCCAATCCAGACTTCTCCTGGATGTTGCAAAGAATGGGATTTTCCCGTTCTTTGTAAAGTCCGGGAGAAGTCCAGATAAGTATACGATGCCTCTGAATTGGGCACGGATGCATGTGATAATATCCATTTTTAAATGGTTTAAGTCCGTGCCCAGAAAAAGAAGTGCAATAATCTCCATTGTTTGTTAAGGACTTTGCAAAATCCACAAGTTTTAATGTGGTGTAAAAAAACAAGAGCAGAGAATTGAGAAATAAGAGATACTGAAATCAACAGATTTGTCTATTTCCAAGGATTCATCCACCACATTATTATTCAGAGACTGAACAGAATTCAGTCTCACTTGTTCCAAGGCCACTTTATGTGATTGTGAGACACACACGCTACTGTCTCTCAGCCTCTTCAGTGCTTTTGTGTGGCAAAATAGGAATAATATTGGCCTGCTGCACAATGTTGTTGTAAGGATAAGCAAACCAGAAACTCATTTCACAAAAATAAAAGTTAAAATTATGAATAGCTGCTGATCTTTTATTCTGTGTGGAGACACAAACAGGCAACATTGTATTTGGAGGAATGGAAATTAAATTCTTTGGATAGATTCCTGTTGTGTATTTCCATTGGTATAACTCCTGTTGCATCAGCAGTTGCATGTTTTCAGTCACATGATATCTGTGGGGGGGGGAGAGGGATAAAGGGGGATATCCAGATCACATTTCCACAAGTGCTTCCACTGTTTGCACAAGCGTTTGTTATTTGTTGTTGGGTGCCTTAGAGTCATTTCCAATTTATGGCAACCCTAAGGTGAACCTTTTGGGATTTTCTTAGCAAGATTTGTTCAAAGGAAGATTACCATTGCCTTTCCCTGAGGCTGAGAGAGTGTGACTTGCCCAAGGCCACCCAGTGGATTTCATGACCAAGCTGAGAATTGAACGCTGGTCTCCAGTTGTAGTACAACACTCCAACCACTCCAATGCTGTAATTGTTAAGCAGTTGTGTAACAGGTGTCACAGCTTAATTGAGGTTCTCATTTAGCAATTGTTTGTACAATGGTGCATCCTAGTGCAGCTATGCAAGCATATATTTATGCTCTGCAAATGCTGAACAGGTTCTTGATCTATGTTTATAAATTGCTTATATGCAAATGTTAAAGTGGGAAGCTCGGTGGTAAATGAGGACAGCCTGAAACAGCATTCAGAAAATGTGTTGGGTGGTTATGTAATTCACTATGAAGTGATTTTACAATAGACACCACTGATGCCAGGATAAAAGGGGAGAGCATAGGGGTACACTATATTTTAATTGCAATTCATGGGGACCAAAGAATAGAGGGCTGTCTTTGTTCACAAATGAAAGGCATTATCACAAGTTGCTCCAGAGCTATCACTGTTTGAGTCTGATTCTTACTTAAAGGGGTTTTTTACATCTACTAAAGCAAATTAGAACATATAGTTTCTGCATGTCATCTTTGAAGTATCAGAAATCACTATGGCCTTGATGTCCTCATCAGTTGATGCTTGGTTTTTTTCTGTATGCAAGGAGAATATAATAAAAGAGGTCTGATACCCCTGCCTGGAAATGTCATGAGGTAGAAATCAGAATTAAATGGCACATTAACATGTTCAATTCTGTGTAAGCTAGAGCAATGGTACTCAAAGTGGTAGCCCTTGAACTGGTGAAGGTCCCTCAGTAACTGGCTGCAGGCCTCCAGATAGCTTCCAGCACAGAATGAAATGGGCACAAATATAGTTGGAAGAAACTAATTACTAGTTCTCCATATCAGATAGCCAGAAAAGCTCTGAGACAGAGGATGATACCAGCATACAGGGCCAGTCTAATGTAAAGGCACCCTACATAATTCCACATAAAGAAGCCAACCATTCTGACTCTTACTTCAGCACTGACAAAAAGGCAATATTATTCACTGTAACTGAGGGCAATGGACAAGTTTAGAGGTTGCAAGGCAGATTGCTTGATCCACACACATCTCTCTCCAGTATCTTGGTGCTGCTTCACCAAGCACCTGTGCTCTAGTAGCTTCTACTTAATGATAAAATGAGCCTTGCCAGTATTGAGATCTCTGTTGTTATCCTATAAGAAAGGGATTTCACTCTAGTTCCGGTGCATCTTGAATTTGCACTGGAATGAGCAGTGAAGAATAAGACAGAATGAATTCCAAAACAGAACTAGAAGACATCTGGAAAAGTGTGCAGGCGCCAGTGTTTCAAATGGACCTGTTATGTCACATACATCTAAAATGGCTCTTTGACTCCTTTCCAACTCTGCACATTTTCTATGAGTCAGCATTTACTCTCTGCTTTGGGCCACTCATTTGATATGAACAATGATGTAATTGGCCAGATATAGATGTAAGAAGAAGGAATGAAAATTGGAGGAGGAAACATCATCAGTTGAATGTGGGCATTCAGCAAAAAGGTATCAAAACACCCCCAAGATAGCTAATGTCTGAGGGGCATGGAGTGGGAAGGCAACCAGGCAGAACCTTTTCCAACTGTAGTTCTGAAGTCAGAACTAAGGTGTTTATCAGACGAGCTCTTAAAGAGGTACTATTCCAGTGTGACTCCTCTAGCTGCCTCCTGTTGCATGCTGGGATTGGCAGTTTTAAGGAGGGGTATTTAGAATTCTCAGGCAGAGAAGTTCAGCTCCTTAAAACTGCCAATCCCAGCATGCAACAGGAGGCTGCTAGAGGAGTCACACGGGAATAGTACCTCTTTAAGAGCATAGTGTGATAAACATCTATGAATACTTTCCCAGATCTCCAGCAAATCACAGCTGGAAGAGATGCTGCCTGGTCATGCTCCCCATCTTGGCTCCCCATCCCCAGCCAATACAATTGGCCCTTTGTATCCACAGATTCTGCATTCAAGGATTCAGCTTGGGGGGGGGGGGGAAATATTCCAAAAACCAAAGCTTGATTTGGCTAGTTTATATTTAAAAGGACTTGAACATGCATAGATTTTGGTATCTACAGACGTTCCTAGAACCAAACCCCAGTGGATGCCAAGGGACCAATGTAAATGGCTTCTGGGAGTCCCCCTGAGGCTTGTAAGATGCCTTCTGGATGCAGGAGCAGCACAGAGCTGTGCATTGTGCTACACAGGCCTGGGTCACAACCATTGTCTTCAGCATCATTGAGGAAAGGTGGCATAGCCTTATTATTATTTTGTTAATAATAGTTTATTTTGATAGACTGATTTTAATTGTAATTGTATTTAATTCTTTTTTAAGGGGGGATAGGGATATTATATGTACAATGTACTGTATATTGGACTGATTTTTAGAAGTAAGCCACTTTGATTGTTTGGCAACAGAAAAGCAGGATATAGGTTGTTGTTGTTGTTGTTGTTATAGAATTCAGACTCCCCCCACCCCATCACCTGTTCTTCCAGGCTTGTTTTTGGCCAGTGCACTGCTCATGGAATTCAGTAGACTGAAATGTGTTCATGGAATAGCATCATCCAAAAGTAAAATCAGCCACATGCCTCCTGCTGGCACATGACAGACTCTGATTCCAATTCCTTAAAGTTAAATAAACAAAATAGTAAATAGAAGAACAGAACAGGTTGCATCATTAGCACTAGCAATCCTACTGCAAAACATCATTAACACAAGGGGGGGAAACCCACTCAGTTCTGTATAACTGTAGAATTGCTATAGAACAGGAGTAACTTACCATATATACTCAACTATAAGTTGACCTCATGTATAAGTTGAGGGCAGGTTTCGGTACCAAAATTATGGATTTTGATATGACCCTTGGATAAGTCGAGGGTAAAATTTAGGGGGATATAACAAAGGATCTAAAGGATGAAGCAAAGCAAAACAATGTCAAATAACTTCCAAAATTCAAGCAATCTCTGTGTTCACTCTTAAGGCTGGATGGATGAGAGAGTAGAGAGAGTCAGTGCTTCCAGTGCAGATTATACTCTTCACTTTCACCAGGGGATGGTTGTTTCTTTGAAACAAGAGTTCAGCTACAGTATTTACATTGACCCGTGGATAAGTTGACTCAGGTTTTTAGGGTCAATTTTTTGACCTAAATTTCTAGACTTATACATAAGTAAGTATACAGTATACAGTGTGTGTGTGTGTGTGTGTGTGTGTGTGTGTAATTCCTCCCTGAAAACTAAGGAAAAGAAGTTCAGCCTTCTGAAATGAATTCCCACAAGAAAGTGGACCTTGCTCCTGCTATTGGGAGAAACTTCCATGGAGACTAAGGAATGCAAAATCAAACCTTAGAGAAGGGGTGCAGGATTTTCTGCAGATGATTAGATGTAGAGTTGACTCCAGGTCTGGGGGTATCTTGAGCACAAAGCCCTTGGGGGAGTCAAACACCTTAAATGTAAAGGGGCCACAAGAAATATATATTCAGGTCAAAAAGAATGAAAAGATGGGTTCAGCTAGGCCTTCTACATAAACGGGAGCACCAGTTTGAGGTATAACCAGCATGTGGCCCACATACTACTTGTATACCCCCTTCTCCATGTAACCTTCAGGGCTTTCTCTGACATCCCCAAACTATATTTTTCTGTCATATAAATGCCAATTGTACCCCAGAAGCATCTAGCAGCTGCAATTTGACATTTGTATGCTATTCTCTCCCCCCCCCCCCCATTTCTGGCCAAAAAAGATATTTGAGTATCAAAGCCTGCATTTGCACTGCAGAAATAATGCAATTTGACACTACTTTAACTGTCATATTTTCATCCTATGGAATCCTGGGGTTTGTAGTTTATTGTTGCACCAGAGCTCTCTGAAAAAGAAGGCATAAACTGAAAATTACAGGATTCCATAGCATTAAGCCACAACTGCTAAAGTGGTGTCTAACTGCATTATTTCTGCAGTGCAGACACAGCCTAAGAGAGGCCTGGGGCAGCAATATGGCATAAACCTGGAAAACTATAGCCCAGCGGCTTCTGAGGATGGAATTTGCAATTTTTGCCTCCTGCAAAATATTGTTGAAGTGATGGTGAATGTTGGGAGAGGGCAAAATTGACGCCTGGACCTTCAGAAGATGCCCAGCCTTTCTTAGTGTGGAGCTGGAATTTAAGAGATCCAGATTCTAGCCTTATTGGGCCATGAAAGTTAATGATTCATATTAAGCCAATCACTCTCTCATAGCTTGCCCTACCTCACCAGCTTTTTGTGGACAGAAGCTGTGTGCTTCTAGTATGCCACCAAAAGCTGACTAGTGGAAAGTCAAGATATAAATATAACTAAATAAATAAATAGAGAAGCAGTGTGGTGTAGTGATTTGAGCACTAGATTATGTCTGGAGACCAGGGTTCATATCCATGTTAGCTCATGGGAACCCACTGGGTGACCTTGAGCAAGTCACACTCTCTCAGCCTCAGGGGAAGGCAAAGGTAAATCTTTTCTGAACAAATCATGCCAAGAAAATCCCATGATAGGGTTTGCCTTAGGGTCTCCATAACTTGGGAATGACAACAAAATTAATAAATAACAAATGTAATACATATTGGTGTGCAATGTGCATTGAGCGCTTTGGAGCCCTAGTATACATTAACATAGCAGCAGCCCCCTACTGGATATGGACATTAGAAAATTGACCAATTCTAATTCTTGCATACATAAGTACACTTACAAAGACGTAACTGCCATACAGGATTCCAGCCTTTATACGTGAAGCATTCCCATCAAGGTGACCTGAATCTGATTTTTTTTCACTGATTTCCTTCATTGTGAGGAGGGAATTCAAAACTGTGAAAATTTTGCCTACTCTGGATTTCATTAATTTAATGAAGACAGGATGAAAATGTGATATGAATGTTGCTGAGAAAGAGCTTTGACATCTCAACAGCTGATCAAGAACTGTTTTGAAAGATCTGGTAGTTTCAAAGAATGAGGGGAATGATGGAAGATAGTAACACTGAAGCATTCAGCCACTGGACCAGTCACGCAGAGATCCATTTCAGCCAAGTCAGATACTAGAGCTATACTTTCCTTGGACTGTGGAGACGGACCACAGATTTTCATGACACTGAAGAGGCAAAAGCATGTGAGTAGTCAGAATGTTTCATTGACAAGTCTTCTCATGATAACTTGTGATTACTACAATAGCTGTTGATTCTTTATAAATACTAGAAGAGCAAATACTAGAAACGTACTCGCCTCAGATACATATACATAACCCAATTGTCCCTCTCCATTGCAGATAGGGATGGAATGAATTTTCATAATTGTTCATTCCCAGGTTGAAAAAGGTTTTCTGGCAGTTGGGAAACGCCATCAGGAAAAATAATAGACAAGTGAGAATTTTGCGTATTTTTCTCCTGGTATTTGATGTTCCAAAATGTTGCTCAGGAATTACTGTGTGAAGAAAAATACATGATTGTTTGAACAATAACACATTTTCCTCCATGGTATAATTCCTCCACAGCATTTTGAGGCATTCAGATATGGGGAGAATGTTATGAGGGCAGGGAGAAAACTACTGTTATTCATCCTCATATGTGAGAATGAAATAGTTCAAGATTTACAACCCTGCTAGCAGCATAATGTTAAAAATTTTATTGTGGTCTAGCAACCACCAGATAATCAAAGAAGCTGAACAGATGAGCCTGATGTTTTTTGTGTTGAACGTGTGATTCATCTAACTTTATTCTGTGTACTCTGGCTATGGCTCTCCATCTTCTTGGGCAAAGGTCTTGTCTCTTTAACTTGGGAAGGTTGAAAGTTTCAGCAGGTGCAACAGTCCATTGGAAAACATTCTACATTCCATAAACAAACACCATTTTCAATTCTGCAAATATTCCTTGTTATTGTTAGCTGCCTTTGAGTTGACTCCAGCTCATGAAGGCCCTGTGAATGACACATCTGCAAGACATCCTATCCTGAACCACTCTACTCAGGTCCTACAGATTCAGAGCCATAGCCTCTTTGGTTGTGTCTATCCATCTGGTATGTTGTCTTCCTGTCTTTCTGCTTCCTGTCTTTCTGCTTCTTCTCTTTCTGCTTCCCTCCACTTTTCCTAGCTTTATTGTTGTTGTTTTTTCCAATGAGTCATGCCTTCTCATGATGTGGCTAAAGTAAGATAGTCTCATTTTAATCATCTTGGCTTCCAGTGAGATTTCAGCATTGCTTTGTTCAAGAACCCATTTTTCTTTTGTCTTTTTGGCTGACCACGATATCCTCAGCAATTTTCTCCAGCACTACATCTCAAATTTTCTAACAGTTTCTTCATTGTCTAGCTCTCACATGATGATGGGAAATACTATGGCTTGGATGATCCTAACTTTAGTATTTGGCTGTATATACTGTATTTGGACTTTAAGATCTTGTCTTGTTTCTTCATAGCTGCCTTTCCCAGTCTAAGGCGCAGGACAGACCATCCAAAAAGGACGGTCGCCTGGCGCCTTGCTTTGCTCCATGGGGAAGCCGCAGCCTCCAAACCATGGGACTTCCCTGTGGAGCAAAAAGTACCCGCAAAAAGCATGTTCTTCTTGCAGCACGATTATGATGCCGCAATGCACCTGTGGCACACTCACAGCGTTATAATGGCGTTGCGACGTGTGGACGCTAAGCATCCATCACATCAAAATGGCGGCGCCCATCTGTACAGGTCACCGCCATTTTGATGCCCTCGTCACATGCGAGGGGCAAGGGCCATCTGGAAGCTCCACCCCTCGCACGTGATGAGGGCGCACTATAGCCCTCGTCTGTATAGCTCCCTAGTTTTCTTCTGATTTCTGGGCTGCAATCTTCATTGTGATCAATGATTGACCCAAAGTATGGGAAATCTTTAACCATTTCAATTTCTTCATTGTCCAGTTTGAATTTATGTAACTTCTCCATGATCATTATTTTTGTTTTGTTAATGTTCTGCAATAAGGCTGCCTTTGCACTTTCATCTTTAACTTCTTTTAGTAATTGTTTCAAGCAGATTTTCACCTTTCCCTCTCTTCCCCCAATTTAAGGCACCTACAATGCCTGGTTAATTTTGTGTTTTACACTGCTTATTAACCATCATATATTTTAGTTTTACATAGAGAACTAGCAAATAAATATCCAAATAAAATAAATTTACATAGATAACTAGTAAATAAATAGTTTTACATAGAGAACTAGCAAATAGATAGATAGATAGATAGATAGATAGATAGATAGATAGATAGATAGATTTAAGGAACTACATGACCTGCTTCTTTCCAATTGCTTTTTAGATGGTTTTATACTGAAATTACAGGAATCAAAAATGAATTTTTAGAACTGAAGATGTCAAGAGTAACAGTATTTCAGCAACTGTTGAAATGCTTCTTCAGCCTGGACTAATCCTCTCCACATGTTGAGGCTCTCCATCCTTAATCACAAGCGGCACATAGATTCTTCCAGATGCAACATATCACCACAGCAGCTCCAAGAAAAACCAGTCACTTTATCATTTCTCATTCCCCTCCAGAGAAATCAGACCCCACTGTGTGAAAGCCCCTTGGCTATGATCAAGGACCAAAGTCCCTTATCTCTTAGCTGTACTGGGAGGATTTACCACTGCGGGAGTCCAGCAGAGGAACCAAATAAGATGTTGCATTAACGAGGGTTGTCAGCAGGAGAGAACAGCTACACTTGAGATCTTTAGTTCAGTTGCTGTAATATTTCTTATAGCCTTTAAAAAGAGGCAGAGAAGGCTTGTTCTTTTTTTTTTCCCCATAGAGTGTTTCTACCAGTGAAAGACAGTATCTTCTTCAGGAGTGCACAACTCATGCCAGCCTGAAGACGCATATAGACACACACAAGTACAGTATGTCTACATCAAAAGTGGATGGGAAAATTCAGCTGCAATTTGCTCTTTTTTTAGGCTATTCTTCCTTTTCTTTAATCCCTTTTAACGCCTTGTGATTCCTTTATTTGCTTCACCACAGGCTGCTCTAAAGGTTCCCCCTCTGTAAACCGTCTCCCTTTTGTCACTCTCCCATAACACTTTCTCCTCTCTCTGAACCCATTAGCACAACTCTGATTCTTTCTATCTGCAACATATCTCAGTTCCTCTTCTTCCTTTTTTCTCTCCTATAGCCAACTAGGCTAACTGCAGTCTCATATTTGAGTTTCTTCTTTTATACCTCTGTAGTCCATGGGATTTTGCACCTCTGAAATGTATTGTTGTCACTGTTGTGTGCTTCTACTCATTTATGACTTGTGAAAACCCTAAGGTGAACCTAGCATGAGGTTTTCTTGGCAAGATCTGTCCAGAAGTGGTTTGTCATTGTTTTCCTCTGAGGTTGAGAGAGTGTGATTTCCCCAAAGTCACCCAGTGTCTTTGAGTAGAACTGAGCAGTGAGTCATACCATCATCTCCTGACCTCCATCTTGAGGGGAGAGAAGCAGAGTGTTTTTTTTTTGTTACTTGCTTTGTTGTATATGCATATGTATGCTGTAAACCGCTTTGATCATAGGAAAAGCGGTATACAAATAAAACA
>NC_056522.1:334040049-334079779 GCF_019175285.1 Sceloporus undulatus
TATTATTATTATTATTATTATTATTATTATTATTATTATTATTATTATTAATACTAGCCCAGCATTCAACTACACTACACTGGCTCTCCTAAAACCAAATGCCTAAAATGAGAAAGTATTACAAGGTAATTTGGAATCCCTCCAAGAAGGCATATATTGAAGTGGGGCTGCTAGAGTTTGCTATTGCCCTTCTATAAGGAATTTTAAGAGACCTACTGACTTATGATGATAGGAGAATGTCTTATTTACCTAGAGTTCTATGGCTGGCTGGTTTGTTACCTTTATATTCCACTTTCCTCCACTAAAATTGAGGTGGCAAACACAGCTGTCTTCTTCCCTAGTTTATCCTTACAACAATATTGTTGTTGTTGCTAAAATTCTTAGAATTGGAAGGGACCACAAGAGTCATCTAGTCCAACCTCCTGTCATGAGGAATATATAATTAAAGCAGTCCTGAAAGACAACCATCCAACTTTCATTTAAAGACCTCCAAAGGTCAACCACCCACCAAAGCAATCTATTCCACTGTTGGATAGCTCTTACATTTTAAAAAAGTATGTAGAGAGATCTTGTAGTACCTTTGAGACTAACTGAAAGAAAGAAATTGGTAGCATGAGCTTTCCTAGGGTGAAGTCTTAGAAGATTATTACATATTGTTCTGGGAACGTTCTGGGAACAGATATTACCGCATTGAAGAAAGTGGAAAGTGATAGGAACATGATGGGAACGCATTTTACCGCACAGCGCATCCCTTTTTCTTGAGAACGTTCCCAGAACGTTTTGCTGTAGCGCATGCATATTTTGTTTGGAGGACTGTGTAACGATGACATCTCCACTCTGTGGTTGTTTACATAATTTTCCCTGGGTCTTATCCACTCCTTGAGTCTCCGCTTTGGCCTCTGCTGTCTCCGCTGTCTTTCTAGCTTGCCTCGATTGTTCCCTTCGTTTCTTAGCTTCTGCTCCCTCGCTGTTTCCCTGAGTCCTTTCCGCTCCTTGAGTCTCCGCTTTGGCCCCTGCTGTCTCCGCTGTCCCTCTGACTTGCCTCGATCGTTCCCTTCGTTGTCTTAGGGCTCATTCCCACTGGCGGTTTTTAACTGGAAGGAACTGGGAAGATTCGGTTTCTGCCCCTCCGAATGCCTCTGGAAGCAAGTGCCCACTACAAATACCTCAATCGGGGTATTTAGCCCCGGCAGCCATTGCAGTTCTTTAAACCGGTTTGAAAGGAAGAGTCCTCTGCTGTCACTCCAATTCCCCTTTTTGGCAGCTTGTCACCCTTTTGCCTCCTGTGTGTGTGCATGTACTGTGTGCCTTCAGGTTGTGAGCTTCCCTCCCCGCTTTAACTCTTGTCTGGCTCTTTGATATGGAATTCTGGGAGTTGTTTGCTTGCTTTTGTGTGGTGCTCCAAACAGAGGAGCTTTTGTGGGTTCCCTCCTGGAGGGAAGGAGGAGAGGGTCCTGGGCATCCTTGGCATCCCTGCCTCCTGTAGGCTGACAACACAGGAGCCTCGCTGGACATGACACCAGAGGCCTCCGCAGAAGCAGCCAGACCCTCTCTCTCTTGCTCTCTGCCCTGGTCCCCTCCTTCCCCTCCTTCTCTCTTTTCCCTCTGTTTTGCCCTCCTCCTTCACTCTCTTTCTCGCTGCTTATCCTTCCTTCCTTCCTTCCTTCCTTCCTTCCTTCTCTCTCCCTCTTTCCATTTTCTCCTTCCCTCTCTCTTTCTCTCTCTTTCCCTCCTTTCCTTTTCTCTCCCTTGTCCCACCTTCCCTCCCTTTTTCCTTCCTTCTCTCCCTCCTTCTTCCCCCCCCCCACACATACACCTTCCCTCACTGCAGTCACTCGCCTGCCTGCCTCTCTGCCTGTCATTCTTTCAGCCAATCAGGAGACGGAGGAATGAGAGAACGGATTTGAGAATGGAAGAATACTGCACAGACCGCTTGTGGAACGTTCTGAGAACGTTACAGCTCGCTGGGAACACATCTAATCCGTCCCCTCCCTGGAACACTTGTGGAACACATTGGAAACATTCTGGGAACCCGATGGGAACACATACGTGCGGTATACTTAAATGCATTCCGTTCCCATCAGGTTCCCAGAACGTTCTCAGAATGCAGTGTGGTATTCTCCTTACTGAAAGATAGTAACTGAAAGAAAGAAGTTGGCAGCATGAGCTTTCCTAGACTAAAGACTACTTCCTCAGATGCATATGTAGACTTTAGATTACAAAAGCGCATGTTGCCAACATCTTTCTTTCAGTTAGGACCTTATCGCATTTAGAAGCTTCTGACTTCTAAAAATGGCCATAGAAGCGTATTAGATGACCCTGGCTGCATCTGGGATGGGCAGCAATTCCATGGTGATTTAGGTGTGATAGGACATGGCTGCCTCCTGAATTAATGCTGAATTTGGGAAAGGTAAGCTGCACCTTTCACCCCATGAGATAGGGTTTTTAGTCTCAAAGGGGCTACAAGATCTCCCTACATATTGATTCTACAGACTAACACGACTATATCTTTGGATTCTATTTTTAAAAAATTATTTTTAATGTTTAGGTGGAATCTCTTTTCTTGAAAATTTAATCCATTGGTTTGTGTTCTAATTTACGGAGCAATGGAAAACAAACTTGTTCCATCTTCTTCCTGACATCCCTTCAGATATATAAAGTTGGTTACCATGTTACTTCTCTATTTTCTTGTCTCCAAGTTAAACATAACCAGTTCCCTAAGTCATTCCCCACAAGGCTTCGTTTTTAGACCTTTGATTATCTTGGTTGCTCTTGTCTGGACACAATCTAGCTTGTTGATATTCTTCTTGAACTGTGGTACACCGAACTAGACACAATATCCCAGGTGAAGCCTGACCAAATAAGAATAAAGCAGCTCTACTACTTCCCTCAATCTAGAAACTATATAATTCTTGATACAGCCCAAAATTGCACTTGTGTTTTGTTTTGTTTTTGGCTGCTGGTATTAGCATTCCTTCCCTCCACAACATCTGATGGTCTCCAGAAAGCACTGTTGCACTGAGATAGACCCCCACGGCCATTCCATTGCTGGTAGATAGTGAGCAGAAAGAATTTTTTGGCTGTGTCCTCAGGAATAGGCACAGATCCATGACTGCATCTGTTGAGCTCTACAGAAGCCCCCAATGAACCTCAGCGACTGTCCTCAGCTTGCATCTGGGGACCTAGGTAGATGTACTGCTCTCCACTAACTATGGAATGCCAGCTATCACAGCACAAAAGTGAGTTGGGGATGATGATAAGGGAGCCATAGTGGTGCTCCACATGTGGAACTCTCCACTATATAGGATCTCAGCCCCATTCACTTTTATGGCTCATAGAATCATAGGACAGGCAAAGGGCCATCCAGTCCAACTCCCTATCCTGCAAGAATACACAGTCAAAGCACTCATGACAGATGGTCATTCAGCCTCTGTTTACTGTTTGGAACGGTATAAAACAAGCTTGCTCCATCCTTAATATGACATCCTTTCAGTGACATCCTTTCCAGATAGAGGCTCAGTGGGACTTTAAAGTTGGATCTCCTAAATCTGAAATCCATCACTGTCAGCACTATACCACAATGGCTAGTTTAGATTCATGTCTCTGTGTGTGTGCGTGTGTGTTGTGCGTGTGCGCCTTCAGGTCAGCTGTCAACTTATGGCAACCCTATGAATTTCATAGGGTTTGCTTAGGCATGGAATATTCAGGTGGTTTTGCCAGTTCCTTTCTCTGAAATATAGCCTGCAGTACCTGGTAGTAATTAACAGTCTCTCATCCTAGTACTAACCAGGGCTGACCTTGCTTACCTTCCAAGATCAAGCATGAATTGATGCCTTTGGGGTATTTAGGCATAACCCTATCTATATTAATCCTAATGTTTAACTGAAGAGACTGCATCCAGTTGAAGCAATTATATTTATAATTAAATCTGGATCCAATCCATTACATTTTCTGATTTCCCCTTATCCTGTAGATAGAAGGTTGATTGTGACTTACAGGAATATGCAATAGAATGGCAAGGGTTCTTCAGTTGTTCAGGTTTCAACACATACATACCTTTAATGGTCTGTGACTGACAATAAAAATTGATTGATTGATTGATTGATTGATTTCTGCTTGCTATTACCAAGTTCAGAAACTTCAGTTAGTTCAAAACATGGCAGCTAGGTTGATTACTGGGACATCCAGGAGTGAACATATTACACCAATCTTATAATCACTCCACTGGCTGTCAATTAGATTGCAGGCAAAGTACAAAGTATTGGTTTTCTGAAGATACCATCCTCAGATGCTGGCAAAATGTCAGGAAAAAACTCTTCTAGAACACAGTCACATAACCCAAAAAAACTCACAAAAACTACCGCATGTTGGCTGTTATCTTTAAAGCCCTATATGGTTTGGGTCCAGGTTACCCACAGGCAGTAGCATCACTGGGGGGTGCGGGAGATGCGGGTCACACCACCTGACACCCCAGAAGAATACCCACCCCCCAGCCCTGGGTGGTTTCATTTACATGGGCTGGGTCTTGATTTTGCTGTTTTTCAGGACTGGTAGACAAATAGGGGGGTTTCCCAGCAGACAATGGATCATTAATTAAATAAACATCCTGAGGCCTTACCATTCAACAACAGATCAACACTGAGATTATCATGTAAATCACTTCCTCTCAATCAAAGGCCACACAGTGTGTGTGTGTGTGTGTGTGTGTGTGTGTGTGTGTGTGTATGCTGATGCCACTGATGCTGGCAAAACATCAAGAATAAACTGTTCCAGAACATGGCCACATAGCCCAAAAACCCCACCTGCTGAAATTCCCCCTTTTACACAACCATTAAAGGTACAGGAGCCATCTCCAGTTTCTATTCTGGCAATCCTACTGGCAGCAGAAAGATCACAGAATATTACTTTTTAAAACTACAATTTTCACAATCCCCTTAGAAGTCCCTTAATCTCCAGGTGACCACGGCCAGCAGACAGACTGACTGGAGGATTATAGGCATTGTAACCCAAAAATTGTTTCTGAGTGCAGAACACTCCCTTTCTCTCCCAGGCAGATGGGTTTCTCCATTTTCCTATAGACCCATTCCGCACGGGCTGTCACACACACCCCAACCCTAGTACATCCTGGGGCCGTACAAAATGGCAGTGTCCATTCTACATGGGCGCCGCCATCTTTATGTAGCAGACACTTAGCGTCTGCACGTCACGTGGCACAAATGATGCCGTGAGTGCGCCACTGGCGCCTCGCGGTGTCATTAGTGCACCGCAACAAGAAGCACCATTTTTGGCGCTTCTTTTTTGCGGCACCAGGGAGCCTCATGGTTTGGCTGCTGGGACTCCTCGGTGCCGCTAATGGCGGCGGTGGCAGACCGCCACTTTCAGGTGGTCTGTAATGCGCCAGTGTTTCTCTTAAGCTATCCTCCATAGTTTAAGATTGCTTCCACACTGACACCATGTTGGCAGCTTCTCTGAATTGCTGCTTCACCCAAGATCCAAGCACAATGGTTTGTGATAAACAGATGGTTAGAATGATGGTTTCTTGCACTTCTACACTGACAGAAAATCCAGTTTACCTCCAGGCTCCTCTGATCTGCAGCAACCATGTGCTTATCCTCACAACTGCCACACACACCAAGACATGTTCGGGAACACTGGCCATACACAGTTCTCCCTTTTGAAATCACCACATTCAAAAAAAAAATCACATGAGTGATCACACGGCCATGGCCAGTTTCCCCCCTCCTCCCTGCATGGGAATGTAGGTATTTCTGAACTCCTCCCCTACCCTCCAGCTCCACAATAATGTAGTTTGAGAGTGCAGATATTCAGATTTTCTGGCCAAAACTAGAAAAAAAATTCCCCCCTTTTCCCCCTCAGGATTAAAGCCCTGAGGCAATGAAAAGGCCCCTATTTGACCCCAATTGTCCCATATATTGTTTGGAGCTGGCTGTGAAAACTAGGTGAGACTATTTTATTTGGCCCATGTAAACAACAGAAATTCCCAGCATTATAAATTCAGGTATACCCCCAGCTTCTCAGTAGACACAACATTGAAGAGAATTATCAAGCCAGTATAGAATATGATGTAACCCAGTGTTTTATTGACTGCTGCAACATTTTTATTTCATGCCACATTTTTTAAAAAAAACATTAAAATAAAACACAAGGTGTGGTTTGGAGGGCAAAATACCACAGTGTGGATCAGTATCCAGCCCATCTGCCAGCAACAATGACCAGCATTCAACCTGGCAAAAGGTATGTCCAAAACGTACTCCCAGAAAGCTTCTTTGGGGAGTAAATCATAGAAGAAATCCAAAGAGAGATTCGCCAGCAAATAGATGCACTTCATATGCAAGCTGAACTAGAATGAATTACTCTGAAAAGTTACACCATACTATCTCATCAATGGGTATGAATGGGATATTGTTATGGGATTAAAAAAGGAAGGTAGAATTTCTGAAGTTGCTGTTCACAGGAAGAAAGGAAACAATGAAGGGCATTTGAGATTCTTCAGTCCATCAAACCTCTAAGATTGCACTCACATTTTAAAATAAAAAAGACTTTTTATACAAATAGGTTAACACAAAGAATAGTGCCCTTTTGTCCAACAATTATGCCACTTTTAACATAATTTGTTTTGATAAAGGTGTAATATGTGTTTCATGTGTAAAGAAATCTCGTTTAGATAGATAATAATTGGACTATATTCTTTTGAGTTTACTATTTGAGCAACCAATGAACATTGCAAGACTATGGACTTAATACCATAGCTTACATGCAATGATGTTTCTTTTTTGGACAGAAAGTATTATATTGCTACTCCAGATAACTCTAGATTAACATGGCCTGAATCCTATCGCTAATTCCAACTAGAGTATCTGTCTATCTACTTATTCATCAATCAACAATTGATTGAATGAGTTTATTCTATATAGGATTTACTAATAGAATTCAGGCCCATATTTGGACAATTTGAGAATGTGGTGAGGGAGATCTGAGGTAAAAATTCAAGTGTCTAGAAATCATATTTTATTTAGGGTTATGTCATCTTTTCCCAGAGCTGTCCTGTTTTTCAGAGCTAAAGTTTCTGTTCAGGAAGATATAAAAGAGAAAGCAAAATGTGTTACTTAAATACAATGAAGATTAGGAATATTTCTAAAAGCTATTATCCCAGTTTATATAGGAGGGGTATTTAAAGTAAGAATCATCAGTGATCAGTGACTTGAAATAGTCGATGAATAAACATGTCCTATTTTGCTTTGCATAATATGGTAAGCCTATTTTGTTAACACTACATGCACAGAAACTATTTTATGCTTTTGCTTCCAACCCTCTGCTCAGTTTCAATCTCCTGCAGGCATCCTCTGTTGGTAACAAGAACAATGCCAGAAAATAAGAGCCCAAATGGGGTAATCTCCTGTTCTTCTTGTCATCATTTCTTTGGAGCTCTATTACCACTGTTCTCAGTTCTGAAACTAATTGAAACTGGACTTCGAACCATTTCAGATGCTTAACCTGTTCTTTACTCAGTCTTGGAAGCATCACAAATTTTGGAAAAAGATGCTTCAATAAAATATTCAGATATTTCGCCCCCTTTAGAGCTACATCCTCCTAGTGAGCGCACAGATTTTTCATGTTCACAGATGCTCCAGATGGACCAGCTTTTCATATCTAGTAAGACTGGTAAGGCCAGCTGTTGCAGAAAAATGAAAAGGAAGCAACATATATTACATGAAATATGTCAGCCAATCACTGAAAATGTGTAGTAACCTCCCTGACAAGACATGCAGTTACTGAGATGAAATCTTCCTCTACCAGTTTCCACTATTTTGTCTTTTAAAAAAAGGAAAGAAAGAAAAAGAGGAGGGTTACATTTAATTCTGTCTGATTGCAGGAAAATGTGGGAGAAGTGCATCTCCCATAGCTTTGCAAAGTTAATTTTTCCTGCAAGTTGACAGGCTAGCTGGTGGATTCTGGAATGTATAGTCCAAAAAGTAACACTTATTTTGCCACAGGTATAAGTGATGGCACATGTCAAGCTATTACTAACCCTGCCTTTCTTCCATTTCCAGAAAGCTGTTTGGTGGAGCTAATACTGTTCTGATGGGAAGCAAAAGAGGACCTTTTCAACTTTCCATGCCCACCCCACCCCCTTCACTAACAGTAAGCTGTGTTGCCCACAGAATGGGTAGGGTGGGGAGTCTGATCACTCACTAAAACAAATGGAATGCATTGGTGTATATGCTATATCCACAGCGTCTAGCCTGAGCTGATCACTTCTTCTTGAAATGAAACAGGAGCTATATACAGAGGTCACACAGCAATCTCACCCAAATGTGTAAAGCCATGTGATCAAATAGGAGCCTTCAAGGGGAAATTTGAGAAGAAATTGAATAATTCAGAAGTATCTTATAAATCAGACATCAAATTGGCCAGTAGGAGTAGCTTCTTTTCCAGTACAAACAATTGCTATTCTGTTATAAAATGTGTTGCTTTTACATGCTGCATTGCTAAGTGTCTGAAATATTACCCAGCAGAAACAGGTTAGGCTGGACAATGCCTCAGTATTTGTCTCGTTTACTGGTTTCTGTTCTGGGACAAGCAACTGGCTTGTCTAGAAATAAGGTGATATAATAACTTCCATTCCATCATAAAGGAGAACAGCAGGAAATGAATTGGCTGAAGAAGAGGTTGGTTAATATGAAAAAGGAAAATGAGAGTTGCCGGAGTCAATTATGTTACTGAGAGGATATGGAACATGGAAGAGAATATATATAAATACACACATGGAAGAACAAACAGAATCTCTGATACAGTGTTCACAACATCACTAGAGATATCAGTTAAGACAGAGAATTTACCCTGACAGTATGTTTACATTAGTTTTCCTTCCTGAAATCAAGAATATTTTTGTAGAACGACTGTTGGATCTTCCATTCTAAGCATGATCCATGCTAAATGCTGAACATCCAATGTTCTGCTGTTTATTGAGTAAAGCAGCAGAGAAAATTTACTCACTGAAGATCTTTTGTCTTTTAAAAAGTAAAATTAGGGTGAGAAAATATCTGCTTGATCTTTATTAACCCTGTATCTGTGCAACTCAGGGCTCAAATTAAGGAAGGAAATATTTACCTGTAGTAATGTAACATGTGGGACTGAGCAATTTCCCCCTACTCAGTTTAAATATATATCAAAATTAATCTACACAGTCACCCAACCTGCAGTGGGGCTCTGATGTGGCAGTACAGAGACTATGAACCACATTCCAAAACCATTTCATAGTGTGTCTTCCTGCAAGGTGATGCTTTATGATATTGCATAGATAAATCCATCCAACACACACATGTATGCTGGCACAACTATTCTTATGACTGAACTATAAGGCTGCAGTACTCAACACACTTTCTCATAGATTCACAAAGAGTGATTAAATTTGCAACTGCTGTACAGTCCAAGCCCGACTGACATCAGATCAGAAATATAAAAGTGCCACCCTATCTGTATCTCCTTTGAAATGTGATTGTGTCAATGGGGCTTGCGATTGTGTCAATGGGGCTTGCTGCCATGTTAATCACAGGTCTGAACTAAACCTAATAGCTTTGCATTATCAAACTGTCCACCATTACAAATATGTATTTGCCAAGTCTAAAAAAACATGCACCAGACTACCAGAGTTCTATTACTCTCAGACAAATTGCGGCAGGTGGAAGATCAATTTTAGAAATAAAAAGGAAAAATATACTTGGCAAAATGAGTTCTTGGCATATATGCATTTAGCTTGTCTTCGACTTTTTAAAAAGGTTTACAAATTTGGATAGGAGTTGGGGGGGTTATAAAATGAAGGCCCTTTAAAAAAAAGATTGGAAAGTCATACAAATATCCATCACAATTCAGAAAAGAAAATGCTTTTTCACAAAACAGTAGACAGCTGCACAACTGCCTTTACCTCTGTTCTGGGGCTCTAAAAGGCAAAGTTATGGAACCGCCACTGCTGCTTACTTTTAGCAACATGGATAAAATCCAGGCAATTGTATGGCAAATTGGAAGCTTATCCTTCTCTCTCGCTCTCTCTCTCAATTAATGATATAAGCCAGCACAACCAACAGTCTATGCAGGAAAATGACAAGGCAGTCCATAAAAGGCCCCAAGTTGAGCATAACGACCTTGGCTCTTGACAAATGTCTTGCTCTGTTTTGTATCTTTGATTGTTTGAGTTGCCCATCTGTAGTCTGCCACAGAGGATCCTCTGTAAACGCTCCATCCCATTGAAAAATACAAGATAAATAAAGTGCAAATAAGACTCAAGTTTCCCCCATCTGTTTTGAATGTTTAGTATCTTTATTACCAGTATTGGCAACTTGATCTTGACATTAGTGGGAAGGTTGGTGATATTCTTCATTTTTTAAAACCCTGGGTGGTATTTCTTCAGTTAAAGGCAAGTAGAAAATAGGGGTGCTTTATGCCAAAGAGGTGTGTGATACGAAGCTGCCATGAGTACCATTGCTGTAATATGCAAATACAAGACAGTGTCAAAAATAGTGCATTTCTGCAAGTAAAAAGAGTGTCCAATAATCATAGGAAAAAGACCATGTTGCCTTTGGATCTTATTGCTTGCAAACAGTCTCCAATTCATCCTTGAATAAAATGCATTGAGTAAACTTAGTCTTCATTGAGAACTGCATCTGTCTTCCCTGCATCTGCAATGAAAAATGAAAGACAAGGTTAAAGTCCAAAAAGGACTGGGGGAAGACCTATACAATATTCATAAGTCTAAATCTTTGTATAATCTATGCTTGTTTATTTGTGTGTTTTTTTAATTATTTAAATAATGTCTATGACACAGCAGAGGATTAAAAAACAACTAGCACCGAGAAATTTAAATCAATTTAGATTGTGAATTTAATTCATTTCAACATTCTCCTCAAACTGAAGCAATTTAATTGGGTGCTGAAAAGAATACAGAGTGGGCACTTAGTGCATCACCTTCAGGAGTACATTCCAAAGTTGAGGCATCACCACAGAGAATGAGGACGTTCTTTGCCTCAACTTTGGAACACCCTCCTACATAGCGCACGTCTCTTAATCATAGTACATGGGGAAGTGAAGCTTTCAGGACAGACAAAGGTGGGGGGTGCTTCATTTTATTAGCCTTCAATATTCCTATGGCTACATCTAGACAGAGATTTATCACCTCTCCAGCCTGACCTGATTGAGATGTCTTTGAAAAACAGAGCTGAGGTCCTTATATTTCAAAAGGATTTTGCTTGGGTGTAGCTGGAGCAGAGCAAATCCAGTGGCCTTTTTCTGAAAGGGAGCACTTAAACAAGGAGCACAATTCTTGAGAAGAGCTTGGTAGGACAACATTAACATTGAGAGCGAGAAACATTGTTTTCTTTTATTTTGACCATTAGGAGGATGTTCAAGAGAACAGTTAAAACATTAACAATTGTGTGCAGGCCAGAGGCAACAAACACTAGTCAGACTCACAGATACATTAGTTTATGTAAACCAGGATTCCAGATCTAAAAACTAATCCTCTCCTCGATTTTAATGTTCTCCTCTTCTTTCTGATATTTTACTTTGTTAAAAAAAAACTACTACAGTTGCTCAAGGCAATGAGTTCTTTCCCATCCTTAAAAAAATTGTTACTAGTTCTTTTGCTTCTATGGCTGCTTCTTGGCAAACATTTCTTTAACAGGTTGGCTTGGGGGCTTGTATTAACTGAGAGAAAGTCACACAGTTCTTGTTCAGTCATTCTGTATTGTATTGTATTGTATTGTAATGGTTGGCTTGCCGTCCTGAACTTAGTTTTTATACCTAGATTTGGCTATTGTGTGAAGTGCAAAAACCTGGCAGTGGCCTCTGAGACAAGTTTTTAGAGCTGCATTGTGTGTCTTCTTTGTTTATATTTATTTTTATGTCTGGATTTGGCCTTTGAGAACTTGCACGGACCCTGAAACAGGATGGTGGTGGTGGTGGTGGGGAATCAAGCTCCCTCTGAAACTAGTCTGAGGAGGTGAGGTCCCTGCTGAAATGAATAGGCAAGATTGGATCATCAAAACATTATAGTGTATTTGAACGCGCTTAGAAATTATCAGTGAAAAGTGTACTAAAATGAACATTATTTTGCTCCTGCTTTTACATATTCAGATTATTACCACCTTCAGTTGAATGATGATGATGGTGGCACTGATGATTGCTTCAGCAATACCTGTAAGTTATCAAAATTTATAATAACCTGCCTACCAATGTTGAGCTTCCCCACTGTAAAAACAAGGACACTGCTGTCCTGTTTAAGGGGGACCTGGTGGACACCTTTAAAACCTATGTTGTGTAGCTTAGTACCCCCTTCAATTCCACATGCATGATTTTAGCACTGAATTCTTCTTCCTCCTATGTGCAACATGGGTTGTTGAGCTAACAGGAGAATATATCTGAAAAAGAATGCTTTTGTGTTGCTGTTTGGGCCAATATTACTATCAAGATCTCTGAATGTTCAAATGCTAATTACCTTGCCCAGCAAAAGTCAAGTGCTCATTGTAAAGTGTAAAGTGTATTTTGGATCTTATTTATAAAGAAGTGATATTATTTGAATTATGTAATGAACACTGTCCCATCAAAAGAACTGCAGGCACAGTAGAAGGTTGTATGCATGCTACTGGTTCTGAAGACTGAAAGAGTGCAGAGAGCTATAGTATGGGGAGTCTGTGTGGAGTGAAGGTGTGGCATTCTTAAGTACTACCCAATTGCTTGATGCGGGCTGTTGCATATTTAGCAGAGCGTATCTGACTGCAGAAACCTGTTTTCACATGTGGATTACAATCCAGGATTAGGCCATAGGTCCTTTGCCTGCATAATTTAGTTTTGCAGAGCCCTTGGTCTCTCAATGTGGCAAATGGTGGCTACATAAATGTAATGATATTGTAAACAAAATTATCATACCAACTAAATTCCTGAATTTCTTTTTGGCTTCTGCTCTTTCTTCAGCATCAAAATACCACACAGTCATTGCATATCTGTGAAAGAAAGGAAAGTGAAATACACCTTTGAATGCTCCTCAAATGAGAGCAGAATACTAGACCTTGCTCTAGAAAGAGTGATTTACTGCTGCCTTATGAAATATATTACTAAACAACCAAATTGGTCAGTAGGTGACAGTCTCAGCATGCACATCATAACTCTGTTCATCTACATGCAATGCACGCAGGTATAAACAGGCAGGCAAATATAGCTGGGGTTTATGCCTTCATTTCTCTCCAGTTATAGGCACCTCCAGAGATTAACACAGCACACTGCAACTTTACCTAAATTGTTGCTAAGCATTACATGGCTATATTTTCAAGCATGAAGACAACCAGCTATAGGCAATTGGTAGACTAAACTTTCCAAAGGGTCAGGTGGTACATTCATATTGTTATATAAACATGCCATCCAAATAGCCACATGGTCAGAAATCTTTATTCATAGCCTGATCAGAGTGAGAGTAACCACATGAGCAATCTGCACGCTGGTGCAGATATATGGCATACACACTTAAGACTCAACTCAGCAGCATAAGCATGTTGCATTCTTTCTGATGACAAACAGAACATCTCTGGATTTCCATGGAAAGCCACTGTTCATGATTTGCTATATGGATATAGGGTAGAATTAGAAGCTACCTTATTGATGTGCCAGATGTTTTGGATTGCAACTCCCATCAGCTCAATCAACATGGCCACTGGTAAAGTACAGTATTAGGTGGTACTTGCCAGCCCAAACATTTGAAACAGGAGGTTTCTCACCCTTGATTAAATTACTGCCTGTTTTCATGTACCAGACCATGGTTAGCTACAAAAATCATTCAACACAAGGTGCTTTCTTGAATAGGAATGGACAACATGTTCAGCATCCAGAACCACAATGGAAACATATGTCTAGCCAGCAGGCCAACATTAATTTGCAACCCACTTTACACAAAGCTATGCAAATGAATATCATTTACATGAGAATGGTGAATGCCAATCAGTAGACAGTCAATATTATTCTATGATAGCTTACTTTTGAAGTGTGTTTTTAACACCTAAATGTGAAAACCCTGAGAGTTTTTTCTTCAGAAATAAGGTGTCATTACAAAATGCAAGGTTAAAAAAAGAAACACAACAATAATAAATCAAGACGTGTTTTTATGTTCCATAAAGAGTTTCCCACTGCATATTTATTCCATCTGAACTGCACATTTATTCAAACTCATTTCATCTACAAAATTCCAGAGCTTGGAAATGTAACTTGTTTTGGGACAACTTCTAAGATCCTCCAGCCATCATGGCTAGTAATTATACTGGGTGAGACCTTCTGAGAAATTTAGTCCAAAAAAATAATATTTCTATGTTGTGCCGCTGACTAAAATTACTTGACCAGAATATTGGACCGTATAGTTTAATTTCATCTGGCAACAATTTTTCAAGTCTCTAGAAGATCTGCTACCTGAAGTCTTTCTCAAATTTGTTGTCTACGGTCATTTAACAGATATATATAGCTGGCCTGGGATCTTATGTACATACAAATCAAGCCACTCATTTTTTCATGCCCATACAATAAAAGAACCAACCAACCAACCACATTTCCCTTACCTTGTTGCATAGGAAGGTTGCACTTCATGTGGGTTTCTTCGATCTGACCAGAAAAAAAGTAATCTGTCAAATATGGGTTCGACATCCGCTACATAAGACTTGCCCTCTGGGAATATTCGGAGAATTCCTCCATGCAGCTTAAAAAGAGACAGAAAGTGAATGTTTATGTTATATGTTGTTGTTGTTGTTTTTGTTGTTGCTACTGCTGGCCTTTAAACTGTTTCCAACTAATGGTGAACCATTAGGCAAACCTACCACAGTATTTTCTTGGCAGGATCAGTTTACAGGAGCTTTGCTCTTGCATTCCTTTAAGGCTCAGAGTGTGAGTTGCTCAGATTCACCCAGTAGGTTTCCATGGCTGATCAAGATTCAGACCCTGGCCTCATGGAATTCTAGTCCCACGCTCAAGCCACTACAGCATGTCAGCTCTCATATACCTAGATATAACTTATTGGTTTACTAGCTATGATAAAATGTGTTGTTTTCTACTTTGATTTGTAAAAAATCAGGCAGAAGGGGAAAACTATAGAGAATCCTACAGTATATTTACACTGGGGAGGAGGACAACAGAGGAGACATTTGCTGGTAAAGACATGTCATAGCTATTGCCCTGCCATTTTGTATTGTTTTTAATTAACTTTTATTTCTTCATTGCCTTGGGTGCCATTGTAGGCTGGGAAGTGATACAGAAATACTTAAAATAAATACTTAAATAATAATTTTGTTGTAAATAATGCAAGTGAAGAACAGTTTTTCCTTCTTCCTTCCCAATTTGAAGGAAGTAACTAAGCCAATCTTTCTCACTAATACAGGATTATATAGCTTCTGTGAGTGCGTTGGAGAAAAGGAATGGAGTTGGAACAGGACATTTCCATGTCTTTGCCAAAGCTTATTTTCAGCTGGTCTCCCGGATGTAACTGTTGTCATGAAACAAGAGCTTTGGAAGAGTTACATTTTGGGGACTACACTTCACATAATCCTCCAGTGTACTCTCTAAGGGATTCTGGGATTCACAGCCCAAGCTCTGCAGAACCACTTGTTTTGATTGAGATTCCCCCTGGTGAGCCAGTATACTTCCAGCACCATCTCTATCAGGAATGCAGTATTCACACCACTTCTTATGTTGCCTCATCCTGCCTTCCAGTGGGATTTGGATTTTACCCTAAGTGTAAACTGAAAATAAATGTATTTTCTGGAGAAAGTGTGCAATGAACAAATACACTGAACGCAGCTGTAAGAGCAGAATATTTTCCCCTCTCTGGTACCATTATTGGAATAAGAAACTATGTGTGATTGTCAATGAGATATAAGATAGAACAGTTTCTCAAAGACCAATTATATTTAGAGGCATGACAGATGAAAGAAAAATAAAGGAATTTAGAAACAGAACGCACTCCCTAGCCCCATATATCAGGAATGCTGTTTCTTTTCTACAGAATGCCTGTTCATCATTTCTGTTTTTTCATCTTCATTTGCTGTTCCACAGCCATTGTACTTCATAACCATTTGTATTTTTCATATAAAAATGTGTGAAGTATTAATGTAAGATGGTCAGTGGCAAGCTCCTCTTGTCAAACCTTCAGAACCCAGTCTTGCATACTCCTAGAAAAAAAATATCACTTGCCATAAACCTCCAAGTAAGCTGTGTTACCTTTATTGCGTTATAATAAATATTCCTCACCATCTGGCACACTAAACATGAGTAATTTATTTACACTATACCTCTCTTTATATCCTACACTCCATTGTTGCCCTTGTCAAAGATACAGGGTGTGGCCTTGTAGGACACTTTTAGGACAACTGGTTACTTTTGTGGTTCAGAGGTTTTACATCACAAGAATGAAGGAAGCATCACTAGAACACATGTATACTTTTTCTTCTGGAAAGCACCTATAGCAGGGTAGGCAACTATGGCACTCCAGGTATTTTAATCTACAACTCCCATCAACCCTAGCCAACAGAGTGAGGAACTGCGAGAGTTGTTATCCTACAAAATCCGGAAGGCCATGGTTGCCCATCCATGCCTTACACCACCACCAAGAATATAAGTACACAGGTTTGAAAGTTGGCACAGGGATTACAAGAGCATAGGAGAGCAGTGCTCACTCAGGGCCCTTTGACACATGTAAACCATAGAGTTCACAGGCACTTTATTATCAACCATGAACACCTCCCTCTGCTCACTGCAAAATAAAGCCATCTAATGATTATTCAACCTCGGCATACAACCAATTATTGTATGGTACCCCAATAGTAATACAAAGCACATTTTACATTTGCAGCTATATGTTTTAAAACATTTTAGGAAACTATCCCATCTTATTGATATGGAAGCCTACACATTACAAAGAGTTCCACAGAACTCATTTATTCATTTATTTAAAGCTAGGAAAGGAAACCATCATTCTTGCCTCTCCTAATGAAAAGAGTTTGGAGAATTTTCTTGTAAGCTCAACCTTTCTTTGATACACAAGCATCACTCCCCATACCTCCATATACAAAGATTTGAAATCTACATTTTTGATAATCAATACGCCTAAAGATGTAATGCCTATTCATTTCTCTTCAGGTGCATCAGCAAATACCTCACTTTTAATGAGGCTACAACATGGGATAGGAAGGGGAAGCACTGACATGGACATATGCAATTATGCATGACCTACAGCCAGTATGGTGCTATGGTTAATGTTGAACAGAAACTTGGGGAACACAGTTTCAAGACATATGTAACGCTGAATGGCCTACAGTCAGTGTGATGTAGTGGTTAGTGTTGAACAGGAACTTGGGGAACACAGTTCCAAGACCCCACTGAGTCATGAAACTTACGGGATGAATTTGGGCCAGTCACATCCCCTCAGGATAATCTACCTTACAAGGTGAGGAGGGGAGCCATGCATGCCACCTTGTGTTCAGTGAAGGAATAGAAGGCTGTAAGTGTAACTATGGCCAGAAAAAGAAGGGCCCTCCCTCCATTCCAATTGCCACTACCATGGCCTCAGAGGCAGAGAAAAATTGGCAGTATCAGCTGGACTTGATCTCCTTCCCCACTCCCATCCCCTTGTTCTTTTGTGTCACATCATTTTAGACTGTAAGCCTGAGGGCAGGGAATTGTCCAATTAACAATTTTATGGGGCTCTGAGAGCTTTTCTAAAGAGCTGGGTATAAAAACAATAAATAAATAAATAATAGTCACAAGATACTAGTGCAAGAAAACTCCCAAAACATACATACACAATCCTCCTAACCACAAATGTTCCCTTAACATTCATTTTCAAATCTGTTTCATGGGAAGAAGGGATACTGCATAGGATGAAAGGACCACAAACCATTCTTTAATATACTTTAGCTGTCAGAGTTCATTCATTTCTTTGTGGCTGTCATTTGTTTTCATTAAGCTAAAGTCTTAATTATCTATTCCTGTAGAGAATGACTGTCGTAGCAGCTGCCCAAAGCTTAAACAATACACCTGTTTTCCATAAGGCGTATGTCAAATGGAAATAAAAATAAAGCAGCAAGGAAATGGATTTTAGTTTCACATTCCCAATGTGCTAACTACAGACAGTGGTTTGGAGCTACCATCTTCTTCCCATGTTTGGAAAGAGCTCCTTCTGTGAGTGGAAATCTGATCCTGCCAGTAGAAAGGGGATGGAACTAGTCTTTGTTAATTCCACTCTCTGTCACAAAAGTTTGTTCTGCTGCAAAAGTTGGGAGGACTCTCTAAGGGGGGTAGTGATATATGTTGGGGTGGAAGAGTGACAGAAGGAAAAAAATCAGTGATGAGGATCCCTTCCTTCCTCCTTCCAGAAGTGGGATCATTCTGAGCAACCCTCTGCTCAGGGAATGATCCCAGATGTACAGAAGAAATTCAACCCAATCCAGTGGCTAGATACCAAACAGCAGCAGTGTTGTATTCAGAAATTCTGCAATATCCAGCAAAACATGAAAAAAATAACAAACAGAAAAGTTACTTCCCAGACAGTCTTCTTTACATGTGCATCTCAAAATGACATGACCTACATACCTTTGAGTCCCAATTCTTGTTTAGGTAGTAAATGCAAGTGATACAGCGGCCATCGCCATTGGGATTATCTACATGACGCACATAACCAGTTCCATTCCCAGGGTAGCAGGCCACCATTGCCTAAGTGACAAAAAACATGAAGAGAAGGAGTATCTGTTAGAATTTTTGTTTGCTTGTTTTGGTAACTTCCATAGGGTTTCTATTTACTCTTTTGGTGTGCATCAAAATAACATCACATACTGTTCATGCTATCATTGAAGTGGGTCTTGTAAATGCTAACAAGATTATTCATACACATTGCATACTTTTGAGGTAATCCTGGTCCTGTGAAAGAGTGAAAAATGTGAAACCAATTCTTATTTCAACTGATTCACTAAGAAGTTTATGTTAGAGATTAGATGCAGGTAAAATTAAGGATCAATCAATGAAGTGGCTGCTGAGGACTTGAATAATTTATCTTTTAAAATAAAACCTAGAAATATTAATTTAGAAATTACTGTCTTGTACAAACCACCCCTGGAAGGAATGAGACGTCAGCAAACACTGCAGGAGTACAGATTTTTGCATTGTGACAGCCTGGTTCATTCTGGTCCTACAATGCTGCCATTTCAAGGAGCAAACTAGGTGTATGCCATAAAATGCAAGTAGTAAACCCAGCACTTTCTTTATGCTCCACCCAGAAAGGTGATTGAACTTTGGATCTGGGTATATGGAGAAAAATGACGTGAGTGAGGAACTTAGTTAAGGGGCAAGCACCAAAATGACTTTAAGCATCACCTCTTCATGCATTATTCTCCTATATTAGATTATTCCGCAGTTGCCTTTACTTATGAAAACAGGGACTGTCAGGATTTTGACATATATTTCTGTCATATTTAATACTTCAAAAAATATTTTGAGTGAAATTTCATCAAAAGGCATAATTCATTAGGACAGCCATCTGCATCCAATGGCCATGCTGACTAGGGATTATGGGAGCTGTAATCCATGTAGATAGTTTCAAATTGAAGATATTCTCTTAAGTAAATGCCACTGATTTGGATAACAGTTCTGGGAAAATATCTGCATTGTTTTCACCTCCCTATGGTTATCACAGAATTTCCAGGATCAGCACCCAAATCTGTGTGGAACCAGAGCATTTAATTGAAAGTTTGGCCAAGTCTGGACAGCCATATTGGGGGGGGGGGGGGGGCTGCAGACTTGGTATTCTTTAAAGCTCTGGTTTATCTTCATTTTCATTGCCTTCTTCTGAGCTTCCCATAGATCTCCTCTGGGAAGTATTCTTAATTATGAAGCATACTATGGATTTCAGTCATTACAAGTACTTTTATAGACTTGGGCAAGGCACACTCTTTCAGCCTCAGGGGAAGGCAATGGCAAACCCCCTCTGAAGAAACATGCCAAGAAAACACTGTGATAAGGTGCCAGAAATTACTCTTAAAGACACCCCCCAAAAAGCACACTCTCAGCATCAGAGAACAGCAATGGCAAATTTCCTCTGATGAAACTTACCAAGAAAAACCAGGGAGAGGGTACCAGAAATGACTTGAAGGCATACAGCAAACACACCCCTGTCCATGTCTGGGAGGAGGAGCAGAAGGAGATGGCACCCCCCAGGACTGTGCCTTGTGTGGGGAGGGGGCTTCCACCCAGAAGCTCACAGCTCAGTTCTCCATGGGACAACCGGGCCGCAGCAAGGATCTGGGCTGGCTGCCCCTCCTTCCTGCAGCCGCCACATGCCCAGTGAAATGGCTTCATGTGCCACGGCTGGCATGCATGCCACATGTTCACGAACACTGCTGTAAACATTACCATAATCTAAATATATGTGCCAAGCAGGAAGGCAGAGGAAAAATAAATTGAGAGATTCTATGAAGGAGTCCAGGAAGAAATTGACAACACTCCAAAACAGCACTGCTTGCAAATAATAGGCAAAAGTGGAATACTAAACCAAAAGCAAAGAACAAAAACTTTTGGGTAGATTTAGACCACGAACAAGAAATAAAACAGGAGAGTAACTCATAAAATTTTGTGAGGCCCACAATCTTTTCAATACAAATACCTTTTTTATGCAACCAGGCAGAAGAATGTACACATGGCCATCACTATATGGTCAATACAAGAATCAGACAGACTACATAACTGGAAAAAAGATAGAGAAGCTCTACTCTTATGGCCAAGACTAAGCCAGGTGCTGAATATGGTACAGATCATGAGCTACTTATATCAACAATTAAAGTAAAGTAAAGAAAAACACAAATCAGTCATGATACCAAAATATGATCTGAACCACATCTCAAATGAATTTTCAGAAAATATAAGAAATAGATTTGTGTTATTAAGCATAATCTACTGGGAAGCAGAAGTACTATGGTCAGAAGCCAGGGATATAATCAAGGAAGAGTGCAGGAAAACACTACCAATAGCCAAAAACAAAGGAACAATGGATAATAGACAAAATGCTTCAAGCAGTAAAGGAAAGATGAGAAGCAAAAGTAAAGAGAGATAATTAAATCAGAAACATGAATGCAACTGTTCAACAACTAGTAAGCAAAGATAAAAAGCACTACTATAATAACCAATGCAGTGAAACAGAACACAATAACAAAAAAGGAAGAACAAGAAATCTTTTCTACAAGATCTGGAAACTCAAAGGGAAGTTCTAACCAAGGGCAGGGATGGTCTGATCAGAAGAAGAGCATACAGTCCTTCCTTCCCTTACGCAGGAGATCCTCTCCGGATCCCCTCCCCCCACCCGTGTAAGGGGGAAATGCTTGCCGCATTCATTATATTGTACCATGGCTTCAGCGTATGCTGAAAGCTGCAAAAGTGAAGCCCACATATGGCACCATGGGAGCGAACCTCATTCATTATAATGTACCACGGCTTCAGCGTATGCAGAAGGGAAGCCCATGAATGGCTCAGGCTCACTGTACTACACAATCCAGAAGATATAAAAAGACAGTGGAAGGAATACACAGAAGAGCTATATAAAAGAGATGATAAAATTAATGATACTTGAAATGAAAAATCATACAACGAGGAACCCCAAATCCTAGAAAGCAAGGTGGAAGTTGTGCTAAGAGAAATTGAAAAGAATAAATCACCAGGAAGAGATGATATCCCAGTGGAACTGTCCACACAGACAGAAATAACTTTAGTTTTAATGAAAATATGCCAACAAATATAGGAAAAAACCAATGGCAACATGTTGGAAACAATCAATATATATCCCCATCCACAAAAAAGGAGACACAAAAGTCAGCAGCAACTATAGGACCACAGCATTAATTCCCCACACAAGCAAAATTATTATCAAAATATGGCAGGATAGACTCCAATGGTATGTGGAGAGAGAGATCTTAAGGGTGCAAGTGGGGTCCAGGAAAGGAAAAGGCACCTGGGACCACATTGCAAACATACAATGGCTAACAGAATGCACCCAAGAATTTCAAGCGGGGGGGGGGGATCAGCATGTGCTTTATAGACTATTGCAAAGCCTTTGGCTTCATAGATCAGAAAAAAAGCTATGGAAGAAATGGGAGTGCCACTACATTGATATCCTGATGAGAAATTACCTACTATAGTTGCTTCAGTAGTTTGTGTGTGCATGTGTGTGTTAAAGTGTGTGTTTGTGCATAAACTCCCCTTTTAAAATAAACTACATTAATTTGGAAATTGCCTCTGGAGTTCTCTGGATTTGGAAACATTATACAAAGACAAAGCTCCCAGCCAGAAGTTACCCTGACCCTCTAGCTACATTAATTTCCCCATTGACTATAATTTGTGAGTGATCTGTCAGGTCTCCATACAATTTAAGTAACACATTTACAATAAAAAGATATTAGGGACTGCAGCCTGCTTCTGATTTCTTGGTGACTGGAAATACTGCGATCGCTCACTGGAGAACTAGGACCTCTGATGTGAAGTGGTAGATTGCTGTAGTTACAACAAAATATTCTCACCTCACCTGGATTTCCCCTGAGGCAAGTAGTGTTATCATCCTTGGATGTGCCACACCTTGGTGAAGAAACCTTAAAGAATGATGTTAGGTCTGAGGAAACATAGCTCACTGGAAGAGCATAGGCTCAGCATACAGAAAGTCTGAAGCTTGAATCTAAGACCCGAGACAGATGGGCCGAATGGGGCTTGGTGGCGACGATACTAGGTTTAGGTACCATGCACCAACTGCATGGTCCCTAACCCTAGTATGTGCAGGTGGCATTCTGATGGCAGCCTCCCATCCACACGGGGGCCACCATCTTTACATAAGCGGTGCGCAGTGTCCACACGTCATTACTTGCACACACCTGCACAGTGCATACCTGGTTAAAAAGAAGTGTTGGAGAGAGCAGGGAGTTGGAAAGAAGCAATGCTCACTTAAATGGACAAACTGCTCTTAGTCAGAAGGGCATAATCAAGACTATATTAAGTTCCAGTGATAATAGGAAAGAGCTAGCCCCATGCTTAATCCACCTAGTAAAATCAGAGAGATTTGTATTCACTTCACTTGGGCCAAATCACATCTCAGGCTTTTCAGACTAAAATTGGATAACACACACATACATATACAAAAAGAGATAAAACTATAAAACAGTCTTCTCAAACTGCCTGCCTTTTGTATCTCTGCATTTTCAGCAGAAAGCAAAAAATGCTAAAGGCTATGAAAAGAAAAGTGAGGTTAAAAGGAATTTGGTTAGCAACGGGATCATAATTTTGCTTGCAGTGAACAGCCTGGTCTCTTCTCATTATCCAAACAATTAATCTTTCTTTTGCACAAAGGGTGTTGCCTTGCTCTTTAGCCCCACATGCTTCAGCATTATATTGTGATGAATTATTTATCCGGAAGCATCCTGCTGCCCACTGCCTTTTGCACAGCCATAATGGTCAAAACTTCTTCCTTTGTAAATAAGTAAACAAACAAGCAAAGATGTTGAAATTGTAGGCGGCAGATTCTTCTCCCTCCTGTCTCCAGAAGCGCACCATAATTTCAAACCTTATCCACTGCATGTCGAGAAACCATCCCAGCTTTAAATGCAAGCAAATTAATTCTTTTCTGTCAGGGCAGCCAGAGTCAGCCTCCAATTATCAGAAGCAAACACTCCTGGTGCATCAATGTACATACTCATATATCAGTGGAAACCCTTTCGGTTTAAGAAAGGCTTCCTCAGAGCTGCTGTGTGATCTGGCTCTGGGCCAGCTCAGTGATGGCTTAATGACAGTGCTACGTGCAGAGCGTGAGGCTATCAGCAATCAAACACAAACTTCACTCCAGAGTACACTTCACAGAGAAACCTTTGAAGGGAGGGGAGGCACATACAGAACATAGACTACTTATGTCTGATTCTTGCTGAAAGTTGCCACTCCCCCCCCACACACACACACACCATGCACTGCTCGATCCTTCTCCCCCTGACAAGCACACACTTTCAAAATCTTTTGATTCCTGTTGTGTCTCACATTCTTTCAATCAAATTGGAAAGGGGGAGGAAAGGGAGAGAGTGACTATCTATGTGTATTTATTAGAGAGGGGAAAGAGACCCTATGCCCTCTTTTACAAATTTCTGACTACTAAGCACTTGCAAGTGAGTTGCTTGCTACTCCAATTTCTCCTGGCAAGACTCTCGTGTCTTTAGCAGTGTCATGATAAACTCCAAGGGAACACCTTTACCCCCATCATTGTCTCCCTGAAAGGAGAAACAAGTGCTCCTGTCAGATGGTTTTGTCTGTCATGTGTTGCCAAAACTCCTGGAGAAAACAGGTGCCAAATATTACCCAGAAGCAAAATGCTGTTTTTGTCCCATAGATGACAAAGCAACTTGAAGTTAGACATTTTATTTACAATGGCCTACATCCAATTGCTAATCCCAACTACAGTAAATCTACTCAACTAACAACAATTGTATAAGTGTTGAGTTACTATTCTGGAATTGACTAAACAGGCACTCTTTGGTTGAGATTAATAACTGGGTTTATTTATTTATTTGTTATTTTTGTAGTTGGGTGTCTTCAAGCCATTTCTGACAAAACCCTATCCCAGTGTTTTGTTGCCATAATTTGTTCACATGGGCTTTGTTCTTGTTTTCCTCTAAGGCTGAGAGAGCATGACTTGCCCAAGGTCACCCAGTGGGTTTCCATGGCTGTGCAAGAATTTGAACCTTGGTCTCCCAGTGTCCTAGTCCAACACTCAAACCACTATACCACCCTGGCTCTCTAATAACTGGGTTTAGCCTGGTATTTAGAAAACTGGGTTTTGGCAAATATTTTAATACTGCCCGTTGACAATGTGGTTTATAATTATTTCTCTTTAAAAATACAAATGCAGTATAAGAAAAACTAATTAACATAGCATAAAGAATATCCCAAAATCTGTAAAGACAAATTTGTTTATTCGGCCAAACAAAATGTTTAAAAAACAGTGTTGAAGGACCATACTACCTAATATTCAAATATACGCTGAAGTACATAAATAAGATAGTAGATATATAATGATCACTGAAGCAGTATTATTCAAGATACTGAGGGCAAATCTATTAAGCAAAAAAAGCAGAACAGAAAGGATTAGGATTAGTACATAACAAAGAAGGGTGCATTATGCTTATTTCCTCCAATTTAAATATTCACATCTTTTTATTAAAGGAATACAATTAGTAGCCAGTAATGACCCAACAGAGATTAAAGGAAGCCATCAAACTATGATATTTGTCTTCTCAGCACAATTCCCAGTGAATGGGACTTGGTAAATTCATATACAACCATCACCTCTCATATCTTATCTCATCTGCTTCCTGGAAGGCTGATGGGGAGATTGCCAGTTCTTAGCTATGCATAGTTTCACCACAGTATAAAATTGCTGAAGGAGATCTCATATAAGAAGCCAGGCTCATTGTGCTCACAATGAGTAGCATCGTTTTAAGATTTACATCCAGTTTGGAATGGAGAAAATTGTGGCTGTGCTCAGCAACTAGAACCCAAAGGGCTGTACCTCACTGGGGAATCACGTACTTTTCATGAAAATGGTCAGAAGTTCGGAAGCAGCCATCACAATCTAAAGCTCTCAAGATATTTTATGTATTTGTTTATTTTATATTCCATCTTTCTCCCAAATAGGACCCAACATGGTTCATGCATGATTAAAACAAGACATTTAAATTAAATATTAGTAGCAAACCCTACAAATAAGTTACTTTATTGTTGTTGTTAACTGCAGAAATCCTATGAATGAGAGACCTCCAAGTCACCCTGTTCAGGTCTTGCAGGCTTAGAGCTGTGTCTTCCTTTAATCTATCCAACTGGAATATGGTCTTCCTCTTTTTCTGCTGCCTTCTGCTTTACTAAGCATTACTGTCTTTTCTAATAAGTTATGTCTTCCCACTATATTAAAACATCAATACTTTAAAAAATATATAATCATTCAAAACCATAACAAGAGTAACAAATGCATTCCATTGAATACCTTTCCACATAGCCATTTAAGTCAACAAATGCTTGTATAAATAAACAAGGTCTCTACCTGCTAGTGAAAGGACTGCAAGGTAGGGGCCAGTCTAGTGTTACTAGCAGACAGTTCCATAGCCTGGGAGCAGTCATCAAGAAGGCTGTCTCCCATGTCTTCACGAAACATGACTGTGAAGGTGGTGAGAATGAGAGAAAACCCTTCCTTGAGTATCTCATAACTCAGACAAGCTCATATATAAAGATACAGGAGATGATCACATGGGAAAACAGGTGCAGGTTACATGTGGCTAGTGTCCACCTCCAACGGATCATACTGCACTGCCCTGTGCCCAAGCAGTAGGCAGCCCACATGCAAGCCAGGCTTCTCCAACAGCCTTTCAGGAACTGCAACTTTGGCCCTCCATGCAATTTCACACTACAGTTTCACACTATATCTCCCATAATCCTTAATCAGTGGCTATGTTAGATAGGACTGCTGGAAGTTATAGGCCAAAAACAAATGTAGGACCACAATATTTCCAACAAAATTGGTTGTAGGCCAAGTGAGTCAAACTGAATATTTTTGTGTGGACCTAAGCAGGAGTCTTGGAGATGTCTCATCCACAGGGTCACCATGAGATGAAACTGACTCAAGGATGGTTAACAACAATAAATCTTTATATCTGCCCTCTAAAAAGCTTAAGATGACACACTTAGGGCTAAATGGAATTGTTAGCCCCAACTAGATTAGACCTATTGAATTCAGCTGAACCAATGGTATATCTACAAACAAATGCATTTAGCCCATAGTGATACAGGTTAGGTACATAGAGACATTTAAATTTTGTAGATTTGAACTGAAAATTCCAAATCCTAGTCTGCTATTTTCTGATATTTGCTATTGTAATATATTGCAAAGAAAGGAAGTAAAGTTGAGACAATTTTTATTTTTATTTTTTTAAATCCCTTTAAAAATTAAATTACTACATTCTCCTGCATATGCTCCCTTGAAATTTATGAATCCTACATTTGTGCAGTCCCTGCTGATTTCAATGGGATGTGTGCAGGAAAATATTGAGGATCATGCCAAATGTAGTCATTGTTAGTACTCAATGAAGACAGAGAAGAAAAAAGACTCTTTTATAATGAGCCACATGAGATACAGTGAACAAGTGCTCAGCCTTGAAGGCAAATAACTGTTTAAGTATATGCTCATTACAGACATCTGAAAGAGATCTCTCCTACCGTTCATGTTGCTGGGGAGAGTAGAGGTCTGGAAAGTTAAAATGACTCTACATGAAATTATGTTAAGTGTGTCTATACCCTTATAAGTTAGATCTACATGGCAGCAGGAGACTGTGTAGCTCCTCATATATTCTGCATTCCCTGAAAACACTTGGAATGTTATAACTCTGTTTTATTAATCATCCAATAACAGCACAGTTGATAAATTAATCCATGCCTCATAGACTTCTGGATTGTGTTTTTAAATGTTGAGATGCAGTGTTAAGACGTCCCTGGTTCTGATTCAGCTATTGTCACTAGTGATTCCAGGTGGGAATACATATACTTACACACATAAAGAGATGCACTGGACCAGTTCAAAATGACTCAGATAAATATAATGATAGAATGTGGAGGTACATCCAGATATCCACCTGCACTAGCTGGACCAGGGTGACAAAGATTATGAACCTATAATTTAAGGTTGTCCTTCCTCTTTGGTGGGCAGTGTATAAGTCTACAGCAAACTGAGACTCAGGGTGTGCCTTTTACTTCCTGGCACAAAAGAAATAACATTTTTATGTTTCTTTCTTTGTCCCTATTTTCTGGGATAATCCTTCCTGCCCCTCTTCAGACATGTGCAACCTAGATATCCAAAGAATCACCAGAAAGCAAGTGTCACAGCTAAAAAGGCCTACTGCCCATGTTTCAATGGCATGATCTTGTCCTTCCTTGTAAGAGGCTCAACTAGTAGGTGAGAAGCCTGGCTGCACTGCTCAGCTGCAATGGGCACATTTCCACCAGAAGATTTAGACAGAAGGATAAAGAGGCTTTGTGATACTTAAATGTTTCCTCTTCAATTTTGCTAGTTGTTCATGTCACAACTATTGCCATTACATTCAGTGATATACAGGAATTACAATTTATGAGTAACATTCATACAAAATACATTGCTAAGGATTCTGTACAGTGTGGTATGTGAGGAGGTCAATGCGGGCAAGGGCTGACACCATGAGTTACTGCACCGGGCGATACCAACCCTAGTGATTCCATTGCAGGGAAGGGGTGAATGAACTGATGTCTCATGGAACATTACTACAGTACCTTCACCTAGGTACTGTAGTACCATTACTACAGTACCTTCATCTTCATTTGAACTGATAAAATTTATTACTATTATCACTATTAGTAGTATTAGTATTAGTATTATTAAGTTACTATGTACAGCGCTGTGTAAATTTACAGCACTTTATAAATAAAGGTTAATAATAATAATAATAATAACTATTGTCAGTTCTCTTTCCTAATCCTACCTGTTCAATTATTAATCAGGCCCTATCCTGATTAGTTTCCAAATTAGATGAGAACAGTTTGTTCAGAATGTTATGGTATTACCCTTACATTTTGTTTTAGCAAACATGGGCATCACCCATTATTCACACATAACTGTTCATATGGAAAGGAATCAGCAGAGAGATCTGTGTATGAGAAGGAGAAAGGGAAGAAAGAAGGTCCCAATTGATGACTACATCATCCACTAATTCAGCAATATGAAAAGTCACAGGAAAAAAAACTCACAATGAAAGAAAAAGCAAAACAACACTACAAAATGACAATCTAGCTGCTCAACTTTGAAATCTCCAGGTTCAAAATGCAATATAAATACAAAGAGATTCCCAAGAGCTTCTCATGATTGATCGTCATTAATCACTTCAAAGGTGAGAACCCAGGGAAAGTAAGTGATTTTTCAAGAAGCTGATGACAAGAGACTAAAAGCAAACCAAGAGTGACTGGCTCCTGAAACAGTATTTTTGCAACTGGCCATGATGACTGAACCCACTAAAATTGGATACTAAGTTCTGCACATTCCCCCCACCCCCCCCACCTCCATCATCAAACATCATTTTGGCAGATTTCACAAACATGCTGCAAATGGGTTTTGTCCAGAAACTGCCTGATGCAAAACAATTTAACAATTAGTTGTTGTTTTACTTTTTAAGGGTGGATACAAGTACTTGATCACAATTTAAACTGTAATTGTGAATGGCTACAGTAAATATAAATGCAACAATGAAGAAAGGATTTAGATCACTTTCTTTCATTGTGACAAAGGCAATATGGACATTAAAACACATAGGCGAGTTTCATGATTAACAGTATTGTGTGTGTGCTTTTTTTTCTTTTTAGACCCAGGTACAAAAAAAAATTGATCTTTATTAATCCACTCCTACAAACTTATTTGAAATTATGTTCTACTGATTTCAATGGGATTTGTTTTTGCACGTATACATTTACGTGGAAATGTACTAAATTGCACCTGATTTCTGTATTGTACATAGTGCTACAGCTTAATAAATGTTAGCAAATATTAGTCACAGGGTACTGTCACACTCTGGTATGGCCAAGCAGAAGAATGCAGAATGTAGGCATTCAATGGAAAGAAGAAAAAGCCACCTATAGCTGTGCATTTAGATTCCCATTAGTGGAAATAACCTCATTATAAACTAATATTCATAATGAGTATTAATCAAAACTTTTCAGGACCTCTCCAATGTTCTGATTATATTTTGAGGGCAGCGTCATCATTTTGCATAGATCCTTTAATGTTCTTAGTAAAATGCAGAGCAGATTTATCATCCCACTGATGTAGAATCCGCCAGACACCACTGCCCAACAATAACCCCAAGGGTACCAGTTTCTTGGCTCCCTTATAAATAAATTATTGACATTTTGTCTTGTGAAAAAACTAAAGCATTGCATTTGGGATACAATATTTAGTAAGGAAAAAACACACCCTCCACGCTAACATGAAGTAGTTTGCCCTGCCCTAATGGTATCGTGCAATGGGACAAAAGACAGATATAAAAGACCAAATGACCTATATGAATACACACACACAACAGGCATACTGCTAATTAATAATACACCTCTCCTTCAATTACAAACTGTGTTAACTGTGTTAAAGCCATGCTATAAAATCCAGCTCTAGACCAGATAAAGGGTCAAGTCTGTTGCTAATGCAATAAGATTTATATCAATGGCTCATTGGTGTTACCTGTGTAATCAATGAGAAATAAATGTCTTAAGATGTATAACCTACCATGGAGGGACCCTGATTATTTTCTAGTTCATCGATCACACTGGAAACCGCTACACGAAGAAAGCAAGAGTATTAATCTCTCAACCCAAGAAGCAAAACACACCCCCAACCTTCTTTTTTCAGCAGAGATATTTTCCCAATGGCTATACACATGTCTTGTGCTTTCGAAAGTAACCCTGAAGAGATGCTGCCACCATCTGACAGCAACAGCTGTGTTTTATGTGCTCAAGCAATAGCTGCACTTCAGAATAAGGCTATCCCATGGGTTAAAAACAGACATAGCCTTAAAATATGGACCAGTCATGTTAGTCAAAGCTAAAATACTCAGGGCAACTCTACTTCTTTGCTGTGCTAACATGGCAGGCTGCAACTAGTAAAAAGAGACTCTCACTCTTCTCTTTGAGTTCAAAAAACAATTCAGCTTAAATGAACAGATAAGTGCATTCTCCAAACTAACTTTGCTAAACAACTAGGTGGGACTAATAGGAGCCATAAAGATGAGCTAAGCTTGAAGAAACGCTGGCCATTCTGAAACAGCTGTCTTGGGTACTGGAATTAAAAAAAAAAACACTAGAAACAGCCTGCAGTTATTGCTCTTGACTGAGCAGAATGAATGGCACTCTCTGTGCTAATGGCTTCTCTTTCTGAACCCACTCTTTCTCAACCTGCAAAGGGGATTTACACTAGGGATATCCACATCTGACTAATTCATTGCTGCAAATTTCTTCCTCTCCCAGCTCTATGTACAGTCCGAGCTGCTTCCATCTCTCCCTTTGTAAGGAGGAACTTTAAAAAGAAATAGCATCTATCAGATTGCATGCCTTGTTCGTTGATCTATCTAAATGTCTAAATAACCAAAATACATTAATACACTGTTGTGAAATGTACATAATTTTCAAACATGTGCATTTTATCAGACCTATTGTTCAAAATCTTGAAGCACATAGATTTCTGAACCCCAAGGACATCTCATCTACATCTATTTCCTGCAGCAGACGGCATATCAGTGATATCTCCTACAATAAAATAATTTCTGATACAGCTGATTCCTCACACACCCTAACTGTCACAGTGATATCAAAAACTACAGCATCTCATTCTTGGGTTGAAGATGACCAGACTTTATCTTCATTTGAGGAAGAGAGCACAATATACGTATTTATGATGTTCATCTTTTACCTCCTTGGGTCACTTAAGCTCATACTTTACTATAAGTCATTGAAGGTCTATAAGAACTTTCAAAAAGCTTTGATACTAACTGAGGTGGGCTACAGACCACCGCTTTGCGGCGGTCTGCTACCGCCGCCGCTTGCTCCATGAGGGAGCCGCAGCAGCCACACCGCGCGGCTCCCTCGCGTAGCAAAAAAGAAGCTCCAAAATGGAGCTTCTTCCTGTGGCGCTCTTATGACGCCGCGAGACGCCAATGGCGCACTCGTTATGTCATAACCACCGCACGGCGTACGGACACATACATTAATATGGCAGCCCCCATGTGGAAGGGGCGCTGCCATATTGTACGTATTCCATATGTACTAGGGTTAGGGGGGTGTGGAAGCACCGCCCCTTCCTAACCCTAATACGTATGGAATACGTATTTTTTGGCGGTGTGTAACCCGCCTCAGTTCTTGATGGACATGAAGTTCCCCTCATGACAGAGCACCTTATTACAAGACATTCTTTCATTCTCCAGCATCTAATCATTTGTTCAGATGCTCAGAGAATCTGACTGCAAGCACAAAGCAAGCACATATTTACCTATCTACCTCTTTGTCCCATGTTTAGTACAATGGAATGCCTCAGATATACATCTGCATCTAAGGTAATAAATTAGAGGCCCATTTACACTACATAGTTATAGTGCTATGTTCCCCTTTAACAGCCACAGCTGCTTCCTATGGAATCCTAGAATTTGCAGAATGGGATTTAGAATTCTCAGTCACAGAGCTCCAGTGCCTTCCCAAACTGAGGGCCTGAACAGACAGGCCAAAATAAAGCTGCTTCGGGTCACTTTGGATGTGTGTTGTTTAAATGATGGGTGCGTCCTAAGAGGCCAGAAGACACACCAAAGTCTCACTCCAGTCCTAAGGACTGGAGCGCAGCTTTGGCGCAGCTTCTGGCCTCTTAAGATTTGTGTGTCATTTAAACAGCATACCTCCAAAGTGAACCGAAGCAGCTTTATTTTGGCCTGTCTGTTCGGGGCCTACATATCCCAGGTTTCCCATAAGATATTGCCATGACAATTAAAGTAGAATCATTGGGCTACAATTGTGTATTGTGAAAGGGTCATAAATTGATCATTACCCAATACCTGGCTTAACTCAGCACCTGTAATGGTGAAACAATAGAGCTGATGGAAATATAATCAGTGTAATTGATTATAATGGTCAAAAATGTCTTGTGTTCATAGCTTTGTTAAACCTTGATCTTACATGGATTAAGTGAAATTAAGTCTCATTTATGCTGAACCATGTTGAGGGTAGTTTCAATGAAACCTATTATGAAATTATCCTTGGGATCCAGCACACCCATAAAAACATGAAAAAGGCAGGGTTGTTGACTTCGCTCTCCAAACACCAGCAACTCCACCCCATGCTGCCCATAAGATATTGCACACCATTGCCACTGTTTGGAAAACAAAGTAATGTGGAATTTGAATGACGCATTTCTCTGGATCAAAGTCAATGAGTTACAGGTGTTCCTGCATCTAATTATGCATGCTAAAGTTCTCCTGAAGCAGAAAAGCAAGCATAACAACAGGCTTTGAGTGCTGAATATGACCTTTGGCAGAGTGTCTAATTTTAATTGCTGAAACAAAAATCCAGCATTTCTTGTCCATAATGGATATTAGCATTAAATTTAGAATTAGTCTTACTTTACAGCAGTATTTTTGAAAGTGGTGGTCCAGGAACCAGTACCAATTCATAAACCATCGGCTGCTGGTCCTGCCAAGTTTCTATGAAAAAGAACTGTGGCAAAGAGACAGAAATATGGTACTGGCCCCTGACACACTGAGGGGGGGAGGAATGCTGGTTCTTACAATAGTGCAAATCTGAACTCTAATATCTGTTACAGTGGGCTCTTGGTATCTGCTGGGGGTTTGGTTCCTGGAGACTGCATGGATACCAGAATTCATGGATGCTCATGTCCTATTAAATACAATGGCATAGAAAAATTGTGTCCCTTATATAACATGGGAAAATCAAGGTTTGCTTTTTGCTTTTTGTTTTTTGTTTGTTTGTTTTTGTGGTTAAATCTGTGTATAAAGAATCCTTGGGTATGAAGGGTCACTGTGGCCCGAAACACCAATCCTGGCAGTGTCCTGGTGACGATAGTAGGCCTCGGGACCACACACCAACCACATGTTCCCGAGCCCTACTACGTACCAGCGGTGCCATAATTGTGCGGCGCCACCCACACAGGGGCATGTCTATGACATGTGGGCGTCTGAGCACCCACATGTCTTCTGGAGGAAGCGTTGCAGCCCTTATGATGATGCAAAAAAGGAGCTGCTCTAGGCAGCTCCTTTTTTGCTGTGCAGCAGTACCGCGCTGTTTGGTTGCTGCGCTAATGCTGTGCAGCAAAAAGGGGCAGCATTTCTCCATCCGTCTGTCTTGGCCCCGTACTTTGTAATACAACTGAACAGTTAAGAACAATTAGATTGTGCAATTTTTGGAAACTTTCATTTTATTAGTTTAGAAAATAATACATAATATACTCATGAGCAACCACCTAAATGCGGTAAAAGCATCAGATCTTTCTGATCTTGGCTGCTAAGCAGGATCAGCTCTGGTTAGTATTTGAATGGGAGATAGCCAATGAATGTCCAGTGCTGTAGGCTATATTTCACAGGAAGGAACTGGGAAAAACACCCCTAAGTATTTCTTTACTTAAAAAAAACTATTAAATTGATGGGGTTGCCATACGTTGACAGGCCACATGAATGTACATTCACACACACAAACACACACACACACACACACACACACACACTACTTCTGCCAAAGCACATCAATTCCTTAAGAATGGTAAGAAGTAAATAACTGCCATAAATATAAAAACATTTATGTTTAAACCCAGTTACATCCCAGCTAAGATTAAATCCATGGAATCAATGAAAATTTGTTAAATCAACACATATGTAAGTTCCATTGACTGAAACAACTGTATTTAGAACAGCATTTATTAAGGTAAATCTTAAATTTTAGAGAAGTTTAATACTTACTAATGCAATATTATTGGTTTATGGCTGTCTTTAAAACCTAGGTCCAAAACACACTATAGAAATAATCCAGTTTGAGGCCACTTTAATTGCCTTGGCTCAGTACTAGGGAATCCTGGGAACTGTAGTTTATTGTGGCACCAGAGCTCTCTGACAGAGAAGGCTAAATGTCTCACAAAACTACAGTCCCCAGAATTCCCTAGCATTGAGAAGGGCTGTTAAAGCAGTCTCAAACTGCATTATTTCTGCAGTGTGTTTTGGACCATAGATATTCATGCAGTACCCATTTACCCACCCATGGGCATTTGCATCTTTACGTATTATATCTGAGGCCGTCCTCCTAGAAAACTAAGAAGCCACCAGACACAGAAAGCACTGAAAAACCAAGTACATTCAGATGCTGGTGGACTTTGAACCAGACACCCTAAAGCCAGAATTTTATATCACTTTAAATAGTTTTATATTTTTAAAAGCCCAGCATTAAATAAATGCACAGTCTTTAAATGTCTACAGCTAGATCTCATTTTCCACACTCCCACTGTCATCTTATTCACAGACTGAAAAAGAAATATGAGTGATCTTCCTTTTTCATGCTTGTAGGTAACGCAATACATGCGAGTGTGACAGAGCCATTAATTCATGTTTATGAAACCACAAGTATAGATTAAGCTGGCATGTTTGGGATGAGATTTACTTTTAACTGTTATGTTAAAATGAGAGCCAAGAAAGAAATGTAGTATTTTATTATTATATTTTTAAACAATAAAAAATCTGATTTAAACTTTTTTAAATGCCTATTTATATTTTGTTGGGTTTTTAAAAAACCTATTTGTATTCACCCTGATACACCAGGAGACTAGGATGCATAACAAAGACATGCAGCAAACCAAGGAGCCCTGGGATATCAATGGAGAATGATGCAATCAAGGCTGGTCCATTCAAATTGCTAAAGAAAACCCAGATCTAGGAAATGTTACTTTTTTTGGACAACACTGTGACCTGGGAGTTGTAGACCAGAAAATAAATTCACAGGTTCTATGACTTTCATACAGCATTGGCTGTAAATGTAGAACTTAAAATACCATACTGCCCAACTGTCCTGCTTTGGCAGAGATAGTCCCAATTAATCCTCTATCATTCCATTTTTTTCCATTGTTCAAATTGTTCCACTTTGTTTCTCCTCCCACTTTCCTCTTTGTCCTCAAGCTTAGTTCAATTGTTGCAAACTGAGGCCCTGTACACACTGGCCATTAAGGCCAGTATGGGGACAGAGTTGGGGCTTAGTGTCCTCCCAATGCATGCTGGGCACCATCCCCCAGGGCGTCCTGACACCGTGTGTCACTCCACATAGCATGCGGTGTCATGACACTCTTCCGGTACTGGGTCCATACAATGCAGTGCTGAAGGAGCACCGCATAGCTGCAGCAATGCAACTATGGCGCCTTTTTGAGGGTGCAAAAAGGAGTAGCTTTTTGTGGCTCCTTTTCACGCTCTTGAAAGGCCAGATTAGGGCCATGGCATGAGGCTGTGGCGGACATGATAGGGGGCAACTGCAGGCCGACCCTTAGGGGCAGTCTGTAGAGCCCCCGAGTTCTAACTAAAAGTAGCTTGCACTAACTTAGAAGGGAAGAGAAGATAGGAAAGGGTAGAAACGTGCCTTTCCCAGTAAATTCAGGCAAAAGCAAACTGCTGCAACATCTCCTAACTTGTGTGTTCCTCCTCATTAATAACTTTTGCTATCTTGATCTCTGAAGTTGCTTGGCCACAGGTGTCCCAGTTTCCATCTGTGAACTTTTTGGAGAGTGTAAAACAGCAGAACTATTAATATGTACTTTCAACAAACACATAATTCTTATCTGGCCCAAGATGAATCTATCCATAAGATGGGGGGCTTACTTTGTTCATTCCCCTTGGGCCTATAAGCTTGCAAAGAAAAAATGGCTCTTAACTGAAGGAAGTGATTTTACACGGAAATAAAGATACCAATGTAAATTGTTAACTCAATTAGACACCTGGAATTCCTTCTATAAACAAACAGGTTTGCCCTTCAGCAGACACACTTGTCTGCATCAATCAGAATAATGAACATCCGTGCCTTTCCATTCATTAGGGACCATTTTAATGTATTATTCATTAAAAAATATTTCTGGGAGTGAAAAGAATTACATTAAAATATACGTGTTGAGTCTGCGTTATCTGGAATTCCAAAATCTGAAATATTCTAAAAACCAAAAAAAATTTCATGGGTGGCTGAGACAGTGACACATTTGCTTTCTGATGGTTCAGTGTACACAGACTTTATTTCATGCACAAACTTATTTTTAAATATTGTATAAAATTACTTTCCAATTATAAGGTGTATATGAAACATAAATGATTTTTTTTAGACTTGGGGCCTATCTCCAAGATATCTCATTATGTATGTATATGCAAATGCAGGTATTATAAAATCCAAAAATATCCAAAATCCCAAACCCCTCTGATCCCAAGATTTTCAAATAAGGTGGACTCAACCTGTATAAGCAAGCAATGCTGGATGTGGAACACAGGAAGCTGTGTTTATCATAATTTGGAAAAGTTAGTTTTATGGACTGTAACACCCAGAGTGGGCATGCTGCCTGGCCTACTTCAGGAGCTATAATCTAAAGCAGTAACCCTTTCCCAGTCCTGAGTCAGACCTTTGATTTGTCTAGCCCAGTACTGTCTACAAAAATGACTGGGTCTCTAGGGTTTCCAGTAAACGAACCTACATGGAGCCAGGGAACATGCCTTGGGCTTTCCATTTGCAAAGCATACTCTCTACTATTAGCTATGGGCCATCCTCCAAAGGCTTTTGACAAGTAAAGTTGAAGACTTTCATGGCCGGCATCTATAGTTTTTTGTGGGTTTTTTGGGCTATGTGGCCATGTTCTAGCAGAGTTTCTTCCTGACATTTCGCCAGCATCTGTGGCTGGTATCTTCAGAGAATGAATGCTGAACCACAGATGCTGGCGAAACGTCAGGAAGAAACTCTGCTAGAACATGGCCACATAGCCCGAAAAACCCACAAAAAAGCTTTTGACAAGGTTTGCTTAGTGTAGTTTGCTAGAATTATAGATCTGAGAGACCATGGTTTAAAGCCAACCTAAAGCCACACACCTCTACACTGAAACTTGGTTTTAATTGCAGTCATCTCTGCACAAGGGCATGAATGTTATTACCTTCTGGGTATCTTCTCTTTCCAAAGGTTTAGAAAATGGTTAGCAGAAAGTATATAATGATACTACTGCTGCACTATTTAGTAATATTTGATGTTCAAAAGTTGCAAATCAAAGAACGCGGTGAAATGCCTTGGAATCTAACTCTTTGGAGGTGACAAAGTCTGCCCTGGTCAAGTCAGAGTTTCTTAGGTTAAACTTTACTCCTTGTGATTTTAAAAGTTAGGAATTGTGAGATCATTGCCAAAAGCACTATTATCCAACTTTTATGGCAGTTTAAAAGCCGTGTGTGATAAAGTTCTAAAAGTCAGCTCTGATTTATGGTCATGCTATTATGGTGTTTTCTTGGCAAAATTTATTCAGAGGTTTGCCATTGCCTTCCCCAAAGCCTTAGAGAATGTGACTTGCCCAGGGTCACCCATTGGTTTCCATGGGTGAAAGGGGATTTGACTCCTAGCCTCTCAGAGTCCTAGTCCAATATTCAGCCAACAATACCACACTGGATCACAGTGGGATCTATTGCTGAGCAGGCGAGTCATAAACAAAGGCAGGTTTCCTGTTTCAAGCAAATATCCATATGTTGTGAAAACTAGAGATTGCAAAATCTCACAGGTTTGGAGGTGACTCAATGGATTCATTCCCCTCCTTCCATCCACTTGGAAAGCTTTCCTTTTCTATACTCAGGGGTGGTGATAATGTAGCTCACAGGCCACACATGGGCCCATGGACATTTCAAGTGTATATCAGATATGACATGTTAGTATATTAGAAGAGAATATTGTTCTCAAAGTTCAATTTTAAAATATTCAGACACAAAAAATAAAGATATTAAAAACTGATCTAGATACCCTAAAGGAGCCAGATTCCGTCTGATCTTGGAAGCTAAAGGTCAGCCCTGGTTAGTATGGATGGGAGACTGCCAATGAATACCAGGTGCCGTAAGCTATATTGTAGAGGAAGGAATTGGCAAAAACACCTTTGAGTAGTCCTTGCTTAAGAAAACCCAATGAAATTAATGGGATAGGCGAATGGAAGGCACATACCCAAGGTGTCCTATTTGTTGCAGTTAACACTGGTTAGAATTACAGTAGACAGACAGCTTTGTAGTGCTAATAGGGAGCTGTGGGAAGCATCTGCAGAGAGAAACTGATAGACAGGAGGAGAGAAGCTTAACCCCTTACTCTGCCCACCAGTATAGCCCCATGTAACATCTCCTTTCCTATTTATGATTGTGAAAGCTGGACAATGAACTAACAGCAAGAAAATCAACTTATTTGAAATGTGGTGCTTGAGGAGAATTCTGTAGATAGTATAAATAGCTAAAAGACAAAAGAATAGGTCCTAGAGCAAATCAGAGCTGAACACTCTTCCAGGCCTCTCCTCCTAAACTAGAAACGAAAACTAAATTGAGGCTATTCTACTTTGACCATATCATGAGATGACATGTTTCAGGGCCTTTTCACACTATACAGTTAGAACACCATTATTCCGCTTTAACTAATAGTTTCCATCTTATGGAATCCTGAGGCTGGTAGTTTGGTGAGGCAATAGATTTCCCTGCCTAAGAATTATAAATATTGTATCCCACCCTAGGCAAGGATTCAATGGGATGTTACCATGGCAATTAAAGTGGAATATATTGCTATAATATTATAATATGAAAGGTCCTCAATAGAAAAGATTATGGTGCTCAGTAAAGTGGAAGGCAATAGAAAAAGAGAAAGATCTCACTACAGATGGATTGATTCGATTGAGGAAGCCATGGCCTTGAATTGACAGGGCATGAAGAGGACAGTTGATGACTAGAGTCCTTGGAATTCTCTCACTCATAGGGTCACAATAAGTTGAAAAACCACCATCATCTCCTTCTGGCTGTTCTTCTAAGCTCTTAGTGGAGGAAAATAAAAATAAGAAGGAGAA